>NC_135552.1:11217193-11577193 GCF_964340395.1 Glandiceps talaboti
CACCCTTCTTACCAAAGCGTAACTGTGATCTTCCTTTCTGGTAGTAATTGACAAAAGGGGGAGGTTCCTGGCTAATTTCTCTCCTACTTGGAAGAGCAGCATTGTCGCCATCCTCTATGATAATAAATTCATCTGTATTACCATCCAATCTAATATCAAACCTACGTGGTCTTGGTCTTGGGCCAATTGTTAGATTCCCGGCAGGATTTCTAAAGTCAGAGTTAGAATTCGTTGCCTGGGTAACTGAGATTTGTGTCCTCGTTGGCGGAGTTGATGAGTCATGATTCATCGTTCTTGTAACAGGACGTTCATAGTGATTCTCACCAATCGTCAGGTTACCTGCAGGATTTCTAAAATCTGATTGGCTGTCACTGACTTCAGCAATACCAACCATATCATTAGCAAAACTACTGATGACTGGTCGATCCCACTGACGTCGTCTTCCTCTAGGTCCCCTAACGACTGCGCTTCTTGTCACCTGTGGTCCTATGGTATGGTTTCCAGGCTGTCCTGTTGTACTGCCAGCAAGATCTTCAATGTCTCGAAATAGTAAACTAGGATTATCACCATCACCAGGTGGCCAGTGACTAAATGGTGGGATGCCGGTACTAGAGGCTGCCCTGGTGGGACTAGCTCTGGTGGGAGTAACTGTAGACTCGGTTCTCAATGGGGGTGGTTCACCAAATATTGCACTTGGTATGGCATGGTTGATTTGTAGGCTTATAAAGTCACTGGTAGTTGGGGGAGGAGGTGTACTTCTTGATCTCCTCAATCCTCTTGATGCTGGCATTGAATCTGAAGTTGGAAGAGGAACAGGTCTTGAATTTGAAGTTGGAAGTGGGACAGGTCTTGAATTTGAAGTTGGACGAGGTACTGGCCTTGAATTTGAACTTGGACGTGCATTGTTTTGATTAATGATGCTAACTTCACCATATGACATTAAACTTGAATGGAATTCATGCCGATTTGTTTCTGTGAACTTTACTTTCTTGTTTTGAGTGATAGCTGGATTTACATCCAGGTTTCTCAATTGATCCACAAACTGCACACATTGTGAGTATAAAGTCCCTAATTCATGGAGACCAACGTCGTTTGGGGCACCGTTCAAATGTCTCTCTGTAGCATCACAATGACTCGATGTACTCGCTAACTGCACTTCTAGGTTCTCTTTCTGAATATTCAATGCTCTTGATTCAGCCAACATGAAAGTTTCAACTTCACTAAGCAGCATATGTTCTCGGTTCCGTAACTCTGCAACAAGTCGATCAACATGACCTTGTATCTCACCCTTAACAGACTCACAGTGTTGGGTCAGCCGATCACTCCTCTGTTCAACCACAGTCAGTGCATCAGATATCTTTGGTGACCCCCGTCGTAGATGATTCACAAGTCGGCCTATGTCTAACTTCACTTCATCCCTATGTCTGTTCTTGCAGCTTTGACAGAAACTTCTGTTGCAGTGTGAACATTTTGATCCATCAGTCAACTCAGCCTCACACGATGCACATCTCTGATCACTCCCTGTTCCTGTCCCCCTCTGGGAACCTCTTCCTCCAATAGTGCTATTCAAAGTGTCTGCTGGAATATCCAAGAAGCGTGAGATTGTCAAATTGTTGGGAAAACCACTAATCCCATTTCGTGGTATTTTGTGTTCACGTCGACATTCTGGACATTTGAGGGCCCTGGTGCGAATGTCCACAAGATTTTCCAGACATGGACGCTGGCAGAATGTGTGTTGACAGGGTAGTATTTTAGGTCTGGTAAACCTTTCCAGACATACTGGACAATTCAACAATTCCTCTATTTGTTGTGCCATGGCTGTGATGTCAATCACCTGACCATCACCTGACCATCATATCCCTTCCCTGTAAGAAGTGGAATTAAAAATTCATTAACATACTTTTGTACACAAGCTGATCAGGAAATTTAACCCATTACAGTATATGAATGATGTTGCCTTGGCGACATAACTCATGTGACATAACATTTTAGTTACACACACTCAGACAACTTCAAATGCAAAAAGAAACAATTATATAGGTTCTGTACATCATAGTGGGGATGTTAACATGTTGATTATCAGTTGGAAAGTAAACAGTTGAAGTCATTAAATGATCAAGTCAACGTTTAATTTTTTCAGCAGAAGCCTGTTTCTAGCCGTAAAAGAATTCCAACACATATCAATTTTCAATGTGATAGGGTAAAGGATCCTGCTTCAGTGTAAGTGTTGCATCTCTGCTATTGTGTTAGTCTGTCTGGAGTTGTTATCTTTGTGTCAAAAGCATGTCCTATGAGTGAAACACCAAGCCAACATCATTTCAACTATAAATTTTGAAGTAGTCTACCATATTCTTATATTTGTGATTCATGTATTAGATAAGAAATTCCTACAGTTTGCCATACAACCTGGCAATATTTTAAAAACCTTTTTTTTTTCTGTCTCAAGAAAAGACTTATCCTTTAAAAGGTGAGTCTAAATGCCCCAAACCACAACCTTGAAAATGGTTCTTTATTGTTTCTTCATCAGAAGATGCAAAACAAACTATTCAAAAATTGCACATGTGAGAAAAAAGAGTCAAAACAGGCGATCTGTGAGATTTGTGATTATTTAAGCAAATTGTTTACATTTGTAGAGACTGGTAATGAATCACCGTCATCTTAACGTTTTCCCATCAATTGATATTTTAATATTTCAACTTCAAATGTGTCTGCAACATCTACTTTCACTATATTACACTTCCTACAATATTGTATAATAAGTAGAAACCATGTTTTCATATTCAGATATGCTTATCTTTGACATGAAAATGTGAAATGTAAAAAAAAAAATTGCTGTTAAACATAAGTTGAGGTAAAGCAATTATATTGTGTCTTGTATCTATGTAGCACACAAGATTGATAAAATTTAGGATTTACTTATTAGTTTGGTATATTGTTTTTCCCCTACTGGGAGAAAGCAATATCCCAGTTGACAAGTGATTCCGTTGTGAGCTGAGGATTTGCGTTCAATGTAATATAATGTGTATGGCACAATTTCTTCACATTATACATGTAAAGCCTAAAAGAAATTGTGTAGTTCCGATAATGCTCAATTTTAGAATAGGTTGGGTGGGTAGATTTTGGAATTTTTGTTTTATTATTTGATCTTTTTTTTAACCATATGTGATTGTCTAGTTCAGGTAGTTATGTCTTCCATATAGTCTCTGTGTTATGCCCATCAGATGTACAGCCATTACAGATTGGAAGAACAGTTTTATATTGTCTTTTTAAGTTGATGTCAATTTCTGCATCCACTATAACTATTTCTCATGAGATTTCACAATGTTCCTGATTTCAAGGTAACCCGGAACCAAACAATTCTTTTTATAGGCCTAATTGGGATTAAATGAACAAGTCATTACCTCCCACTGTCCTCTCATTTACCCAGATTCACACTGTTGGTGGCTCTACAATCTGATTAAAATTGGATGTAGATGTCGGCTAGAGGAGGCGATCAGGATAAAAAATGTAAACATGTACCAAGAAGGTCAATTCAAAATAACGAAGGTAAAATAACAATGAACGATTAGCCAACATCTACATCAGATTTTAATCAGATTGGTGGCTCTACTGCCCCCCCCCCCAATTATTGAATATAACAAAAATGTATATCATTATTTTCACCGCAAATATAACACTGTAAATTTGACTACTATGCTCCAATTCAAAAAATGTCATTGATTTCAAAAGTGAGATATTGTGGAGCTGATTTAATCTAGTCTCCATCTAAAATGTTTACATAGTTGATGATAGATTCATCAATTGGTTTCAAAAAGTTTGTCTCGAAGTTTACTTCACTTGTGGAAGTGTACAATAAATTACTTGAAGATTTTAAAATCTGTCAAAGTTGGATACTGATAAGTAGTTGATGCATTTATAATACTAGTATCATATTTATTGAGCTATGTCAGTCAGTGCTGTCTATCCTATCATGTGACTGTCGATGGAAATATTTAAAGATAAATCTAAAACATCTCAAAAACAAAGTTTACAAATTCAACATCACCTGATCTGGACAGTTGATCGATTGATCAATCAATCAATCAATCAATCAATCAATCAATCAATCAACGATTTAAGTAATCAGTCGATCAATTTCCCAATAAATCAAATGTTAAGAAAGACATCTTGGTAGATCTTGGATGTCACTGTCATTCGACACTTTCAATGTCATTCACCACTCCTTCACTGCAACAGAAATACATCATATGACCATGATAAGACCATGGTGGGTTATACTTCCATGATAAGACATACATGCAGTGCATATAATAAACAACACATTTTGTTTATATTTGCTTGTCACCTCTATGTCCTTGTCAACCGATTTTTTGGAATGTGGTAGCGATACTTACTTCCTTAATTACGGCCCTTACTCCATAATGCCCAAAAACTGTTTCAATCATTACGTACGTGTTGTCATATTTGGGTCTCCGTGCGTAGACCCCGTAGTACGTTGGCAGACCACAGTATGGACCACAGCGTAGTGCATTGCTAGCACACAATGTTAGTGAGTTCCCATAAGGAATCTAAGTAAACAATTACAATGCACACCTCAACCATTTCATTGTTATTGCGCATGTAAAGAATAAGTTCCACCGACATCACATCTATTTCGCACCTCTCCCGTTCGTTAATCAGTGGGATTAATTCGTATTTTGCAAAATATGCAGAAGAAAATTAATAAAAGTAACTGAATATATAATTTAGCGGAGCTGGTTTGGTTTGTGGATGTACCTCATATCAACCAGGTACGTGTGAAACGGTTACCTGAAAAGGGTGAGTTAATGTTATCGCAAACGCTCCTTTCTTATATCTAAGAATTTTATGAAATATTCTATGACTAAACACAGTAATAATATTTGTATTATAAATTATAGCAGTTCCTCTGTCATCTATATGCTAGAGTAATGACTTTTTATTCTGTATTGCGGCAAGGTGTACCTTTACGGCAGTTGTATCTCCTTCCGGAAGGACAAACAGACCACATTCATTTGATTGAGGGTTTCGACGCGACGAGCGAGTGATTCATGTGCTGTGAAGTTTGTACATGAAGCATCCAAACGTGGCCAGTGAAGCCGTTTCCAAAACGGCGGGTAAGTATAAGGGCTTAGATTACACAAAACGATGGTGTACGTGTGTAATGTGTCAGCGATCGGCGCGGTGTGACACTGTCACCATAGCAGTGCCTGCTTTTGCAAGAGCGAGCGAAACGTGAAGTTGGGTTAACTCGGTGACTGCACGAACGACATGCAGCGATCGCGGCGTGACTCATCTGCCAGGCTTGCTTACTAAGTGCATGACAATGTAATAGTCATTGATATTAGTGTAGAGGAAATATTTTACTCTGTGCCCCGCTTTCTTAGGACATTGTGAGATCTAGTGATGTTTACACCGGAGCTTCTCTCCGATGCGAAGTCGGTGAGATTGATCGCTCATATACGGATGATGACATTGTTTATTGATACAACTTGTTTACAATCCGTCAAGGTCGTATCGTGGAACCCTGGAATCTTGCGCAATCCGGGAATCGGCGTGTTGTTTCCATAATTGGGGTTTCCCCATCTCTTGCTCAACGAATATCTTTTCTTATACACGCCCTACAACAATTTTTGCTATAAAATTGTATATTAGTCGCCATCATGGTAATACTGGAAGGTAATATTTGGCTCTGATGATGATGATCTGTCCTGGCTGCAGAATCATCGGAGATTTATCATGGTCATATTAGGTCATTGATAGAGCAGGTATTTTTATACGGCCCTGCTTACAGAGGAGTAAGTCTGGACTCGATTCTGACAACACTCCTCTCCTCTTGTGTAAAGGAACAATTTTAGAATCGAGCCCTGTACACCATTTGCAAGCAGGATTAGGCAAAAAAAAACAAAAGAGTTTGTTTCTCGTCCTAGGTAAATTAAAAAAATGATGCGGTGAGTGTTGGTTGGGGAAGCACACTGACTCATCAACCATTACACTATCACATACATGGTGTTACCACTGAAGCTGCCCTGAAAAATTAAATAACATTTTAATATTAAACTCTGAAAGTAAACTACATGCATTGTAAACTTTTACAGCCTCTCATCTGTACTTCTCAGCTGTTAGGTTTCACCATCAATATGGAAAGTAGATGTTGGCGAAAACGGGAAAATAAAGTAAAAATGTGTGACGCGCATGATTTCAGATGGCGCGCAAGGACAAGAAACATTTTTAGCCTTAGTGCACATACATGATACAATGTATATAAAATGTCCTATGGATGTACATGTAGAACATCAAAACATAGCTGTTGACACAGTCTTACCACATTCTTCTTTCCCATTACTGTTCTTGGCCATGATTTTTTTTCTGTCACTTATTGTTTTTGTGGTTTTTTTTTGTTTTGTTTAAATTAAGTAATTAAAATTCAATGTCATGTAAAATTACGTCACCATGATATGAACGAAGTGGTAGATGGGGTCTAGCTTTATTATGACAGGGATCAGTGATGTCTCTCCGGTGTCACTGAGATTGATCACATTATTAATGATGAAAACAATTTATTTTTGTCCAGTTTTACAGATATTCAGTTGAATTTCCATTCATATAATTATAACAAAGAAAAAACTGCAATAGTTTGGTGCCAGTATATACTTAGTATTCCTTGAAAAAAAAAGTGTTTTGAGGTTATGCAAATTTAGACATAAAGAACATGTGTAAGCTGTAGGCAGCTAACATGGCTGTAGGGATGTCCCAGAAGGTGGGAGGTATAGGTACTTTTTTTGAAGTATTTTTTCAACGCCATTACTTAGTTACTTTAGCCAAGAAAAGAAAAGAAGGTGTGGCAGGTGCTTGTAAGATTGAGTAAAAGTCAGTTATTTTTAGTACTGGATGATAATGAGTCTGAAATGATGAAGCTTAGTTTTTCAAACAAAATCGTTACTATGGATATTGATAACTGTTGAAATGTTTTAATATTTCATAATAATAATTGGAGTATATACTTGTTAGTGTTGGCATTGTGTTAAAACCTTGGGTGGTATGTCATATTATCTTTGTGAGTACCTGGAAATATGACAATAGCCCTGTTTGTTGTCCCATGTGGTTTGAATGATCAAATTACAATAATTGTGTCCCCAGTTGACTTGATGGAAATATGACATTAGACCTTTACCAACTGACTTCAATAAATGAACCAAATTACCCTGCTTGTTATCTGTATCTGTATCTGTATCTGTATCTGTATCTGTATCTGTATCTGTATCTGTATCTGTATCTGTATCTGTATCTGTATCTGTATCTGTATCTGTATCTGTATCATTTTAGAGTCATTTTAGAGTCATTGAGATTGAGTTCATGACCATAATAGTTTTTTGGGATGGGGGTAGGGTGGGCGAGATCATAATAGACTTTGGACAACTGCAGACTTTGGACAACTGCAGTAAAATTTGAATAAAACATGAAAAATAAAGAAACATAGACACGTAGTACATCATACAACACTCTTATCCATGTAATATTTGTTAATTTATATTGAAATTGTGGGGAAATTGATTTCATTTATTTTTTTATATTATTTGATTGCAGGTCTTAACAATTTGACCCAACATGCTCTCACAATGTGTGATTTTGTGGAAGTCAAATGGGAAGACTTGGAATTCTATGAGAGGTGTGGATGTGGTACATTTGGCAGTGTGTATAGGGCAAAATGGAAATCAAAAGACATGGAAGTGGCGGTCAAAAAATTACTCTTCTTGGAAAAAGAGGTTGGTCTATTTTTTTGTTTGATCACAAAAGTATGATTTAGTGACTGAAAAGAGATGCTGCAAAGTATGTGGGAATGTTCTCAGCTTTGGTGGATTTGGAGGAGGGTGGGGGGGGGGGGGGCAAAACATTGAAATGGAAACATTTGAAGGAAACAGTTCTTTTTGTAACACTCCTAATCCATTTCCTATGTTGTGATTTGTCAATACCTGGTCACATGGTATTTTAGAATTTTTGCACTGTTCAATGCAAATGATGTTTACCAGTTAACAATTTTCATGGTCATGCCTGTATGAACATCATCACTAAAAAATCATATGTGCATGTGTACATGCTTTCACAGCAGATGAATATGGTGTCACCTTCTGCTGGTATAGACACTAGGGTAGAAACTTCACAGCGTGTACAATTTTCTGAACACAAACTTGCCACCCTCGTGCCAGATAGAATTTGGAATGAACAAAGTTGGTAATTATTAAAGGAGTAAACTTTGCTGATTCCTGTACTGATTTCCAAACTATCTTATGGTAACCCTGCAGTGTACATGTACTGTATACTTTTTAGGTACAGCATACAATATGGGAAATGATGTGGTGTGTTACAAAACACGTTGACTGATTGTACATCATACGTCAGGTTTACTTAGGTTTACTTAGGTGTATTCTGAACACAGGCTTTGCAGCCTATATGTTCAGATCCAACTGGTCTGGAATTCTGCTCTGCTTGAATTTTGCCTTGTAATTACACTTGATATCTATGTTCTTCCAGTGATTGTCCAGGTGCTTGTTTATAAGCCATACATCAGCTCCCTTCAGGCCTGTGGGTAACCCCACAATTCCTCTAGGAAGTAGACATATGATATTGCCCCTGTGATCTGTCAACATGTGTATAATGTATGATAAACTGATACAATTGTTAAATTATCATTTTTTGCAGGCTCAAGTACTAAGTCAACTCAGTCATAGAAATATTATCAAGTTTTATGGTGCTGTAACTCAGGAACCCAATTATTGCCTTGTTACTGGTAAGTTATGGTGCTGTAACTCAGGTACCCAATTATTACCTTGGTACTGGTAAGTTATGGTGCTGTAACTCAGGTACCCAATTATTACCTTGGTACTGGTAAGTTATGGTGCTGTAACTCAGGTACCCAATTATTGCCTTGTTACTGGTAAGTTATAGTGCTGTAACTCAGGTACCCAATTATTGCCTTGTTACTGGTAAGTTATGGTGCTGTAACTCAGGTACCCAATTATTACCTTGGTACTGGTAAGTTATTAATAACTGTAAGCCTAGATGGTACAATAGAAATTGCTTCTGTACTCCTTTAAATACAGTTAGTACAGACAAATCTTAAAAGTACCATTTTTGCAGTCCAATTTGAAGATACTACCGAACTGTCAGAATTACTTGGACACTAGATATTTCCATAACCAGAAATTTCAACCATTTTACAACCTTCAATTAGTTCCCAAGGACTAATTCTTACAAATTACTCTGAACTTGATGCATTGTGTTAACTAGAAGGTAATTTTAGTCAAAGCTTATTTTTGTGTATTTGCTTTCTATTGAAAGAAGAGAAAATATATCTTTAGTGAAAATGTCCAGGCACTAGAATAACAGAAACTGAAAGAAAGCCAAGTGGTGAACAGAATAATATGTATGTAGCATACAACTCTGTTGTACAGAGTGCAGTAGCAACACAACTATTTATCACAACGTGCAGTGCTTCTGGGAAAATGGAACGGTTTGTGTTATTCTCAGAATTCTTCATATCTTATGAGTTCCAGGAAATACTTTAAAAAAGGAATGTTGGACGATAGGAATGTTGAACAATAGTATTGTTAACTTTGATAACATTTTGACCCTAGTCTGTAAGATAGGACATTGTGACAGTTAATCAGGTATTGTTGGTTTAGAAGTCTGATACAGCTAAACAATTGACATATCTTTACAGTCTAGATTGACCCTGGAGTTTGTGACCTTTCAACTCTTTTTAGACAAATGTAATTTTATACCGTTAGTATATACCCACCTTACTGTAGGGATGGGGGGGGGGGGGGGTTGTGTTGTGTTGTGTTGTGTTGTGTTGTGTTGTGTTGTGTTGTGGCTTTGGTTGTATTTAAGGTGTGTGCAGTAACAGTTTTCTACACATTTGCTCAAATATACTCCTATTATCCCTAAAATAAGAATTTTGACGTTTGTATGAGTTCTTTGTTCTTCACTTAACACAAAATTATGTATTAAACCCGGTGAAATATTTAGAAGAAAAAGAATATTTTTATCTTTGTTCGATAAAATTCAACCCCAGCTGACACCAACAAAATTAGTTTGAAGAAAATCTGAATGTACAATTCAATTAAATTTAATCTAAAATTTGTGGAATTCCAGCTACTAAATGAAACTAGCCAAATTCCATTGGTACTTGCATGTATAGTCAACTGTTGTTGACCTTTAACCTTTGACCTTAACTGTGTAGTTTCAATAAACCTTCTCTATGTCTTTCTGTTGACAGAGTATGCACCCTTAGGGTCAGTATACGCCTACTTAAATAATGTCAAGAATGACCTTGGCTTTGAACAGATACTAGCCTGGTCTTTACATATCGCATTAGGTAAGTATATTGTATATTGCATTCTTTTTATCATTTCGTTGAAAATTACAAGTGAAAAACTTAACTATTTGCATTTATCTTTGAATCGTTGCAAATCAAATTTGAAAGTATTAACCTGAATGAAATTAGAAAACTGGTCTGATGTATGTGTGTCTACAGTGAAATGTTTCTTTTGTGTAGATTTTATCAAATATTTGACCAAAAAATGTCATTATTTCCCAGTTAGAAGATGCATTTTAGAGTCTGAAGAATTGTAGTCTGCTTCAAGTGTTGTGTCTGATTATTGCCATTTGCTTGCTTGAGTGTGAATGCAGTTTGGGTGGCTACAAATATGAATTAATTTTGAACACATTTATTCGCTCCTAGTGGGCATGGCACAGAAGGCTTTATAGGCATGACCCATGTCTGTCCATCTGTCTGTTCATGTCTGTGCATCCAGTTGTCTATCTATGGACAGCCATATCTTTGACATGTATGAAACTCAATTCCAAACTTGGCATAAATGCATACTATACTATACTATACTATAGAGGGCTCCCTTCATTTCGTGACCTCCATATCTTAACCTTTTAAAGCCTGACACTCTATGTTTAGAGTGTAATTACTAGAAACTGCAAAGGTTAAAACAACATTCATATTTGTCAAAAAGATTTGATTAGTTTAAACCCTGGAGTGAAGATTTGTAAGGCTGACCATAGTGTATAAATTATACACAAACCAGGTATATACATATAATTTGTCCCTGGTACTGTGCACAACACCTTACATACTAGTAATTACTACTGTACTTGGAGTCACAGTGTTATATTACCTCTTTCAGGTGTGAATTATTTACATAATGAAGCTCCGGTGAAAGTCATTCATCGAGATTTGAAATCTAAGAACTGTGTTATAAGCTCTGATTTTATTATAAAGGTAAGTAACTTAGTCACAACCATATGATGTGTTGATGGGTCTATTATAGCAGTATATATGAAAACAATGTAGTTACTATTGTCAAATTGGTGAAATAGGAAGAAAGGCAAGAATGATTTGAACTTAAAATAAGATATTGCCCCTTGGCTGTTTGATAATTACATGTTGTGCCATGCTATAAGCTGTAAGTGATAAACAAAGTGACAGCTGATAGTGTGGCACATGTCATATCTTACAGACCAATATAACCCCCACTCCCCATATATAATTTATGCCCATTAATTAACTGCTCAGTTCTACCTCGTTATCCTGTACTTCGAGATCACGTGAGAAAAGCATTGCGACTGCGTGGTCTTCAATGTGTTGTTTGTATTGCGTATGATGGACGTCCATATCTGAGGCTGCAAGTATTGTTGCCGGGAACATCCGTTTTAATGTTTCTATTTTCTACAAGTTCAAAAAACAGAGTGCCTCTGAATTGATGTAAGTTTTGTCCAGCATACACTCCAAAGAAGATATTAAATCTTGTTTTATGTTGAGATATTTGTTTATTTCTTCCAGTTGTGTGACTTTGGAGCATCTAGATTTATGGGTAGTACAACCAAGATGTCATTAGCTGGTACATTTCCATGGATGGCACCTGAAGTCATACAGAGTCTACCAGTGTCTGAGACAGCTGATACGTTCTCCTATGGAGTAGTAAGTATTAACACTTTATACGGCATGGAAACATTCCTCATTTAGAAATCTGGATGGGTTGGTGGCCATAGAAATCCTCTAACCTCCCTCAAGACATAGACGATGGGAACTCCCAGCAAAGATTTATGGCAAAATCCGTGGTGATAACAGTGCATTTTCTAATCTCTTAGTCTTTGTATTTGTTGAGACAAAAAGTTTGGGTATTAAAGTAAATAAGAATAATTGTATGTTTTCACTTCAAATGCAAAAGCTTGTGATGTGCATGATGTAATAACAATATTGCATTTTTTTCACAGGTGTTATGGGAGTTACTTACCCGTGAAGTACCATTTAAAGGGTTAGAAGGAATTCAGGTGGCTTGGATTGTCGTTGATAAAAATGAGGTCTGTGTTAGTTATAATCTTATGCTTAGATCTCAACAATTACAGTTACTGAAACCACAATTTGATTATTATTATCGTGTACAACTTAAACATACATCGGGTCGGGTTGTCGGTGGTTGAGTAGTTAGCTTATACGCCTCTTATTTCTGCAGTCTGGGTTCAAAGCGGCCAAACATCGGGTTTGATTAAAATTTAACCAGGTCTGCATATAAGAAGGGTGATGCTTAGTTTGACCCTCCAGGGAACACCAGTTTCTGCCTGCTTCTTCAATGCTAGGACACTAGGGTGCTGCTCCCGTGATGACCATTCAACAAATTTATTTGGAAGAATAAAGATTAGTATTATTACATGATATACATTGAAATGCATTAGCCCAGTGGAAGTAACCAAATTAAACAGTCACTATTAAACTAAAGTACATTATTTTAGTTTATGTGTCTTTGATGATGACTTATTTGATTATATCAGCATTAACATAGCATATTAGAAGAGATTCAGTGCGAATAAAATGCTTGATAAACAAGACTATATTTGAAAAAATGTTTTGGTTACCAAAAAATAATGTTACAGTTGTATCATATCTAGATACCTAACAACTCTATCAGTTGCTACATACCGTACTACCGGGGTAGGTCACATTGGACCTTTTATCTAGGGCCTATCCATGGCCAGGCCAAGCAAAGGCAAAAAACACAAGTGCAAACAGTTTTGGTTGTGGCCAAGCTCGAACAAGTTCTTTGTTCCACCAGAGCAAATAGGTTGTGTAGGGCTTTGGAATATTAAATCTGTCCGTAATGGCTAACTTGGTGATTTGACTACTTTTAGGGACTGCCACAGTGTAGTTTCGGTATCTTTTACATCTGTGTTGATTTTACAAACAAGTGAATTGGAAGGCAGTAAGAAGACAGTTTAGTTTATTGCAGTTCTCATTCTTGAGCTATTCACCACTGGTCATTCATGATTGATAGTTGAAGGCAATTTGTGATGTACAATTTCCTTTTTTTCTGTTTTCCCTGACAGAGGCTGACTGTTCCTACCAGCTGTCCTAGATTATTTGCTGATTTGATGCAACAGTGCTGGGATGAAGATGCCAAAAAAAGACCATCATTTCCTGAAATACTTGCCAGATTGGAACAGATGCTGGATGACAGTAAGTCAAATGATCTGTCAAACGAACAGCGCTCTCTAGTGGTGATTTATTGTAGCCTTACATAGGTTTACCTAGTAAATAATACACTACCCTTTACATTATTTATATAAACTGGTCTGATAGTTGGAAAATGTGGTGTGCAAGCTTGACTTTAACCTGAAAAACTGTTCTTATACTACGCTGAACGTCTGGTTCACATAATTCTGTCTATGTCTTGCCCAACCTGTTCCAATGTATACACAGGTATAAGGCTCTCTGAATTCAGTAACAAATTTATGTTTTATTGAAATAATGAAAGTACTAGAATGGCTCTTTGAGAGTGTTAAATAGAAAATCCAAATAAATATTTAAAATATGACCTAGGCTATGTGCATTATATAGTGCAGCAGATGTTTCTTTGAAAGTTGTTCCCGAGTCAGTCAGTCAGTCAGTCAGTAAGTAAGTAAGTCAGACTGCCAGTCAATCAGTCAGTCAGTCAGTCAGTCAGTCAGTCAGACAGACAGACAGACAGACAGACAGACAGACATACATACACAGTCAGTCAGTCCATGTCAATTAGTTAGTCTGTCAGACAGTCAGTCAGTCAGTCAGTTAGTAAATGAATGAATGAATGTATATAATGTTTATTTTGTGTTTTTCACAGGTGAATTATCTGAAGAAACAAATTCCTTTCTGGCAAACAAAGAAGAATGGAAGTAAGTTTAATTTGCATATTGGTTTCATTTCACTGATCAGGATTGTAATTCTTAAAGATATGATTTGTATCAACTGTCAGATATCCTAAGTTGTGTAAATATTTGGGATTCTGTAGTACAGTCTTGGTACACTGTGTAGTGATGACCATGAACGTGAAGTTTTTATTTCAAGCATAACCCAAACAACTTAAAATGGTTTCATCCATTCCAGAGAAAAGAATAGGAAGAAACCAAATGTAATAGTTAGTGGGGATAACCAGGCTATGTAATGTTCAATAAACTAAGCCAATCTCTTTACTTACTACACCTACAACAAGCGTTAGTTGTGAAATACACATTGTCTGTACTTTAAGATCTTAGATTGGATCCAAGATCTATGATCAGTAACTTCCACCTTTTGTCAAATATAGTTCTATCTTCAGTGACTTTTTATTTGTATAAGTTAGGGACTGTATTATCAACAATATTTGCTGTAAGCATAATTTCAGCTGCTCCAGTCAAAATGTACATGTTGTATAACACCATGATGTTTGTACTGTTGTGAACTTTAGAACTGTAGATGAAATTGTCTCAGCTTTGGCAATCAACTTTTCCAGTTGATTTTTCTTCAAGTTTTTCCCAGTCCATGTAGCTATCTGTAACTATAAGGTTCCATCTCTTCCATCTGTCTGACAGGAAGGACATTGAAGAAACATTTGAGAGGCTAAAGAAAGTGGAAAGAGACTTGTGCAGTAAAGAGCGGGAACTTGAAGAAAGAGAAAAACTTGTGGAGCAACGAGAGAAGATTCTAGAGCAACATCATTTACATATTCCTCCACTAGATCATGACGTGAACTTTTGGACTGAGGATCAGGTGTACGTGTGGATACAGCAATTAGGAAGTGATGGTGAGTAGTGGCTTTGTGAGTGTTCGTATCTAGATATTTACTCATCACAGCTACCATGTTAGCGCCCTCACACAGCTGTAAGCCAAGTGCTTTTGTTTAAACAAGCTTTTTTTTTTTTGAAAAGATTCTGCTGAACATCCAGCCCAGCATTTCTACATGCAGTGTGTATGTTTATAGCAAAAAAGTTTGTATGTAAAAGTTTCCGTGGTTACACCTAGTCACTTTCTACAACACTCAGTTGAAAATGCTGGTAGAATTAGAATTGGAATAAGAAAGGTGCGATAGTTATGTATGAATATACAGTAAGCTGCTTTGAGGTCAATTATGTTCCTTTAAAAACAAATTGTATCTGTAATGGTGTTCGTTGTCAATAACTTCAAGTAAAATATTTGCTTCTTTGTAGGTGTAAATTGCAGTGACCTGTCTCAGTATGCTGATATTTTCAAACAAAATGACATCAACGGACGCAGGATGTTGTTACTGACAATAGATGACTTGAAATCTATGGGCGTTACGTCAGTGGGACATCGGGTAGACTTGTTCTCTGAAATAGAGACTTTGAAACAAGACAATCACAGACTCTTACATTTCCCTCCACTTGCTGTGGTAAGTTTTTACGATCTATGTGGTTTGAATGTTGTCGGATACATGTGGAATGATGGCCAACCATTGAAGGTGATGCATATCAAATGTATGTTAGGGAGTCTTACCCTGTTCTTATCTTAACCTAACCGTAGCCCTAGCTCCCTAGCTTGAATACAAATGTGAATAATATACATTTGGTCCGCTGTTTTCTGTTCTTGACAATTTTATCGCTGTTTTGATATAAGTAGCAAGTTGGTGAAATATATGTGTTTTAGCCTCTTTCTAAACATATTGTTGACCAAATGAATGTTATCAATGCCAATTTCATGTGATTTCTAAAACCTAGGCAAATTAAAATTACTCATTATACACCTCTGGTGAACTACGCCCTCTAGTGTCCTGATATAGAAGTACAACTCTTTCTTTAAATTTGTTATGAAAGACATTTTAGTTGCCAATGTTACTAATTCTGATTTGACAGCATAATTGCCAAACAAATTTACAAAAAAAAAATTCTTCAATGAAAGATGTAAAATTAAAAGGACTTCTAGAACATCACTAAAAATTATCTTGTCATGAGAATAAGCCATACAATTGCTATTTTTTCTGGAAATTGTATAAATATCAATACATTTCTGAATTATGTGATTTTGTGTTTATTTAAATTCCAGACACAGTCTCACAGTAAACAAGTATCACCACCAGTACAAAAGAGCTTGACCTTGACACTGCTGGTTGGAAATCACTGTAGACTAGGAGCATCAGTACAGGTAAACTCTTCTGTATAAATTATTTTCAGAAACAATACCAGTGGCTGTAAACTTCTGACCAAGTGTTGTTCTGACCTCCCTACATAGCAGTATGCATTCTGTGTTGTTTGTTTAACACTCAACAAATCCAAGTTTTGCACCAAAGGATGCTATACCAGCATAACTGAGAAAAAACCCCACATTTAAATTGCCAAATATGTCAATTTAATTTCTCTGGATTTTTTAATGTTCTTTCTTTCGATATTTCCTGTTAAGTGCCTATGAACATTTTTTTGGGATATATGGCACTATATAAGTGCTCATTTATTATTTATTTATTATTATGTACGGACACTCAGGTGTTGATATTGATTGATGTGATGTGGTTGTCATCAAGGATTATAGATGAAAGTGGGTACTAAGAGATTCATTACTTTGTTGTTCTTGAGTAAAAAACCACGATTGTTTTACTAGGTTTACACTGAACCTTGTTTCTTCAACACAGCAACTACATAATAATCGTTATAATCATGCTAATTTATCAACAGTGAAGGACTACAGAAATGACTTGATCCTTCCAATAGTTTCACACATCAGTGGGTTAATTTATGAAATTCACTGTGATTTTTCTTTTGCTGCAAGGACCATAAATGGAAGATGTATCTGGAGATTGATGGAGAATCAGCTGCTTTGACTTGTATCAAAGAAATTACGTTTATATCTAAATCACCTCCCTATGATATGAATAAAATATATCAACCACCATTTGTAGAGGAAAACTGGCATGTAGGACCTACCCAATCTATGAATGTGGAATGTGTTGTCACTTATGAAGTAAGTTGTGTGTGGGTGTGTGTGTGTGTGTGGGGGGGGGGGGGTGCGTGTGTGTGTGTGTGTGTGTGTGTGTGTGTGTGTGGAGGGAGCAAGACAGACAGGCACAAAGACACGGACAGGTACAAAGACTGACAGACAGTGAGTTAAAAAAGAGAAGAAGAAAGTCAAGTGAGAAAAAAAGTTTGTGTATAGGTATAAAATGTGACAAGTCAGCCACTTGTCAGTGACAGCTTTGTTAGATGTAGTCCCCCTTCTATAAAGCTATGAAAAGGTAGCCCAGAATATTAAAGTCATGAGTAGTAATCTATATGATTAATTTTAATATGTAAATCTTTTTCTCCATCAACAGAACCATGTTAAGAAACCAAGGAGCACCAAATGTGTGCACAAAGTCCAGCTAAAAGAAGGTGGAGCGGTGACAGAGAAATCTGTGTCCATTGTTTACAAATGTGGTGGAAGCGGTAGTTCAGGCCGTAGCACGCCAGATAGTTTGTACAATACACAACATTGGTCTTCACGACCTTTGACCCATTCGGTGACATCGCCAACATTGAAGGGTGTATGGAGTGAGAGAAATCTGAATTACATGACAGGTCCTCCCCCTCCGTCTGGATTCAGAGACCGTAGTGAAAGTAAGTTTGATGTGTTATTTGTCAAGTTTTACTTGATACAGAGATGAAATGTTAAAAGTTACTGAAGAATTAATGCATATCATGTAAGTGTACCACATTAGCTGTAAACAGTAGGCAGTTTTTTTGCACGTGTTGTTTGCATGACAGAACTTCAGTAGTGCTAAAGGCATGGTGAAGTGTCTGTCTCTCTGTGTGTGTGTGTGTGTGTGTGTGTGTGTGTGTGTGTGTGTGTGTGTGTGTGTGTGTGTTTTCAGGTGTGTATAAATGACTTCAAGTCAAAACCATTGAACTGCTGTCAAATCAAAATGAGCAGAGCATAGATATATGATTTTGGTAAAGGATGTGATTATTGGTAAAAAAAAAAGGCAAATTGTTCTGAAATTGAGTGGGGATGTTTCTAGGGATGTGAAGATGAAGAATTGTTCATGACACCGTTGTGTGTATGCAAATTAGGTAAAAAATCTGACATATTACCTCATCTGAAATGAAATTTCTCTGATGGGTACTGAAAAGCACAATAAGCTATGTTGTTCACAACTAGCATGTTATGTTCATTGTGTTAAAATGTAGTAAGAATGCCTCTTTCTGTTGTGCTAAATGCTAACTGAGTTATTCAGAAAAAGATAATATTTAAACATCACTTCTTTTCATACTTTTTCTTTTGCAGGCAATCCATCAGTTTGGGCAAATGTTGTCTCTGGAAAACTAAGGACACCTCCACCTGGTGTCATGGCAGGGAGACCTACCTCACCTACACCGCTGTACAGGCGATCTCAATCTGAGAAATTTACAGAACAATCTCTGCAACAAATGTCTCTAGGACAAAGGAGATTGTCACGAGAGTTTAGTGGGAAAGTAGAATTTATACTTGGGTCGGAAAATGAGGAGGAAGAAGAGGAGGAGGAGGATAATGCTACCCCAAGGGCATCAGAGAGGGGATCAACATCAACTATTTCTACATCAACACTTGATAATGATGTCAATTCTCTGTCATCAAGTTATGCTGATGCCATCAAGAAAAGATCTTACTCACAGAATGACACCGTTGCCATGGCAACTCATGACGCTAAGTCAAGAACTTCAAGCAGGCGACAAAGTGGACCTCCACAGTATGGGAACAAATCTAGGCATAAGGGTAAACGACAAGATGCAGGGTGGGGTAATGGTTGGGACAAAGGTAACGCCAAAGGTTATAATAAACACAGTGAGGCTGATAGTGGATATCATCCAGAAACAGAAGACTCTGGCACTCAGACTCCATCTCAAAGAGGGAGAGGATTTTTCCGTGGATTTAATCGAGGACAAAGAAGGGGTTTTCGAGGGGGCAGGGGTAGAGGAAGAGGAAATTACTCCCGCAGTAAGAGTGATACACAAGATGAAAGGCATCATGAACAAAGACACACAGAAGGTGGTAGGGGTTACTCTAGGGCGATCAGTGCAGGCACTGACACTGATTCCAATGACAGGAGACATTATGAATTTAAGCAACAAGAAAGGTCAACACCACGTAGATGGAACCCTCGTAGGAGGTTTTCAAATCTAAGCAAAACACCAGAAGATAGTGACGACAGCAACTATGCAGAGACCAATGAATCTAACGTGCAACGCAGACCAAGCTATCACCGCCGACATCATCACGTAGAAAGACAACACAGTACTGCCAGTAGTGATACACCAGACAGTGTTGAAAAACAACCTGAATCTGCAAACAGGACTTCCAAAGAATGGCCAAATAGGGGATGGGGTAGGGGCAGGCGACCTTGGAAGAGAGGTGGAAACTACAGTGGGGTAGGGTATGGGGAGGAAAGAAGTGGCAATGTAGGGGCAGGTGGACCAACTTGCAATAGTGCAACCGTGCATGGGGGTAATATGAAATGGATGAGGAAATAGCCAAGAGATATATATACGCCATTTCAATGCATTTTGTTTTAAAGGGGAATTGAAGTATGGCTGGAACTGTCATTAATTCATTTAGCATGTTTTAAAACCTAGGAAAAAAGATACTTTTGCATCATTGAGCTGTGTGTCATTCCTGAAAAGTGAAGTGAAATTATAATTTTTTAGGAATCAACATTTTCATAATATCCTAGGGCTTTACATGGTCATGAATTGAACCCTGGAAAATGAGTTACATCCACACTTAAATACCCCATTTATTTTGATCAGAAATACAGCGTCATTTGTATTGTTATCTAGGTTTCGTTCTCGGTCTCGGTGAAAACATTTTTGTCTACAAAGTTGTACTTTTAATACCCCAGTCAGTGTTCAGACATTTTGGGTATTAAAATGAGATTATAAAACCTTTGAAAGGCCAAAATTGAATGTAAATGTGGTACTCCTAATCTGTACCATCCAAATTTGTCCAAGCTATTAACTTAAAGATATTTTAGAAATCTTGTGAATAATATTGCTGACTTCCAAATGTTCAAGCTTTGATATCTTGAATCTGTCTTCATTAGCATAATATGATGTAATGTGTGCTTTGACCAATCAGTATACAGGTAGCCTTTCCCTATGAATACATAATTGATGCCAATGATTATGTGTACGTAATGACTGTAGGTGGTGATGTACAAAATGTGCTAGATACAAACCAAAGCCTATAATCATGGTATGACAGTCAGAATTCAAACCACAGTGTGTTAAAGTGTAATGAAGAGAGGGGCAATATAGCATTCTTCAAAAGAAGTTGAGAAACCCTGTTGATTGATAGCAAAATATGCCATGGACTCAAACAATGTTACTTTCATCTGGTATTTATTTGAGTTTGTGTTTACCTTGTTACTCCATTGCCTGTCATCATTTTGTGTAACCTTTGGTATATATGGCCTTGCTTCTCAGGTTACTGTGTCCTCATTTGCATAATATGAAATAATGTGTGCTTTGACCAATGAATTTACAGATAGCCTTTCCATATGAATGTATAATTAATACCCAGGATTACATGCTATGATTACAGGCAGTGATGTCCACAGTTCTCTTGATCCAAATGCAGTTGTGACACTAAATAAGTATATTATGTTATCACAGATTTCAATTTTACTTTAAATATGATATTCAGTTTGGGAATCAAGGTACGATCTTCTGATTGAGTGGCTTAAATAATGAAGATATTTGGGAAGGTCAGAATACTTTTTTTTTCACCTTTACATGTGAAACTGCTGGCAGTATTGTGTAATTTTGATGTTGTAAGTATTTTGTAAACTTTCTTAACATCTGTATATTGATGCCTGTTCAGTTTATAAACTTTGAAATAATGTTAATAGATGAAATGAAAACTTGCTCGTGAATGGTATGTTTGTGTTACAGGCCATAGCATCAACTGTGCATGTCTATACTTTAGTAGTATGTGTATTTGATATTGTCAAAATTATATCAAAATTTAGTCATTTTAAATTTCAACATGGTTGCTGAGTACTGTGTTAACTTCATGGAAAAATACAACAATTATCACTGAAGTAAAGCACTTTCTCAATGGGCTACACTCATAATAGCATTCATATCAAGTATGAAAATATACTGTTTCAATTTGTTTATTTACTTACTAATGTGGTCAATTAGCAAATGAGACAGTATACTTTTACACTTGATATGGATGCTATAAATGACTGTGGTACATACAGAAAACGCTTTACTTTGGTGTTAAGGGTTGTAAAAGATTGTGGATTCCCCAGAAAAAAACCTTGAACCCCACATTTGTGTGATGATTTTGAAGTGACCAATCACAAGCTTTCATATTGTAACCTTTAGAGAGATTTTAAAGTCTTTGATATTCAGGGAAATGTGTCTCCAACGAGTTTCCTATCTAAAATACAAATCATGTTTCAATAAGATTTTCCAGACATGTGCATGTGATACTTTGGCCCATTAATTTGTTGATAATGAATAGTGTGGTGTGTGTAAGTTTTGTACTTTTTTGTATGTTTATTTATGTGTGTTACTTATCAAATACTTGTTTTCATCAAATTATGACAAACAACTTCAAGAGTACAAAAATCTATTATTTTCAATTCAAATTATAAATCTTCTCTGCTGTCAAGTTGAACCTGTAATACTTGTAAGATACGTTGTGTTACTTCACCCTCATGGGCCTTGTTCCTGTGAAAAGGTTTGGTCGATATGTGAGGGGGCACCCCATCATGGCATACCTTACAACATACAGCACAGTCTGTTTGACAAATTCAATTTTAAGAGTAGTGAAATAACAACACCAAATATATCTCTGGTGAACATTAAAGGGGAATACCACTCAAGGATATAAAAAGGCATTTTCAAAAAGGCACAAGATCAACTTGATGTTTCTCTGAAATTGCAAGTAATTGTAGGTGATGTAAAATCATGAAATGACTCTCCAGAACCCATAGTTTATAAAAATGTCTCTATTCCCTGGAGTGGTGTTTCCCTTTAATGTTCAGTGTTTTGCTATCATAAAGATTCTGACTAGATTTGTAAGTAGATTATTTACAAAATGATGGTTCTGTACCACTGTAAAACAGCTGTACAAAACAAGAGTTATCAAATACTCAGTGCAGTTATTTGTCAGAATCAAAATGTTGCCAGCTACAATTCTTGTATTATCATATCTTGTTACAATACCAGATAGTCATGGTACCGGTTATAGTCATAGTATGGCATATATTACAATTTTTAAAACCAAATTCTGCTAAATTATATGTGTGTAAGTTTAGCCTGTACTCTGTGTATTTTATGAATTCAAAACATTGCCAAAAGTCAAAGTGTTGTGACTGTGTATTATCATAATCCATCCATCCATTCTTAGATAAGGGTCACCCCTTTGATGTTTCTCATCACCTCATCAACCTTGTATTTCTTTTGATGCAACACATTTTTTTGGTTAAATTGACACAATCTACAGAAAAAGATAGTAAGAGATACCACATGCATGTATCTGGATGAAAATGATCATGTATTGCTTCAAATTTGGATATTTAGCAAAATTAATGGTTCAGAACATTGAAAGGATGAGTCATATTATCCTTCCAACTTTATTTGTCATTTCTGAGTCATCCAGACTGTTACACATAAAAGTATGATTATGAGCGCTGAGATCTTATTTGTCAAACTATTAAAGCAACTCACAGAGGTTAATTTCTAACAGCTAGCAGTCCTTCCCTCACAAGTTTATTTAATACATCATGTCAAATTATAAAGAGACCAAACTCTGTTAATGTACAGATGTCATGTACTGGTATAGGTGACACTGTGACTCTAGGCTAACTTTTGATATCTGAAATATGAAAAACACTGTAATATGCAAACCATGTGCTAAGTTTTTACTAAAAGAGGATTTCTAGTATTAACAATGGTGTATTTGGTCATCATGTCATAAAAAGTAGAAGTATAAACTGAACATTACAAGCATTTTCCTATGGCAGACTGAACTTTGAACTTTGAAAACATTCATAGAGACTATATTAATATACAAATTATTGAGTTGCTATTATCAATTGTCGTATTTTGTGAAAAAAATTTCAAATAATGAATGATTATGCTGTTTGAGATCGAGGTCTTGTGATCAATATTTTCAGAAGAGGTCTTGAAACTATAATTAAAAACTTAAAACAATATTCAAACTGTCCTTTTGTGGATTAAAATAGTTGCCGCCAAATCATATATTTGATGGAAATGGGACTGAAAACAATCTCATGGGAATACTTTCTGTAATTCTGATTGGCTAAAAGTGCATCACAAGTTATGCAAATGATTTAATGTTGACATTGCTGTCCAATCATGTTATAGAATAACATTGTATTTAAATTACATGTAAATGAGAAGCACTAAACTTCAGCTTACCTCACCCTTTGACCTGTACGTGTTGCCATGAAATGCCTTGTATATGTGCAATATTAATGGTATTGTTTAATGATATGTAAATACTATGCTAATATTGTTTTTTAATTCCATATAAAGACATGAAGTCAAAGGTCATTGATGTGATATTTACATAAACATGTAAATGATGTTGGAAAGTAGTGTGAAATTTACAGTTACTGTAACTCTGGGAATGGGATCATGTTCACGGGATCCTGATCATGATGACAGATTTAATACAACATTAAGGGATGTACAATAAACAAAGCAAGTTTATGATGAAGGAGTTTCTGCCTTCATCTTAAGATTATATGGAATACTGACAATTCCTGTAATTTATGTTTGTAGTGTCATTAGTGTATAAGCAATGGCTTCCATGGTGTTTGACTGATAGTGTTCCTGCTGTGTTAATGTCAGTTTTCGTGATGTATGAATGGCAGTTTCACTATAAATGAATGGCAATTTTCAGTGTATGAATGGTAGCTTCCACTGTGTATGAATGGCAGATACTGCTGTATCCACTGTATGAAAATATATGAATGGCAGCTGCCAGTGTGTATGAATGGCAGCTCCCTGTGTGTAAGTAGAAGTTTCCACTGTTAGCTTCCATAGTGTATTTTTACGTTGTGTGTTTTATACAGCATAAACAACAGAGTCCATTTAAATGTACATATTACTGCAACATGTATTCTTCTACTTACAGTACAAAATAAATATAGGCTAATAGTAACATTCTATGACTCAGTGTGTACAATGTATTACATCATATACTACATATCTACCTATGTGTCATGCCCTCCTGGTATGGAGGCAGTACCAGTTGCCAACTCTGGTAGTGGTCAGCGGCCAGTGCTGCCAACCCCAGGCCCCATTTTAGAGCCATTTTGACCAATATACCAATACCCCATTTTAGACCATTACAGAGATCAAATGTTTAGACCAAAATACATTTCCCTCAGGAGGCAGCATTTTGGAATTATGATTTGGTAAATGACAATTAATGGACTACATTTTTAGACGGAGCAATATCAAAATTAATGCAGTGGATCCCATTTTAGGCTCTTCAGCTAAAAAAAACCTAGACCAATGGGCTAGAGAATGCATCTCAAAGCCAGGGTGGCACACATGTCAAATAAGGGGAGTAGAGCTGCCCCCCCCCCCCCAGCGGTCATGCCATTGGCATCTTCAAAATTACATTTCAAATTGGCGTCAATATCATTTGTGCACTGAAACTGAATCTCTGAAGTCCATCCACCTTTTTTTTTAAATATTCAAAATAAATAAAATTATTGTTTTTCATCTTCATGAGGTATACGTAAGGTACATGCTATCCTTCTGAACTAGGAGCACTGTGGCTGTAACTGGAGAAGTGTCGTGAGTATTCAGCATTGTCTATAAAAGACATTGTATCTGTTAATTAGTGCTCAATATTATTATACATAGGTAGTGTAGTGGTAAGTTTCAATCTTGAGCATCAGCTTGGTTTTGAATCTGTAATCATGATCGCCGTTGAGGGCGCTGATTTTGGGTGCATACTCAAAAATCAATTTGATTTGATTGTGTGTACAGCTACAAAAATGTGTTTATCCCAGGTAATGTAATACTATTCAGGGTGTACAATATTACGAGTAAGTTATTGTACCTAACACTTTAAAAAAAAATCAAAAACCATTTCAGTTGCAGCTAGTGCAGCTTTAAAACACTACCATAAATTTGATCTGTAAATTGGCATCATCTATTGAAAGAATAAGTAATAGTAAAAACTTGTTGGTAGAACCGTGTGGGGGGGTGGGGGGGGGTGGTGGTAATATGGTGGCAGGACATGAATGAAATACCAAGACATCACATCCCTGAAGAAGACCTGAGGACTGAGCTTGAAAGCTAGGATTTATCCAAGTATTTTGTTGCAGCACTACAAAGTTTAGATTTATTTTGTAACTATTAATCTGTACAGACGAGTCTTCATCGTAAGAACGAAATTAGTCTATGCCCGCTTTCCTAGCTGGTCAAACATATATTTCATATGACATATTTGTATAAGTTTGTGAAAGAATGTAAACAGAGACCATATATATGTAGTGGGTTAATACAGCTGTATTTGTAACACTTTTGAAATTCAGTAATATATCCAATATATATATACAGTACATAAATCCACAGCATTTTGCCCTATTGCATAGTGTCCATCTCTTTTCTACATGTCATACAAAATCAAAAATAATGCAGTCAAAATTGTTACAAATCAAAAATACGATGAAATGACAGACCTCTTGAAAAGACCATGACCCAGCGTATGTGACATTGAAAATTTAACAAGTTTTTTTATCTTGACATTGAGAGTTGAAGGCTGGAAGAGAACTGGGTCACTGATTCACAATGGATTTCTTTCAAGTGTCCCATTTGAAATAAAAACCCTGGCATTGAGATGCTAAGTGGCGCTTTAGCCCCATCAAAACACTCTTATCACCATGGGAACTCAATAACATGTAGTATCCAAGTGTCACCAAATGTCATCAAAACAGGTGGTATTGTATTACACAATGCATGGTTTCAGTCAACAGAGATGATTTAATTTACAACATCTAGTTCTGACTATCTGACTTTAATAGTTGATACAAGTCTATCATGTATTTTGATCTCCTGTGGTTTGATTCCTCTTACACCACATTTTATTACATATGTACCAATGATTACTTGCACTGATGCATGCACATACTATTAGTATTTGCAGCGCAGTGCAATACCGAAAATATTATTGCATACCTGCATATTAATGATATGTAAATGATGGTGCAATCATTCTTGTACATGAGAGCATGTGACAGCACAATGTCATTATTGTCGTTCGGTGTTTCAAGTAAACATATGTAATAATAACAAAACCCCATGCCATGCGAGTGCCAGTGTGGGTACTCAAAGGTATTTGTACTCATGCTTGCAGTGTTTTCTGCTGCACTTTCACTCGCTACGGTCATGAAAGTACGGCCACATGGAACGCTGCAAGCACTTGAGCAAATACCCTGAATACGCCATACTTGCATTCACGCATCATGAGGTTCTGTCGTATTATTGAATTCCATGGTACTATTAAAGTACATACAAAACTTTACAGCAAGGTTAAAACACAACAATTAACACAGTGTGTCAGGTTGTGGTAAATGTAACATTTCAAAGCAAATCCATTGTCAATGTCATATGTACAACACTATGTTCAAATTTGACACTCTGTTCCAGTGAACTTGACATTTGTAGATTTACCAACGACGTGACTAATTTACATGTTAATTTGTGCACCAAAATAATTTCACTGAGAGAGAAAAACCAAGACTAAGAATTCATTCCATCTTTACATTCATTATTTTAAGAGTCATTTACATATTAAACCTCACTTTTCAGATCGCAATTTTATCAGTAACATCAGTTGAAACATATATTGTAATTCTATAGAACTGTTAGTACACACCTGCTTATACTTGTACAATAATATATTTTACATGTAAAAGAATGAAGTGTAATTTTTTTGAAATAGTACAAGTGAGTATCATACACGGAATGACATATCAGTGCGTCATTCTGGATCAAAACTCACATTTTTGGGGGGTTTTGTATTATTTTTATTCATTCATCCAAGTGAAAGTTTCTAAAATATAAAGGCTGTCACCATCTAGGTATTGTAGTTATCTAACTCGGCTATTTCAGATTGTGTGTGAGTATACATACACTATGCTATGTATTCCTAATGTTTTTGTATGACATCAAGTGTATACTTGTGAAATATACACAATATTTATGTGTTTTTAATATAACATCAAAGTGTGTGTCATAAAGTTGGAAGACGATTGCTTTGCTGGAAATCTAACACTTCTAGTACTTTTAGCCTTAGGTTGCTTTAAAACAATTCTACATTACAATATGAAAGCAAGTTTTTGAGTAGAACCTCTAGCCTTGTTGGCTAGCTGCCACTAGAGGGCGTAGTAGATAGGTGTTGTTGGGTTGTTCAGAATTTTGAAATGCGCAACATACATGAATAATGAATGTCGTCTGGGCAAAAATCTTAATATAAAACACTGCTTCATTTGCTTGTTTGACATAGTAAACCAAACTCTTACTAACACTGTTACATTTTATTGTCTAGTTTCAACAAAAATCTTACCAATAACAGATATGTCAAGAAGACAACAAAATGTGGTAAAATGTTGGTAAGATTTTTGTCAAGCCAGACATTTTGTTTCAGGTCTTGTGATTTTCGTTGTATTACTAAAGACTTGTCACACTTGAGGTCAAGCTGGCAGAATACACAAGTTTGTGCCATCAGAGTGAGACAGTTCAAGTGTGTTTCCCTTTATATCAAACATACATGTGTAAAAACCAATCCAGTAAGATTCACATAAGAATTCATGTAAGGATTGAATGAATATTCATGAATTCTGGGGGTTCATAATTACAAATTAAATTTCTGCTAGAATCAACTCATTTTAAAAAAGACAACTCTCAAATTTTGACTCATGTCTTTGAGCAACGAAATGACGACAACCAAATGTAGTAAAATCTCTGGCCAAGCTGATGAAATGTCACTGAAAATTTACGAATTTCCTTCTAAGTTATTGTTTCGACTTTAATTGCAAGTGGAAATTTTCGTTTGTGCACTTGTAGGCTGTGACAACATATTCTACCATAACTAGTTTTTTGGGGTTTTTTTTAAAAAGGGGGTTATTTTTTTCTCTTGAAAAGATTTGTGCAGTCATTCGTTGTAAAGAAATTTGCAGCCATTGTGAGCATCTTGTTAGTTTTTGTAAGGTGTTAAAAGTTTGTGTAAGAAGTCTAATAAAGAAGCAAAAATTGAATAATTTAGTATAATGATGCTGATCTCTCTATTCTGGCCAACTACTCCAAAAAGTCAAACTTACACAACTCGTTTTTGCATGGAAAATGACAAAAGTACTAGTACTGTACTTTGAAATCAGTCAAAAAATTCAACAACAACAAATACTTAACAAATCTGGGTATAAAACCCAGCTCCTGTGTACAAATAGATATGATTATTATGAGGTAATTAAATTGTCCCCTCCCAATCCAACCACTCCACCCCACCATATCTGGTTATTTGGAATGACCTCATCAGTTCGATTGATAAATTGATCTATTCTACAGGGATGGTGGGGTGGATAAACAAGAGGGGCAAGCACAATCTCCTGAGTCATAACTGAATAAAACTACATACCACAAACAAACAAATACATCGCTGACATGCAACAAACAGATTCACTGTCAATTGGCAGCCAAGAAAAATTATCAAGTTATTCTTTACAATTCATTTTTGAACTTGGTTTTATTGTATCATAATTTAGAAAACATTCATTTTTAGAGGTGTTAGCCTTAGCTCCATAGGATCAGTACAACAAATGTTAAATTTTCAAACCAAAGACACTAGTTGGTCAGCCCACCAAATATATATTACAATCGGTTACTTTGGTAAGAATCTTTCTCTCTCTCTAATTCTGGGGAACAGACCATGGAATTGTCAAGTTTTACACAAACATTTCTGACTGAAGTAGATAACATCAAAATATATATATCAATTAGTTTCCTTTGATAACGTTTTTTGCTAAGATTTTAAACCTTGGTATAGAACAGATCAGAGTAAACATTGTAAATGTTTCACAGATTTCTAATATATTGAACGATGTAATGTTGGCATGGAAAGCTGGTAAATTGACTGATGAATTTTAGTCAAAGTTTACCCTCTTTAATACCACCCCTTCACAAAATCACACTTTGATGTTGTCTACATATTTTACAGTTGAGCAATGTCTGTAACAAACGACAATTCTATGTTCTTTGGAGAGAAAATGAGAAACCATTTACCCGTTTTTAAACTTTGCCAGTATCTTTCTGGTGCAAACATAAATTTAACAATGAGTGCGTACGTATGAACATAGAAAAGGGCATACAGATATATTGTAAACTTTATGATAATGGACTTTGTTTTAGGGAATACTCTGTTCAAAACATGTTCTCGTATCCTCCAAAATCATATTTCAAAATAGAGTACATACTTCTCTATAATAATCATTTCATTGTAAACCCCTTTTCATGCCCTCCAATGAATTAATTATAGAGAGGTTACAGAATTAATAACTGTTTTACTTTTCTTAGCTTCTCAAAAAGTCAAAGGTCAAAGTAGAGATTCAACCATTTTAATGGCTATAATCTGAAGTTAATACACAAGAAATGGTCCTGAAAGAATTACTGCTGGGTACACTGCAAACATTTCTACTGCATTTGAGCATAATGTTAAAAGAAAACCCACCTCCAGTTGTAGAAAACATAAATTTCAACAAATAGCCCCTCTATATGCATACAAAAATGGAATCGCCAACAGTACTTGAGCAGATATTGACTATTCCATTATAAACCGTAGGGGAGGACATGCAAATACTAAGGAGTTATCCTGAGCATATATTGAATACCTGACAATCCCTGACATACCATACATATATATTGATTGTGCACTTACAAAGACATAGATTACAAATTTTTTGGCAACTTTTCGGAAGTTATTATTTTTAACGTAGAAACACCTCACAAGTACAAAAATATTATCCAATTGAATTTTGCTCAATTTTCAAATAGGTAAATCAGTGTATCACGAATTAAATCATTCACTTGCATGCACCTTTAGTGTGAATCTACTAAAAACAAAAGCATTTTAAAGTTCTACCATTGGTGGCACCCTTTACAATTGCTCGACTGCATTGTGCCAGGCATAGTACTCCATATATATACTACACTGTACACCCTTAAAGGGCAATATTTTGGTAACACTGAATGCTGTCGTATTTCTTTATTTACAATTTGTACATCTCAAGGCAAACATTTTCATCATCTTGTTGTACATTAGTAGGTAGAAAGATGCGGTAATCAAGAAGTACAATCTGCCACAAGGATTTGCCCTAAAATTGACATTTACTGTGGCAACCAATCAAGTACATCCAGAACATCAGCGTTGTATGTATGTATGTATGTATGTATGTATGTATGTATGTATGTATGTATGTATGTATGTATGTATGCATGCGTGTGTGTGTGTGTGTGTATGCACACACACACATGCACACGTGCGCGCACACACACACACACGCATCAGAGTTCTGGCAAAAAAAGGGCCTAAAATCCACGCAAACTATCGAGAAAGAGAGAAAAAGCTGTCACATGAAATGCACATATTTTATTCCATAAATTCTGATACCATGGTAATTTATTTGAGAATCAAACATGTTGGGCCCCTAAAACTCAAGATGTCATGGATTCAATTTACATACTTACCAAAGGAATGTATTGTATTTTATGTCTTGAAAATTATATACATCATGAATATAAATGAACATTTACAAAACCAAATAATCAACAGCTATGTGTCTAAAAACAGACCAAACTGGCCTCTATAGCAATATTTCAGTGAAGTTATCTTGTATGTGTTTTATTAGAATATTTACACACAAAATTCCATTTTCTCTGTATATATCACCATGTTTATTTATCTTGTACATATTATTTGGTGAGGTTCTTCAAGTGCACTTCATTTCGTATCAGTTTGGAGTTGCTTTTCTTGGACTTTTTTTTTTATCAAATTTCTCGCTCAGAATCAGAGCATGAATCAGAATTCCCTGTTATATTGTCTCTCCAACCATTGATATTGACTCTTTGTTTGATCTTGCATAGTCTGACGTTGCTTGGATCATGCTGGAATTTCTTGTCACATTGATCAGTTTCACCTGCTCTGCCCCCTCATTTACATTCATCCACCCCTCTGTTCATAATAAGCCCACCTTATTTCAATGGGAAGTCTGTACTAATTTCAATTTACAGGTAGTGTCAGGATCTTATCAGTACGTTTCCGAATCTGAGTCAGCATAGCTTTCAGCCCTGCTACTGTTCTCTGGAGTATCCGATCCGAGTGTCCGTGTTCTTGACAGCTCCCCTGTCATGGCTAGTGCTATTCTGGAGTTGTTAGTACTACCTGGTGAGGCAAACGGCATCATGTTGGCAAGAATAAGAGCCAAACAGTCTGCCACCTGAGAACTGGAGGCACAACTCAGGGCTGGAGTATATCCTGTCAAAGAATAAAAGAAAATGAAAACTCCATCAAAGTGGCAAAAATCCAGCCAAAATTGGCCAAGTGAAAAATTTCAGCTAATAAAATTCTCTATTGATTTCCATTGGTCGAACAGACTAACACCTCATAAACGTAGGAGTCTCAATATGGTGTTTAATAGTGTATGTGTCCTGAACTACTGATAATTTGGTAGTCTAGATACAATGTTTAATAGTCTATGTGTCATGGACTATTGATAATTTGGTAGTCTAGATACAATGTTTAGTAGTCTATGTGTCCTGGACTACTGCTAATTTGGTAATCTAGATACAATGTTTAGTAATCTATGTGCCTTGGACTACTGCTAATTTGGTAATCTAGATACAATGTTTAGTAATCTATGTGCCTTGGACTACTACTAATTTGGTAATCTAGATACAATGTATAGTAATCTTTGTGTCCTGGTCTACTGCTAATTTGATAGTCTAGATACAATGTATAGTAGTCTATGTGTCCTGGTCTACTGCTAATTTGGTAATCTAGATACAATGTTTAGTAGTCTATGTGCCCTGGACTACTCCAAATTTCTAGCCCTGCTAACTTTCACTGATCATGCCACTGGGAACTTCTTTTCTATTCAATGTATGTAGACATACTGATTTAAAAAAAACTAAAAATGTTGTTCTTCCACTGAATGACAATGTTATAACCTCACCATGCTCATCTACAGCCAAGACACTAGCACCTTTTGAGATGAGTTCCTGCACTACTGGTACAAGACCATTACGAGCTGCTATATGCAGAGGACTACAGGGGAGAAAACAGACAAGAAAATAATTATATTTTATTCCCCCAAATTATTCTTCGTTCAGTCAAGGAAAATATGAGTGACTTAAGGGGCTTTGTCACTATGAGTATTTTCTAGCTGAATGAAAAAAACATTTTGGGGAGTAATATAATTATACCATCACCAGTAATATCAAAGAAAAAAATAGGGAAAGTAATGAAAATTTTGAACGTTTTGATTCATATTTCAAACAAAACAGAATCAATGATGTAGACACCTGTTGTCATGACAGAATGACCAGAGTATATACAGTTGTATTCCATATTTTTTGTTCAACTTGACACGTGCATGGTATAAATATCATTGACAAAAACCAAGATGTATTAAATCAAGAGATGTACGGTCTTTTAACATCTTGGAATTTTTTGTTGACATTTTGGGTTTTGTCGTTTACTTGCATTCACATCAGTGTTGAGTTGAAGAATGATAAAGATGTTGTGTGCTTCCTAGAATTATTTTTACAACTTTGTAATGAGCAATAATGGGAGTACCCACAGTATTTTTTTATATCAGAGTATTCACAAATAGAGACCAACTTAAACAGACGAGAGAACAAACTATCATAAAAGTTAATGTCACATCAATCGATAACAAATACAAATTTAACGAAATGAAAATTCCATGTATGTTATCTCACCATTGTCCTTTACTGTTTGCTAGGTTTATTAGGGATACATGCTCTATCTTCTCCAACACCAGCAAGGCACATGTGGTGTTACCCTGAAAAATCAAAGTACACAGAAAATGTCACAGACAAACCAAACTAGCTTGCTAAATAATGGTTCAATATTACAGGAAAAGTCAGACTTATTTCTGTCCTTAGTACACTTGTATTGATTACTGCTATTGGCTTACCTAATATGAATTTGGGTGATAAAATAGCACCTCCTTAAGTTTCTCAACATTGAAATCTTATTAAGAAGCCCTACTGCACTTGTCATGTGTTCAGCCATTTTTGGAATTTCTTGCAAGGGTTTATGGGTAAAACCTCTGGTGATGACATCACATTTATCACAATCTCTTTGTTTTGACAAATACAAAGAGTGTTAAGATGAATTTGAACCTATTTATAGCTATATGAGTGAGCCTAGAGTGGTTTACCTGGTTACATGCAGCATGAAGGGCTGTGTTCTTGTCTTCATCTGCGAGAGTTATGTCAGCGCCAGCACTGTTTACAAGCATTTCTGTGACAAGACAAGAAAACATGGTATTAAAGAAACATCAAACTAGTTTTTACATACATCAGATAGGATGATAGACTGGTATACATGTATTACTAAATGACTAAAGTGAAACCATCTTCACCTAGGACACCTATGATATTGAGAAGTCTCTTGAAACCATTCTTAACCTAGTCTACATGTGAACATGCATGATTTCCATAGCTGTATTGTTATGTGTAAATACAAACTGTCCAACCTGAGATAAGGTATGTCTACATGTAAATGGGGGACTACAGACAGATACTTACCTACAGCACCAGCTGATCCATTCTCTGATGCCAGGATAAGTGGAGTTTTACCCACAGTGTCTGATATGTTGACTTCAGCACCATTACTTAGTAAAAGTTGTAGACATTCAATCTGGTCATTAAAGGATGCTGCATGTAATGGAGTCCTATAAATAACGAAAAATATATTTAATTAAATTGAATGATATTACGTATCATTGACTGACATTGACACTGATGGTATCAAGTGAATTCATTGAGTGACACTGCATGTAATGAAGTCCTACAAGCATCAATGAGATATGATGTAATATATTCAAGTTTTTCATCACTATGGTGGTGATAAGTGCTCATACAGTCAAGGTCATACTAGCAAAGACTGAAAAGAAGTGCAACTACATAGACAAACATAGGATGTCTGATATAACACTGGACTTCTAACTAATACCTAAAATTGTCTAAACTAAACACATACACACACATGATAAAATGCAAAGTTTAAAAAAAATACCACTTATGAGAAAATGCTTATATGTGTCTGCTCACAAATGAATACTAATATTTACTGATGTGAATTGACAAGGAACATACAGAAAATACCCCCCTCCAAACAACAAACATATGCACACACACACACACACACACACACACACACACACACACACACACACGCACGCACGCACGCGCACGCACGCACACACACACACACACACACACACACACACACACACACACACACACACACACACACACACACACACACACACACACACACACACACAACAGCTACCAAATACTTCAATAACAACAACAATGAAATACTTGCAAAATATTGTAAAACTTTGAAGTGTAATTCTATTCTTACCTTCCTTTCTGGTCTTGTCCATTTACAATCTTGTCTCCAAGTGCTTCTAGTAACAACTCACCACATGTTTCATTGTCATTCAGACTGAAGAACAAAAAGCATCAATAAATATTAATTTTTGTCACAAAAATTACTACACCACACACACATGCCAGGTTGAATAAGGGGCTTCATACTTTTAGGCCCCCGAGATCACTTGTATTTTTCTTGCCTGAATGAAGAACAAAATTGGGGATGATATAGTACATACATACTGGTGTGATCCCTATCAAAGGATTGGCTTCACAATGATAAAGAAATCATAACTTCCAGGTTTTAGGTCCAGAAGAAGAATAAAGAGACATGGTTATTTCTATATCAATACAAACAAGAATAACATTTCAATGTTCAACAATGACTTCTCCCATAGACAGTGTCTCAACTGTCTATGCTTTTCCAAAACAGTTTCATTACTCTGAAAGTAATGTTAGTGATGATGATGAAATACAAACATTAACTTATCACACGTTTACTGTAATCATTTTTTTCTACCTTCAAGTTCATGGTTTGATTGCTACGCCTAGTATACAGACTACATATCAAGTTGTCCATGGTTTGGATAAAAGGTAAGACTTGGAAATATAAACTTACACTGCACAGTGAAGAGGAGAGAATGTATTGCCTTCAAAGTAAATGCTTTGGTCTTGTTCTAGAAGGAGTTCCACACAGCTCTCATGACCTATAGTATTATGAATATAAACATTAGAAACATACTATCATTTATCTCTCTAGGATGCATCTAGGCAGTCACAAACTTCTTTAATTTTTTGTCATTTCAATTTTAAACAGCATTGCTGTCAAAACAGTAGTTGAAGTACAGGATTTCGCAAAATAGACAAATATTTAAGATCTTTGGTGATATTTGAGTTCCACTGTAACCAACATTATACTATCCAATAGTTCTAGTACTCTTGTCTCTTAAGAAGTGAAACACAAGTTCTGTGACAGTGAGCCCTTCATTACTCATGACAATTTCAGTATAAAATTAAAATCACTCAAAAGGACTTTCACAAACTCATGTATACGAGAAACTAAGATCAATATGTTAAAGAGTAATGCCAGTCCCAGAAATAAAGTCATTTATGTGAACTTGGGGTTCTGGAGAGTCATGTCATGGCTTATTCATGACCCATATGAGCTATCATTTTTAGTCAAAATGACATGCATATTCATGACCCTTATTGCCTTCAGTGAAAATGACATGAATATTCATTGTTCAATCACTGCATACACATTTCTACTGACTCCAATGAGGCAGTGTGGCCCACAACAAAGATCCCCAAATGAGGCAGAAGTTCAAATTGATGTTTTTCTGAAATCATATGTAATGTAGGTTATGTAAAACCATGAAATAATTCTCAAGAACCCAAAGTTTATGGAAATGCCTTTCTTTCCTGGAGTGGTATTTCCCTTTAAGGAAACATTCTTTGTCAGGACAAAACAGAGTATGGTAAGACTTGAAAACAAGTCATTCCTATTATACACTCACCATTATAGCAAGCCCAATGTAATGGTGTGTAGTTTTGATTGTCAACCACATTATCACAACCAGCCTGTATTAATGCACCTAGCATACCAACATGGCCACATGCTGCTGCCATGTGTGATGGTGTGCGACCTTTGACATCACGACATGATGGGTCAGCATGGTGTTGTAACAAGGCATCTACACATTCTTCATGACCATTGGCAGACTGGAAATAAAAGGAAAATTGAAAGACACACTTATTATTTGGTACAAAGTTTCTCAGAAACAATTACTCTTTTGGTACACTAAGGTTACTTACACCTCTAAGTAAGGCTGTCCTGTGGTAGATATATATCAACAGCATTAACATCCACACACTAGCCTAGCAGGAGTAAAATCCAGTGCTAACTATCACAACTTGGTAACAGGACAACCCCCCCCCCCCCCCCCCCCCCCCGGACAAACAGGGTCCTACAGGGGCGTTTGTCCGGGGGGAGTTTGTCCTAGAACCTCACAACTTATAAAGTGGTGTGGTATAAAGATAAGGTACCTTACCACATTGGTAAGTTTACTTACCCCTCTATGTAAGGCTGTCCTGTGGTAGACATCATGAGCATTGACATTAGCACCTTGACCTAGTAGTAGTAATGTACAGTCTATATGACCATTAGCTACAGCTATCATTAGAGGACTTCTACGTTGTTCATCTAAACAATCAACAATACTTTGACTGTCTGCATTCTGTATTAATATCCGTAGACATTCTGTGTGTCCATTATACCCTGGTAACAAAGAAATTAAATCATCATTATCAAACAATGTTACAATTGGTTTGTGTTCAAGTGTAAAAAAAAATAGCAAGATAACTCATCAATTCAGGTTAGTTAATCAATTCATCTAATTCTGGTTAGCCCAAAACTGCTTTTGAAGCTTTCAGTTGACTAACTATTTAAAACATGAGAGGTGTCTAGATTTCAATAAAATCTTTTCAAAATCTTTTCTCAAAGTGAAGGCAATTTGTGGTACCTTTTTCGAGTATGTCATCAAATTCGAATTCTGCTTTGGGAAGGAAAAAGACTTTAGAACAATCCTGGCATTTGCCAACGAACAGAGGACTGAGATTGGTGACTTTTCTAATAATTTCTGTACTGTAATGTACCACAGTGTACTGCACAGTGATGTGATGTGATGTGATGTGATGTGATGTGATGTGATGCGGTGAGGTGTGGTGTGTTGTGGTGTGTTGTGGTGTGGTGTGGAGTGGTGTGTTGTGTTGTGTTGTGTTGTGTTGTGTTGTGTTGTGTTGTGTTGTGTTGTGTTGTGTTGTGTTGTGGTGTGTTGTGTTGTGTTGTGTTGTGTTGTGTTGTGTGATGTGATGTAGTGTGGTGTGTTGTGTTGTGTTGTGGTGTACTTCACTGTACTACACAATAATGTTCAATTATTTAGAAGGTCAAATCAAGCATTGAAATTAAAAACTACTGTAATTTTTTACTTCATTTTGTTGAGAACTTGAAATGAAAGGACTTACCAGCAGCATGCAATGGTGTTCTCTTAGATACTGAGTCATGTACCAGTATAGTAGCACCTTGTAATATTAATGCTTCAACACATTCTGAATGACCTTTGAAAGCAGCTAGGTCAAGAGGTGTCCTACCATTAGCATCTTGGATATCCAGATTCATAATATTACGCATTAAAACTAACAATGCATCTACATGGCCATTGTATGACTGCAACACAAAACAATCTACATTAGATATCATATGACAAGACAATGGTAATGGCTGATGCATTATAGACAGCCATTATAGTATAATGAGGAAGAGAATACAAGACCACAATTAATTTTACCCTAACATGTATGATACATACAATCTTTTCAGTGAGGTATGGGAACCTCAATAACAGAAAAGGAAGAGATATAGTAAAATTCATACATACACAGTATCATAATTTTTTTTTTTTTTTTTTTTGGGGGGGGGGGGGTTTATAATGACAAAAAGTTTGTGTAGATTTTACCTACTTCATACTACACTTAACTAAAAACATTGAATTTAATGGTACCATCAATCTAATGTTTACTAGTACTCAGTCATAAACATTGAAGTCATAACCATCTAGTGAACAATGTGATGCTATTATATAAACCTGTATTCATTCATTCATTTATCTAGTTAACTACTCATTGGCTTTGTATTGTGCACAGTATACTATGGTACATGTAAAACCAAAAATGAGTCTTTGAACTTTAAAATTTGGTCTCATACCATACAGACATTCATACTTTGTTTTAAAGCAAGTCAATCAGGTGCTGCATACACATGATAGTAAGGAATACCGTAATACTAGAGTGTAATAAAAGTGTGTAAAGAGATTCTGTCATAACTGTCAGTGTTTATGCTAAGGTTGGGGAGCCTCCAGTAACAGAAAGGGGGAATGTGGTAAAACTGGCATAATTTCCAATACATTGTACTGTGAATTTGATAGGGAACCCTGGTAAAATGACCAGGGGAACCCTGGTAAAATGACCAGGGGAACCCTGGTAAAATGACCAGGGGAACCCCGGTAAAATGACCAGGGGAACCCCGGTAAAATGACCAGGGGAACTCAGGTAGACTTTACCTGCTTACTTATACCACCTTTAACAAAGACACTGACTATTCTACAACTCAGTTGTTACACAGTGAATAAAAATATAACAACTTACAGCTAAATGTAATGGTGTGGTAAGAGGTGCTGCACCACTTCTACTAAGCAGGTCTGTGGCTGCTACATCAAGTAACTGAAACGGAAACAGACAAAGTAAGGCTTTATATCAATACTGTGTGATTACTCCTGTGGGCACCCATTGCTTCCCAAAGTATGGCAAAAGAACACCAACAATGGCAAATCTATCAGTCTAACCTCCACCATGTGTTTAATATATTCATATCAAATGAATATATGGGAACCAATTGTCAGTACCTGTGATAGCATTTTACCTCATGCTAGAGGGTCAAAATAGAACAAGAAGGTTGACTTATTCTCAGTATCTGCAATAGCATTTTACCTCATGCTAGAGGGTCAAAATAGAACGAGATGGTTGACTTATTCCCAGTACCTGTGATAGCATTTTACCTCATGCTAGAGGGTCAAAATAGAACAAGAAGGTTGACTTATTCTCAGTATCTGCAATAGCATTTTACCTCATGCTAGAGGGTCAAAATAGAACAAGATGGTAGACTTATTCTCAGTATCTGCAATAGCATTTTACCTCATTCTAGAGGGTCAAAACAGAACAAGAAGGTTGACTTATTCTCACATGCGCCCATTGTAATGCATGTGAAGCACATGGAACGGAAGTTATGGTGTTGACCAGAAATCCGAATGTTCATAATTTTTATGATTTGCCTAGGATGTTCTATTTCAGGTACCGAGAGTTAACAGATATAATTCATTCTAAATTAAAATCTACTTCAAAATTAAAATCTACCTGCAACTATTTTGGGATATTTTCTACCTTTTGAAATACTTTTCTCGTTTTCATTTACTTTCATAAGGACATTAAATTCTCTAATTTATTTAGCATGCTACCAGAGATTTTACATGTAGTTATATAAACCCTGATAAACTGCTGACCTGATGCTCTGTTAACAGGGTGAATGCTAGTCAGAACTTTTGGAAATCTTGTTTTGTTGAGATCAACTGGTTTTCACTTGTGTGTTTTTAAACTCAGATAAACTTTGCTTTTGAGTTGTGTTTTGCTGAGACCACCCAGTTCTCATTTGTGTGTTTTTCAACTCAGATAAACTTTGCTTTTGAGTTGTGTTTTGCTGAGACCATCCAGTTCTCATTTGTGTGTTTTTTTTAACTCCGATAAAATTTGAAGACACAGCCCGTTTATAACTTATTTATGCTATACATATGTTACCATTTCCAAAGCCAGTTTATGTCCATTGGCTGCAGAGTAATGGACTGGATTGAATCCGTTGCCATCACGTAGACAAGGGTTGGCATCGTTCCGTAGCAAGTGTTCCACAACCCTGCAAACAGTGAAAGTACTTGTCATTTGGGATTCCTCTACATACGACCACATTGTGAAAGAACACCGGCTTCTACAAAAACAATCATTTATACGTACATGGTGTGGTCAATGTGTGAACATCAAGTCAATCTTTTCAACTTCTGTGCTGAAATTTGGTGCATGATATATATTAGTAGTAGTGAATTAGCTCAATAGTTTGATAAAGTTCTCATGGCGAAACAGTTACCAAATTAACACAATAATGATACATTTTTATAACTCTTGGTCATTGACTCACACTCTTGCCACAACATGCTTATATATGAAGTGTACAAATTACTACGGATAGTAAACGATTTAAAATTAAAGTTTTCACACCCACTACTTCACAATAATACACAATCTCTCCAAGTGATACACTAGCAGGTGAAATTCTGAACTTCCTTTGCCTTAAGTTTGCACCTACGATACAGACATAGTCCAGTGGCGGTACAATCTTTATCTCAACACCCCCACCCCCTACTACCCCCATTCTCCAACCCAAACCTCTATCCCAATCTTAATACATTAGTAGCAAGTAATGCTCTAATGATACTTTGCATGTGCACCTGGGGTAGAAGTATAATGATATGGCGTGCAAGCTCTACTGTACAACCTCCCTCCCTCTCAATGAAATTAACCCCGTCTTGATATGCTAGTAGCAAGTAAAACTCAAAAGTCTGCACCCGAGGCAGCAGCACAGTGGAATGGTGTGAGTTCTCTTCTACACAACCCCTCCCCTCCCTCCCCCAATCTTAATACACTAATAGCAAGTTAAACTCAAAACTTACTTGGCATCAGCATCTGAGGCAGCAGCGTAGTGAAGAGGTGTACATTCTCTACTGTCCGTCTGGTTGACATTAGCACCCATTGCCACTAAAGACAAGACACATTGGTAGTGAACATTACCAGCTGCGTAGTGTAAAGGTGTCCTACCAAAGTTATCAGTCAGTGTAAAATCAGCACCACTACTCATTAATAAGTCAAGACATTCAACATTGCTGTCAAGAACAAAGGAAAGGAGTGTTAGTTACAACATTGTGCTTCACGGCTTTGTGAGTTTTATCAAACTGTTGAACCACAGGTGATTCATGTCTGATAAAGTTTACAGTTTGTGAATTACACTAATGTCAGATGGTGGGTGTGCATTCTCACATGCTGCACCCCGTCCATGGAATACACTGCCAATAGCTAACTCGTTCAAAAAGAAGTTAAAGACATATCTATTCTCCAGAGTGCAAGTTTGGTGTACTTGCAGTGTTCTCTGTGGCAGTACTTTCATGAGTATAGTGAGTGAAAGTGCAGCAGAAAACACTGCAAGCATGAGTGCTAATACACCCCCCCCCCCCAACATTAATTCTATATAATTCTAAAAAATTCTATAATATCATAACTAGGCAAAGCACATAACCTCGTGAAGCGTATATGAGGGTAGATCTATTTGTGACCGGCTGCCTCATCATGATATTGTAGATAGCGCCCTCAACGTGGAGAATGTGCATAGTATATAGAACGTGCATGCGTAGTCATTGTGCCGCAATGCATCCTTGGGTAAAACCACCCAAAAAACATTGCATAGTATAAAGGATGTGCATGCGTACTAGTCGTTGAGCTGCTACGTGAGCTATAATTTACGATATAGCAGTAGTCAAAAAAATTGTCAACATCACAAATAATCTATTAGTAAACCTGTAAAGGTATAAATGACTCACCCGCCACATGCTGCAGCATGTAAACACGTCCTACCACTGTCATCTGTTGCGTTTATCTCGTAACCTGTAATGAGGTTACAATTTTCATAGTAACCTTGTAATGTTAGATGTAGTGTTAGTCCTCACATGGCAAACACTCACACAGTAACCATACAATGTTAGACGTAGTGTTAAGTTCTCACATGGCAAACACTCACACAGTAAGCGTGTAATGTTAGATTTAGTGTAAGTTCTCAAAACACTGTGGAGTACTCATATTTACCATGTACTTTGTGTTAGGATTCTCATCAACAATAATGCAGTCTTCATTAACAACCAAAGTGACAATTTTACCACACAATCACTAATATTCTCAAAAGTGAAATAAAATTTCAAACAACACACACACACACACACACACACACACACACACACACACACACATAGACATATCATTGCATCTGTGCAATAAGTTCGCATTTGCTATATAACATAATAGCAGATACGACCTTATAGCACTGATGCGACGACATCAGACACACACAGAGTAACTTACCACATTCAAGTAACTTCTTACAACAGTCTACATAACCACTGAGACTAGCTAAGTGTAGAGGTAGCATGCCATTCACACCTTTCCTGCAAGGTCAAAGTTAAACATTATAATTTTAAATAACATATATTAGGAAGAAAACACTAATGCCCAAGGACATGAAAAACATACACAAAATATTACATACTACCTTTACATGGCAGAGGAACATGACATGAGCTTTCCATATTTTATATTTTAAATAAGTCTTTGTACTAAATTGTAGAACACATTCTTATCAAATAACATATTCGTCTGTGACAAATGGTTGGAATTGATTTTTTTAAAATTTTGATCGAGAAGATCAGGGTCAAATACAAAGACACTACCAAAAGGGTCATACCTGATACTACCAAACCAGAAAGACCATAGAGTTTCACTTACTTAGCATGATGTATTTTACATTACACAACTTTTTTTTGTTACGAATTACAGACGACATATGGCACTGATGTTAACACGCAATATGTTTTTTTTTCACAATGAACACAAATAAACAGTTTTGTGTTTGAATATTCCTTGTTTCCTCCAACAGTGATGTTGATTTGTGTTCACAATAAGATAAAATGTATCATTTTATAAGCTTGTGTGTTATAGGTGTTTGTATTTTGTTTTATGTAATTTGTAACAAAAAACCATGTGTGAGACATAAAAAACATTGTGCCTGAAACTCTAGTCACTCTGGTTTGGTAGTAATACAGGGACAGATACTATAGCTACTGTACTGGCCTAATTGAAACTCTATAGTCACTCTGGTTTTGGTAGTAATACAAGGACAGATACTATAGCTACTGCACTGGCCTAATTGAAACTCTATAGTCACTCTAGTTTGGTAGTAATACAGGGACAGATACTATAGCTATTGTACTGCCATTCTAAACCTACCTGTTGTGATTAGCTCCATTGTTGAGTAGAGTTCCTATCAATAATTCATGACCATATCTAGATGCTATATGTAGAGGTGTGTTATTATTCTTGTCAACCATGTCAACATGAGCACCTGTCAACAAATCAACAACATAAGAAGTCAGTTGTAATCTATACATCAACACACACAATGCTGGACTAGTGTAATAATGACCTGGTAATACTAGAACTCAGCTGTATAAATTCTACCTTGAGACCTTTTACTGTTGTGGATTTTGCCTCTGTCCTCTCCACAATAGCTTGTACATTTGAATTCTTAATTTTACTGTGGGCGCAAATTCTTACTTGGTTCTAAATCTATCCACTGTGACACACAATGTCAAGAGTGATCATACATGGTGTGAATATTCAAGTAATGAATGTTTATCGGGTACTACACTATACTGCATACATAATATTTATGGGAAGCATATACTGTTGTCATTAGAACTGGTATGCCTTAGCATGGATTTCTAAAACAGTACTGTAACACCAACTTGATGTACATTAGTACTAAGGTAGTTTATTCCAAGTTGTTCACATCACCTTTGGGATGACAATTTATCACTAACATTTTATGGCTTCATGTTCTAAAATGATCTGATAATCGACTTCAACTTGATCTATATTAGTACCATTGTAGCTTATTTTAAGTTTTTCAAAATAGCAATACTAGGTTAATATAAAAAGACAGTACATCACTAATTTTTATGGCTTTATGTTCTAAAATTATCAGCTTCATGTTACAACCTTTCTACAGGGACATAATGTGTGTACTGGAAGTGTTACATGTAATCTATATAATACTCAGACCTTCTAGATGCTACATACTTTTACACACAGTGTATACTTCAATCTTGTCTGCAAGGGACAGCTTGAGGGCAGAATGACACAACATATCTTACACTAAGTTACAGTCTAACTTGGCCATATGGATGAGGATTGGGTATTTATTTTGGAGTTTTAATTTATAAAACAATTTTATCATGGCTTCCTACTTGAAAAATCAATGTGAAACAGCATTGACCAAGTCTGAGTTTGTACTCAATACATTTGTTATTGTATAAATTGTACGTACAATAACAAACATTTTACACACTTATTGATCTTCTGCAATTTATTGAGTTACAAACAAGGGCTTGGAATATGTTGTTTCACATTAATTTTTCAAGTAGGAAGCCATTATAAAATTGTTTTATAAATTAAAACGCCAAAATAAGTACCCAATTCCCATCCATATGGCCACTTTAAGATAAGATATTGATGTTTAGTGGTAGCTGTTAGTCTCCCTTATGTTACATATACAAACTAGTAGGAATTCAACAAACCATTGGTTTACTTCACTTCACAGGTTATACCAGTTGAACAAACTGCCTTTATAGCACATTAACATGCTATAAACTAGTATGGTATCTGAAGTGAATGACATGTATCTGGATATGGGGTTGGGAGGGGGGGGGGGGGGTGGCCAAGGGTAGGTGGACACTGGCAAAAGGTTGGATTTTGATAGGAGAATGGTGGGTAGGTGGGTTAGGTGTTCAGTGTGGAGACAGGGATTTCATGAGCATTGCAATTGGGGGGTGGGGGGGGTGGGGTGGCTGAGGGTAGGTGGACACTGGCAAAAGGTTGAATTGGGTGAAGACAGGAGAATGGTGGGTATAGGTGGGTTAGGTGTTCGTTCAGGGTGGAGACAGGAATTTCTTGAGCATTGCAAGTCCCTGTTATCATCCATAGTAACAGCATTTGGCAGATACTACTATGGAAATCAAGATGTAGGCAAATTAAGATAGAAACACACAAAACTACTGTTCCATCATGTTGATGTAATGTAAGCCATCAATGGATATTTATGTAATAACACTAATAGAAAGGACTGAGGATGGTATCTCTGATGGCAAGTTTCATCTAGTGGCCAGTGATATAATAACACTCTCAGCAGAGTGATGTCTCTGATAATAAGGTAAATTTTCCTCTTGCTGTCATACATTCAGTGTATACAATATCTTGACTACAGGGTGAGTATATCCACAAAACCAAGGCACTCGTACATTGTATAAACTACTCCATGCAACAACAATAGTTTGTGTCTATCTTAGTTTGATTATAGCTTGATTTCCATAGTAGTGTATCAAAATATGCCAAGTAAACGGCGTAACGCTTGTTTTTTTTCTTCTTTTTTAACATAGGTTTGCATAAAGTTGCACAAGCAATAAGAGATATATTGTACCATAAGAATTTGTTTTTATAGGGATAATGGTATGTAGTAACCTCTTCACATTTAGAGATAGAAATAACGAAAAAAAAGGACAAAAAAATACATGCTGGCATTTGTGGTGGAGCATTTACTCACCCTTGCGTATAACAGACTGCAATGCTGAAGTTCAAGTGAAAAAAATTATCACAATATTTTCAAAAAAGTGATTTTTAAAATTATTGATTTTGATAAATTAAAGTATATATTAGGTCTAGCATAATACTGTAGGGATGCAGAAATAATGGCATGCTGTTTGGGTACTTTGGGACATGCTGGAAGTTATCTATGGGGCAAGACATTCCAGTGTGCAGGGGTATGAGGAATGCTGGCTAGAATCGATGGGCCGTGGCCATGTATACAGCTAGCAAATCCCTATGGTTTCTTTGGGCATGCTGGTCTGACAATACTCAAGACATGTAACGATCCCTATGTGCTTGTGGTAGTGATAGATGCAGGCACTAACAGAGAGGTTACTAACTAGTTTTAATATGGGATGCATCTCTGAACTTACATTTGATGATTTCTGCTATTGTGGTTTATCTGATATTAGCTACAGATGATCTCTGTTTTGTAGATCATTCCACATTACATTTGCCTGTCAGTGACTCTGGATGCTTTTATTCTAACAGATCTAGAACCAAGGTATTGAGTATATAGCTAGCATCATCCACAGTTCTACCTTCACTGAGTCAAATACTAGTCAACTCTCAGTCTTGTTGTGAATATAATCATATTGTTAACCACACACAAGCTAGATTGAATGTGTTCAAACAAAAAATATGGGGTTTTATACCCAATTTGTTGTACATTATGACAACACACATCTATGTCACATTCTGAGGTGCTCGAAATATGAATCAAAGCGTTTCAAATCATCATAATTTTTTCCTGATCATAAATTATGCTTGTGGAAATATTGTAACATTATTCCCAAATACTTTTTTTTCATTCAGCCAAAAACACTCGTGATCCAAGTGCTTTGTCACTACTTGTCTAGAAACAAGGCCCCTTAGATCACTCATATTTTCCTTGGCTGAACAACGACAAATACTGGGGAGTCATGTTGATGACTGTACACAGCTTGGCACAGGAAGAAATGTGGGTGATATATAGTAGCACTGAAGCCTTGGTTCTGGTCTAGTTGTATCTACTCTAGCTACCGTTTGACTACATATAACTGTCAAATTCCAAGCACTGTTTAATTCAAAAGCCAAGGCCGTATATTATCCTAAAGCTCACATTCTTAAGGTGGTTAGTTGACATTTTCAAGCAAATCTATTAACTGCATACTGGTGCAGATTATACCATTCTGTTGCAAATAAAAACCTCACAACAGTAAAACCCTTTGATAGATTCCAAATATACATCAGTGTTTTTGCTAAGGTTGGCAAGTAGGTAAAATCTACCTGAGTTTCAAAGTCACTTTACCAGGGTTCCAAAACAACACTATGGTAATCTGTATAAGAAACTCATACCAGTTTCACCTGATTTCTCCCTTGTCTGTTACTGGGGCTCTTAAACCTTAGCAAAAACACTGTAGATAGATACCACACAAGTGTGTGTGTGTGTGTGTGTGTGTGTGTGTGTGAGAGAGAGAGAAACAGACAGAGACAGAGACACAGACAGAGAACAAGAATGACAGAGAGAAACAGAGAGACAGAGACAGAGACAGAGACAGAGACAGAGAGTGTGTATGTGTATGTTGTACTTTTTCTCAAAATGCAAAACATAATTTCATAATTTCATACATTTTAAGGAATAAACCCCTGTAGGACAGCAAAGTTGAGACGAGCAAGCATCAAAATAACACCTACATCTCTATCCTTACCAAAACATCCAGAAGACATGCAATCATGATATAACTCTCTTTTTTTGGGGGGTTGAGGTTTTGAAATCACCCAGATTTAAGCAAACTATTCATGACCTTTCAAATCAAGAACATTTAGCTGGCAAATATTGTTGATAGGAATACATTACAAGTTATATTTCTTTCATATTTTTTTTTTTTATATCAGTTAAATTAACTTCATGTTGAAAAGAACTGATTAGATGAAGTCATATGATGCCTGTATCATGTTGATTGTATCAATACCCAGATGTGACCTAGTTGGCTGTATACAGAGAGATGTGACCTCAAACATCACCATGTGATAGGTTCATTTCATGCAGATATTTCTCATGGTGAACATGTGGTGATACATGAGGCATGGCTAAAAATACTAACATTGTCAATAATGAGTTAGCAGATGGTGTGTTAGAACACCGACCTGCTTTGACCACTAGTCTGCTATGGGGGACTAGGGGGGTTATCTGACAGTTGACGTTACTATTTTGTGGTCATGCAAATTTAGACTAGCATCAAAAGATATTCAGGATGGTCATCAGAATAGAGACGAAGAGTTGGTTGACTTGCGACTATAAATCACTCAAATGTTCAGTCTGCTACACAGAAATGGACAAGATTTTGTTGCTTGATTTATAACTACATGTATTAAACACGGCATTTTCAGGATGGCTATCAGAAATGGAGGGGAACAGTTGGTTGATCTGTCACTTAAATTTTAGTACCACAAGATTATAGTGGTTGATATTGTGACTACCGGTAATATAATACAATTTTCAGCAGAAATGTACATGACATGAAGCACAGAATTTTCAGGATGGCTATCGGAAATGGAAGGGAAGCATTGGTTCTGCACTATACACGAATGTAGAGACTATTTACCATGTTGTAGTAAGGTCTGTGACCGTGTAAATCGTCCATGGACTGCTGTCATGTGTAGTGGTGTTTTACCATCTTTACATTGTAGATTACAATCAGCACCATCATTAGCTAGTAGGTCTAAACACAAGGCACCATGGGTAGATGCAGCTGCTAAATGTAATGGACTCTGAAATACGAAACACACAGTATGGATTATTCAATAACCCTTTAAATGGCATGCTGGTATATGCACTATTGTGGAACTTATGGTGCTGGGGTCATACAAGTCTAATCTGAAGTATGACAACATGACATTCATCTGAAAGTTTACTTTTGAATGCCACACTAGTGTATACACTATCATGGACATTAAGGTGCTGGGGGTCACACAAGTCTATTCTGGAAATTAACGTTTATCTTTGAATGCCACACTAGTGTATACAGTATAATGGAAATTAAGGTTCTCAGCTGGGATCCCACAAGTCTACTCTGAAATATGAAAACATGGCATTTACCTGAAAGTTTATCTTTGAATACCATACTATCATGGAAATAAGGTGCTGGGGTCACAGAAGTCTACTCTGAATATGAAAACATGGCATTCATCTAAAAGTTTATCATTATTCACTTTGAATGCTAAGCTGGTGCCTAGTGTCATGGAAATTTGGATGCTAGGGCCATGCAATTTGAAAATGTACTTATATAAAAACATGGCATTCATCTAAAAGTTTGTTGTCCTTTACTTTAACCTTTTAATGGCATGCTAATGTATACACTATTAAACACTACATACATCATATATACAATCAAATGTCTCACCTGTCCCTTGTGATTGAGAGCATCCACTGATGCACCATATAGCAGTAATTCATTGACCACTACATCTTGACCATTGTGACATGCTACATGCATGGGTGTGTTGCCAAAGGCATTGGGAATGTCAATCTAGACAGAGATAAAAACAAAGTCAGATTGTTAAACCTAGAATATGCAACAGAAAAAAACCCCTGACACTTTACAGCTGTTATTCTGTTCAAGAAAACTCCAATCCATTCTGTTAAAATGCAGAAAAAAATCAGGGGTCATTTTTGAAATGGAGGTCTAAATGATATCAAAATTATGCCATTTTAGAATCCAATATGGCGTCAATTACTGTATTGTAACCCTATGGAAAAGACCCCCTTGGGAGAAAGAGGATTAACCGCCACTCGTTATAAAAGAAAGTATATCAAGATCTGCCAGTGAGGGCGCTACTCTTGTGGCAATGAAGACTGTTCCTTAGTCTTTGTCTCATCTAATATCTGTTCTCAAGAGTATGAAGTCGTTTCTGGTGATCAGTGTTTAGTTTACTCTTTATTGTAATTTAAATCTGTTTTATTTTGCTGTATTTTTTTTTTATCTATGTGAAGGATTCTGAATAAGGAGATTGTTATTGTGACACTTACTGAAATACCCATATCAAGGAATAGTTTGACTACACTAATTTGTCCACTTGCTGCTGCTGCATGTAATGATGTGTACTGTTTCTTGTCCTTGCACTTTATGTCAGCTCCATGATGTATCAGTTTCTTCACTATGTCCACATGACCTGCATAGGATGGAAACAAATCAAAGTTTTACTGTTATCATTTTGGGATATCATTGAATTATTATGTTTCAATACTAGATGTTTTAGATTACAAGAATTAAGTTACTCGTCATAATTTGAAAAAATGATGCAAGCTCCATCCCACATGATTGATGGATTGTCAGAAAGTTGATTACTGCAGCAGAGATTGAAACAATGTTAACAGAATCGATAGATTTAGCTATTTTAAACATTATTAGTTTAAAAGTTCCTTCTTAAGGATAATTTTTTTTTGGCCAAGTGTTCATTAATCATTTAAAGGACATCGGGACAATATAAATACATTAACTTGTCATACACAACTGACATGGCCATCAAGATAACATAACTACATATATATATGCTGTCACTTACCCATATATGATGCCCAATGCAGGGATCTCCTATCTCGTTTATCAAAGGCATTGATGCTAGCTCCCTTGGATAAGAGCAACTCCACCATCTAGACAAGAAAAATAGAGTGGTTCTATAAATAGATTGTAGGGCAAAGGTCAGATATTACCAGTACATTTGAAGCAAGAAGTGAAAGTCTCTTTTTTTTCATAATTTCTGTATATGCAGTATCACATATCTCAAAGTTTTTTTTTTTTTTTTTTTTTTTTAAAGTGTGTTAGAATTGTTTTCAGCGATTTTTTATACAGATATATACAAAAATACAAACGTATAATTCTACAGATTTCCAAAAAATGGAATTCTGCATATCTCAAAGTTTATAATCCAGTATTGGTGTAACTGTGTTTCAAACATACTTTTCTTCATAAACACATACAGAACCCCTCATATCTACCAGTACATCTATTTTACAGTTTGCGGATATTGAAAAAAACCCACCTAAGTCATCAAAATCTGTATTGTTCATATTCTAAACACAAATACGTATTTATTTCAGATTTTTATTCATAAAACAACTTTACTATGTTTTCCCACTTGAAAAATGAATGTGAAATGGCATATAAAAAGTCCTTGTTTGTAACTCAATAAATCCAAAAAAAATTAAACCATGCATACAATGTTTGTTACTGTACATACATATTTTTTTTTGCAATTTATTTTCAGGTTATTTACAAGTCGTGTCTTCTTTACCTTTGCACTGTCAACCAAATTAAAATACACCTGACATGTCCTAAATTACCATTCCATAGTATTATTCATGTGTCAACATAAATATGTTTACAGTATTCAAATTTGTTATAGAACTATATAGCCTTGTAATTATCTATTGTGGATGAAATATACATACATCTTTTGTAGGACTGTGTATAGAACATTTACATATCACAGATATCTACCGTACATGTATTATATATAGACAGTACCTTACAAGTATTGATTGTGTCTGGGTGCATTAGACAGTTGAAATTAGAGTGAGTGACACATGACACTCCAAAGCCTACAAACATGGAGAATCTAATTTGATTTTCAATCCATATCATGGTCAGTACATGTGGGCGAGGGATAGTTAGACCGACATGTGCTGGGGATATAGGACTTATTAGGTATTCCAGACATTGGGGAAATTACAATGTAATTGAACACAAATGTCAATTATTGAACCTAATCTAAGAACTCCACTTGAATCAAATACTAGTTTTGGCCAATAAAATTGGTCATGTATATACAACATTACACACATCTCAATTCAACTGCTTGTCCTATTTCCCTAATTGCCAAATAAATCTTTTTTTTTCTTCAGGATTTCAAATTTGATTAGTCTGACTGAATATTTATACATAATCTCTGACTTTGGACAATCATGTACATGTGTATGCTTAGAAACTTGTTCACTGTCCTTATCACAAAAATGATCAATGTCACTGAAAATCTGTAGTAACTCTCTGACTTTGGACCATAAAGTACATAGTATGCTTAAATTTTTTTTTGCTGTCATTATCTAAATCAATTTCTGTGACTGAAAATATATAGTAGGTCTTTGAATTCTGAAATTGGACCACTATATACATTTGTATGCTTAGAATCTTGTTCACTGTTGTTATCACAAAATTTATTCACGTCACAGCAGATTTGCAGTTACAATAATCTCTGAAATTTTAGGACTACCATACTCAAGAAACGTCTAACTATTCTTTTGCTTCAATAACGCTTATCTGTATTTTTAAGGTATACGTGTCAGGTTAGTCTCTGAATTGGAATCATTCTGCTGTTCTTGGCCTTTAGAAACATGCTGCAGTATTTTCATACCCAAGAAACGTCTGAATGATTCTTCACTGACAGTCTTATCTGCATTTAGGTACGTGTAGGTTTGTACACATTTAAGTAATCCCTTGGCTGTACCTCTGCGTGTTCATTATAGGAAATTACATGTATTTTCTCTTTGCAAATGGTATATGTTTGTAATAGGCCTTTCCAAAATTTGCCATGGTGGCGCTCTACTTCCTGTCTGTGTGTGTACCTTGAGGGTATACATGGTATATAGGTTATTCAGTTAATCATAGAGCACTGCTGCTTTCCTCTATGTCTGATGATACAAAGAACATCCCTGATTTACACTTCTACAGAATACCAAGATGGTACCGGTACTATAAGGCAATGATACCCCCAACTTGAGCGAGGGCGCTGTATTCTCAATTTCCTGTTGGCAGTCTGGAATGCCCTATATAGTACAGATATATTATACAGTATGTAAGCTATCTGAGCTTAATTTAGTGTACATTTATAAAGTTAATTACAATCCTTCTTAGTGTCACGGCATTTTGAAAAGCTCTCTTACTAAAAAAAATCCCATCAGTCATTTAAAATTTAAAATGATTTCCAGAATGTAAAGTCCCTTTTTTAATATTCAATTAATGAAATCAAGAATAGAAATCTTTGTATGGTATTTTCCTCTTGATGTGTATTTTTAGTGACAATTACTGTCCACATGCAAATGTTTGCAAGACTTTGTTACTCTTCACACTATTCATGTGTACAGGAAAAATGGCGTTGTATTTCCTTTCATTTTGATTAGGAAGATCTATTTTTATTTCTATGTTTTTCATCGTAAGGCACGATCAATTAATTTTTTTGTTTGCCATCTGTGTGCGGGGTAGGTTTGTCAGTAGATTGAGAAAAAAATAAACACATTTAGCTATGTTTAAAATTTTCACGGAAGACTGTACTTTATACTAATTGTAAATGGAAAGACTGTTCAAATATCTTCATAATAACTACACATATATCTAAATAGTTGTTTAAGACAATCAAACTTTGGATACTGACATTTATATTTCAATGATATAGTAGGTACATACAGAAAATGAATCCCCAGAAGAGTGAATATTTCATGACATGCTAGCATTGGTTTTTTTTCAGTGTTTTTTTTTTGTCCTTGTCTCCCTGGTAGGTTTTATGGAAATTCAATGACGGCAAACAAAGTATTTAGAATTGATGGCACCTAACACCTTTAGAAGGATGGGTTTGTTGGTTTGTTAAAAAAATAAAAAGAAACACTGAGTGTGTACATGTTGGTGATGTTTTCAATTTATATCATATTTGTAACAGTCTCATTGCCTCTTTACCATCAGTAATGGTGTGTGGTCTTTTGTAGAACCTGTATTACCTCTGTACAATTATGTATTTGTATTTGTATACATTGTATGTCTGTGTAAAAAATAACTGGCTCAAAATTTTTTTTAAATTATCATTTTCTGAGGTCCTATAGAGGGAATTATTTTTTAACATTGTAGATCAGATTCTAGAAATCTTGGTACCTGTAATAGCATTTTACCTCATTCTAGAGGGTCAAAATAGAACAAGATGGTTGACTTATTCTCATGTGTACCTATAGTACTGCAGGTGTAGTGTGTGGAACAGAAGTTATAGTGTCAACCAAGAAATTGAATAGTCCCTATTTTCATGACAAACCTTGGGCCTAGGGATAGAATGCTATTGCAGGTATCAAGAATTGTAGGGTCTGTCAGGTCATAGAAAACACAAATAAATAACGACGATTAACCCTACAAAATACTGATTGTTGACTTACCTCCATATGTCCATTAAATGCTGCATGATGTAGACTAGTTCTTCCTTGCCTATCACTGACATTCACATTGGTCAATTGAGGAATTATCAACTCGGCACATTTCACGGAATTGTTGGCGGCAGCAACATGGAGAGGAGTTTGCCAGTTTTTGTCTCTGGCATTCACATCAGCATTGTGTTTCAACAGTACTTTGACAACCTCCTAACAAAGAAAAACACACAGACAGACAAGCATTTTGGTTTAACAGTACTTTGACAACCTCCTAACAAAGTAAAATACACAGACAGACAAGCATTTTGGTTTAACAGTACAAGCATTGTGGTTTAACAGTACTTTGACAACCTCCTAACAAAGTAAAATACACAGACAGACAAGCATTTTGGTTTAACAGTACAAGCATTGTGGTTTAACAGTACTTTGACAACCTAGTAACAAAGTAAAACACACAGACATATATTAGCATTGTGGTTTAACAGTATTTTCACAACCTAGTAACAAAGTAAAACACAGACAGATATTAGCATTGTGGTTTAACAGTACTTTGACAACCTCCTAACAAAGTAAAACACACAGACAGACAAGCATTGTGGTTTAACAGTACTTTGACAACCTAGTAACGTAAAGCACACAGACAGATATTAGCAGTGTGTGCCAACTATGCTTAATTAAACACTGTCGCCAATAAATAATTTCTGAGTAGAAAACTCTTATACTTTAATTGCATTGAATGCATCTTTAATGACATTAGTCTATTGTCAACACATACTGATTTTGGACTGATTTCAATGGTGTTTTTTAGACAGGTGATAAGATCTCTGACATACTGGGATATGTAAGTTAAAAGTCAAATTATGTGGCATTGGTAATTTTCTTTTGTCAATATCAGTGATATCAGATGAGGAAATGTAATGTAATAGGAAATCTATAATTGCAACTTTTTTATTATTATTTGTACTCTGATTTCGTGTTTTATTCAGAAGAGATTGGTAAGGGAAATGAAGAACTCAAGATTGGTTAGACTTAAGAGAACAAATTAATTGTATGCTCTAACATTTTCTAAAACGATGCAATATTTTGCTTTGAAAGATGTACAATGTAACAATTGCGCTTTCAAGTATCAAGTTGTTATTTTGAACAAGACAGCATCACCATAGCAACCCTGCAGGACTGTCAATTTGATGCTTCATCAACACACATTAATATGTAGTGTTGCACCCAACATTTGATATTTCCCTATCTCTAACTACCTAAGTGGAGATTTACAAGAAAAAAATGTATCTTTCATACTGATTACCCTAGCAACCAGAACATCATGGGCACTGATCTAGTGTTTTTTACCATGTTGATAAAAAAGATGAAATCTCCATGTACCCTTAACCAACTTCTTGTAACCTACCGAACATTTCCATAACAGCCATCCTATTATTATGCAAATTACAAACATCAATTTTTATCATACAGAAAACTACTGCAGGTACAATACATATCAAATACCTGTAATGTTTCCACGTATATTTCCATGACAACAACCCTATTATTATGCAAATTACATAAACATGTCAATTTTGTTCAAGTGGAAAATACTGCAGGTACGATACATGTGAAATACACTGTAATATTTGCATACACTTTAACTGTAAGTTGTAACAGTTGCCGTGTGATATTGCAGCTCTATCCAACTCTCGATTTCCTCTTTATTAACATACAATATAAGTACATGCATAAAGACATTAGTATCTAATGAACCACAATCAACCTTCGCTCAGCTAAAGAAAATGTGATTGCAATAATGGGGCTTGCTGTCTTTTATGGCTAATACTATTGACTAAAAAATGTACCTTCATCCAGCAAAAGTCATGGGAAAATATCTAAGATTTCAAATAAAGTGTGTATAACGTACAATGTCTTTTCTAGCCTAGAAACTTAGTTAATATGCAGCTTGAAAATGCTTGCCAGAAAAATCAGCCAGTATGTCATGTATGCCAAATGTCCAAGTCTCTGACTTATGTCTTTTTCCAAATTTATTTGTTGCTTTATATACAAATGCAACACAACTATATAAAAGACACAGAAACTTAAAGAATACATCCTGACAAAAAATTCAGTGGTCAATCAATTTTGATCCAAATAAACTCAGTTTACCAAGTCAATAAGTGGACTCTGGGCTATGTTTGTCAGAACATTGAAATAGAATTGCTGACACTACAAAGACACAATAGATTAATTACCTCACTCCTTGATGCACATGCTCTGTGTAGAGGTGTCAACCACCTGTTATCTTTGGTATTTACCCTAGCACCTGCAAAATATAAATGTGATTTGTCAAAAACATTTCCCAAAAGGATCCACGAATTGATGTCATAAATGTACCATATTATTCAAAACCTAAACACACATCGACATTTGTATATTCAATGTCATTCTCTTCACATTATTTAAGGACTTTGAGTATATCATTATAGCTTTAATAGCAAAACTGATAACAAACCTGGTGAACAAGGAGGAGTAAAGTTGGTTGGGTTTGGGACTCAGAATGTAAGATACGTTGTGTTGCACTACCCAGAGTCACCAGCCTACTCTATCTATGAAAGGGGTTGAACGACGTGTGAAGGCACCCTTTCAAAACATGCTTTACAGACTGGGGTGGGACTTGAACCCTCCAAACTCCAAAGCGATGAACTGCCACCTGTCACAAGCTAGGTCGACATCCATTAATCCTACCACACTACCAACCAGGCTACCCAAGCTGACATCCATCAGTCCTACCACACTACCAACCAGGCTACCCAAGCTGACATCCATCAATCCTACCACACTACCAACCAGGCTACCCAAGCTGACATCCATCAGTCCTACCACACTACCAACCAGGATACCCAAGCAGACATCCATCAGTCCTACCACACCACCAACCTGGCTACACACAGGCTGTAAATTTCCCAACTTCCCATACACAATTATCTTTTAACATATGGGAAACTACAAATATGCAAATTTTAAGTGATTTTTCCCAAATAAACACCATTTAAACACAGGTTTTTGATTCAAGATTAATTTTCAAAATAAGCATCATATCAAATGATAATAATTACCTAATAACATGAATTTTTTTTTACCAAAACTAAAATATTTTGTACAAAATAATGCATGCATCCATACACTAGTAACAATACACTGTAAACCATGATATTTTTGCCACCAGTAAAACTTTGTGTCTTTGCAGTCTTCAACTAGTTCTCAAAGATTACTGTTTACTAATTACCAGACCGGTACTCGTGTTCAACAAGGCATTGTAATCACTACTTATTTTTGCGTGTTATATTTTCCAGCGAAATAGGCAGAAAGATAAATTTGGATGAAAATGTCCAGGTTTTACAGTACTTCATTGATGCATGTACATCTGCTGAATATCCTTTTTTACAATGTAAAATCTATACATTTATCAATAGGACTGAAATATCAATAAGCCATGAAAATCAGAAACATATTACTTTATTTCATTTGATTTCAGAGATGGTACCTTGGAATCAAATAACAATTTCTCCCAATTATAATATTATTACTATATTGAACACATCTCACAATATAAATATATACATGAAAGACATCAGAATTTAATATTTGTCTGTATAGAACTTAGAAGTATTGATAAAAATAACTATCATAAATTGAGAGTATACATGTACATATTCTATCATTCTCATGCTATTGTCAATCCACACCACCGTTTCCTTAGATCATCTTGACAGCACAATGGTTTCAAAATCCTTGACAAAATCTCAAATACAGAATATGTTCCTTCAAAATTATGCTTTTATATCAACCAAGTTATATGAATACAAGAAACATATGGTTCTTACCGCTTTGGATCAACAAGTCTACAATTTCTGCTTCTCCGCAGTACGCCGCTGCATGCAGTGGGGAACGTCTCTCCATATCCTACAATGGAAGATTGATATTGATAAAGACAAGGGTAAAACTCCTACATACGTCAATAGAGAGATAGATGTTGACAACTGCATAGTCTTGTACATGTAGGGTGAGCTTCACGTTGGTCAGCAGATACCCTGGGGGCACAATATGACATAATCCAACCATCTTTCAACAATGGGTCATTCTATTTAATACAGGGGTAGTATTCTCTCATTGCAGACAAGTCACTGGACACGCCAAATCAATACATGATGTGGAGACATGAGTTAATTCAACAGGATGATGGATGCATGTTGGTTGTGAAATAGCATGGGTACGGGTTAGGAATATAGTCTTTAGGTTAAAAATAGAAACGTAGATTTTCACAGAAAGCATATAACTTTAATTAAAGTGGCAATATGGATGAGGATTGGGTATTTATTTTGGATTTCTAATTTGTAAAAATTTTTATTTAAATCCCTACTTGTAAAACCAATGTGAAACAACATTGACAAAACTCTACATGATTTGTTTTTTTTACTAAATACACTGCAAGATTATAATAAATGTCTAAGATATTAATTCTTGTATGTACAATAACAAACATTTTTACACATCTTTCAGCTTTTTGTATTATACTAAGTTGTAAAACAAGGACTTGGCATATGTTATTTCACATTGATTTTTTCAAGTAAGAAGCCATGATGAAATAGATTTTAAAATTAAAAATTCGCTTTAACAGATGTACATTGTACATGTGCCTGCTGTTTTGACATTTTTTTGTTTTTTGTTTGTTTTTACTTCACAATACACCCAGAGTAGACTACATGTACATGTATATCATGTAATTATTTATTTTGATATTTCAATCCACAATGGTCAAAAGTAAAATATACCAATTCAACATTTATAATCAATCAATTAACACCTGATGCTAATATAAGAACAAAAGTGTTTTCTGTTTGTTCTTGACAGTGTTCATATTGAACCTTAATTGCACTCATGAAAACTTTTCCTATATCCTCAATAAAACGATGCTTTCATTCAATAGGGAACTTGCAATCCAGACTGAGCATGCTCAGACGCAAAGGACCATGGAATTATCTGTGGTTATCGTAATACCTAATCTGGAGCTACCGATTAAAAAAACCTTCCACAATGGTCTGGGTAACTATGAATTGATCATTCATGGTTGCAAACAATGTAACAGTATTGTTTACAATACTAATTCATTAGTATTTATTATCACATTTCCCATGATGCAACATTCAACATGGCAGGTTTGCAAGTTCCCTATTCTGCTTGCTTTGTAACACTGCACACAGGACACACAAATATCATTTCATTGTTCAAGATTTATCGCTGGAAATGTCATAATATTATGACATTGTACACTGAAGTAGAACAGTACTGTCATTTGTACTATACTAGTACATACGTTAAAATTCAGCTGAGATTTCACTTTTCATGGTTCAGTGACAAACTGCCAATACTGATGTTTTCTTAGCAAAGCAGTGAAAAGATTCATCACCAGTTGAGACGTAGATAAAGCATAACAATTTCTTCAAACACACACACACTTGTAAAACTGACATGATTTGAATAATACATCACAGCAGGGTTTGAATTTAACTTCTTTGGGTTTCTTCATCAGACTTTAATACATGTAGTCAAGTAAACTGTTTCAGCGATAACCGTATTGATTTCTGTTTACAGTCTGCAAGACAACCACCTTAAAAAAATTGTAGTAGTCTATGTGTCTTGGACTGCTGTTGTGGTAGTCTAGATAAAATTGTTGGTAGGCTGAGACTAAGGCTACGTGTCTTGGTCTGTTGTATTTTTAAGCCAAGCAATTGACAGTTTACAATACTATCTTATCCATAAAGAACTGCAATAATTGTAGCGTTTGATGTGATTTTGAGGGGTTTTTCTTCTGTTTTTCTGAGTAACCTGAATCAAACGCTACAATCCCTGTATCATAAACACAAATACATGTAGATGAGATCAGGCTGAAAACATGAGCGAGATGTCAGCATACTGCCCATTTCAAAATGCTGCATGCGTTGCTACATTTGCTGATTTCGATGGAATTGGGGTACCTCTGAACACTTCTTGGGTCTTGAAGGCTCCGTAATTAATGTTGGTGTTTGGAAATGTCCGATTTTTCTGCTAAATTACGCCTTATCTGCCCAAAAATCAATTTTTGGCAGCTAAGGCGTAATTTAGCAGAAAAATCCACCCAACTTTGCAATTCCAATCTGAATCGCTTGCATCTATTTGTGTTTTATGTTATAGGAATTTTAGCATTTGATTTGGGTTAAACAATTAACATCGGAACGAAAAAAGGCACAAAAACAGAAGAAAAAACCTTCAAAATCACATCAAACGCTCCAAATATTGCAGCTACATGTAATCCATAAACATCCAAATTTTCACATGACTTATATATTAATCATAAAGTAAATGGAGAGGATTTTCCGACTTCCTTTCCCCTCATCTAAAAGTAAGCACACATGGTGTATTAGAATGCCAAATTGGATCACCACGCTGTCTGTATTCCAACGTCCTTTCTAACTAAACCATTTAACATGTGAGTGGAGGTATAAATCGTAACGATACCGCACATGTACATTGTAGTTGTAGATTCTAAACTATAAATGTAGCTACATAAACATCCATATTTTCACATCAGGATTACTAATGGTTTATTAATGATATAATGTAAATTCATAGGCGATTTTCCAACTTTCTTGAAATAAGCAGACATGGTATATTACCATTAGAATGCATGAGTTAGGCTACCATACAAGGTAGATTCCTTTACAATGCAGAAGTTAGGCCACCATACAAGGTAGATTCCTTTACAATGCAGAAGTTAGGCCACCATACAAGGTAGATTGGTGATTAATAGTAATGATGAATGGTGGCAATAATGAGAGCATAATAGCACTGAAAGGTCACAATGTTGGCCTTGCTGGGTAATTTTTATCATCTTTACATGTACCTCTCCCCTCCTCTGACCATTTCATTCAAGGTCTATTCAGAACTCTGCACAGTAGGAATAGATTGGCACAATGGAAAACGGAAATTGATTCTTTTTGAACATTCAGAATCTAAAATGGTGAAAACCGCTGACATTCCGGAGTGTGTGTATATTGGGAATACACATACAATGGCTAAATTAGGACGTATCTTTACTCCTTTTACCAACAAAAGGGACAGCACATGAAAACTACACTTTGTGAAATCACAGCTACAAATGAGAGGTAATATAAATTTCCTTTGTGAATTATAGGCTGTCTATGTGAGTGTACGACAAAGTCACTCTTCTGAGTGACCTCAGCGAGGCACACAGATGGTAAGATAATGACCAAATTACAAACAAATTTAACAGAAGATGAATTGATAGTGACCTTGACTATATACAATCATTCTATTTGTTGCCATGGCGATCTTGTCTTGAATGGGGTTATATGCAAATACATGCATAGGTGTGCACGTAACAAATTTGCAGCTCAAAAAAAGTATGAATACCGTTTCTTTTCACAAAGAACCAAATTAGCATTTCTAACATATATATGACAAAAAAAGTTACAGGGTTCGTACACTTAAAGCAAAACAAAATTCCAGGACTTTCCAGGGGTTTTTCGTCAGTTTTCCAGGGGTATTCATATTGATTTTGACCATTTTCCAGGGGTGTTGACACTATAGTATATTTTTTGAATGACATCTAATTGTCTGATGTGGACGAGAAAAATCAACAACAGTTCCCATATGTCACAAAACATTTTAAAGACAATCGACACTATGCAAGATATTGGTTTAAAAACCACGTTTACACGCTAAGATTAACGGAGAAACCTCTGTCCTACCCCCTAGCTAAGTAGCCGTTTCGTCAAGCTGGTGCATTGATCGTGTAAGATTGAGTCGCAGCATTCGTCAGTCTAATTCAGACATATCCAGAAAAATAAATCAAAAAGTAAAGTTTGTCCTCATTATTGTTTGGTTTGATGTTACTAGATTTATAAGCGACCTAAAATAATATTTTTCTTCAAAATTTAGAATAAAAACGTCATTTACGTAACGAAATTTCGAGCTATGAATAATTGAATACATTCATCGCTTGCGTCTCGATGTTTATGTACCGATGCCACGAGTTGCGGAACATCGCGATTTCAACTCAACTTGACCATTGACGAATGTTACTGTACCGACAACATAAAACAGTAGTTTATTCTTTTAGAACATGTAACACAAATACCCATTTATCGACGAAATAAAAGTCACAACCGTACTTCCACAACCCGGAAATTCAACTGCACTTCTCTAGGCCCTAGCCCTAGCTTGTAGTATCAGTCGACTCGTGCGCCGAACTTGTAACAATTTCTAATCGAGGTTGATGATGCTTTGATACTCGCTACAGTGTTACGATAATCTTGTTAACAGACCTACTGTACATGTTACCCCGGCCGGGACTGTTACAATATCATGTCCCTGAAATGACGACTGGGAGATGTACGGAGTAGCAATATATGCAAGATCGAAAGGAACACTGCGGCGCCCATTCAACTAATACGCACGGTTTGTGGGGCAAAGTGTCTCGTGGAACGATCGCTTGACTGTCTGGGTTCAATCGGCGTGAATTTTGATTCATCACCCAGCGTGGCGAAAGACTTTGAAAATATTTTCGCGATTTCACATTTACGAGATTCAAAATCATATGAATGGGTGGCTCGAGCACGGACATGACGATCGTCAATATTAATCGATCGATTGAACATGATCATTTTCCAGGGTTTTCCAGGGGTAGGGCGCATTTTTCCAGGGTTTTCCAGGGTTTTCCAGGGAGGGTTTGAAATTCCAGGGTTTTCCAGGGTTTTCCAGGACCGTGCGAACCCTGAGTTAGTTCAGTTATGCTACAAATTAAATCTTAAGACAAATTTCAATAGAAATTGCAATCTGATGACTACTTTTTCTCTAAAAAAATCAACAATTGAATTCAGAGATTAATTATTCTTGAATGAGGAGATTCCAAAAAAGAAAAAGAAAGAAAATATTGCAACATTTAGGATGTTTTCAAAACTGTTAACCATAGATTTCTGTTATACAAATGATAAGAAAAACTATACCCTACAATGAGCTGACTAATTTTTTTATTTTTATGTTTCTCTCCCACTTGCTGTTTCGTTGAACAAATACATGTACTCTTATATACAACTCATATCAGCCCATATGGTATTAGTTACTTGTAAGTCTCCTGTACTGAAATGATATGTCTTGCAAGTTGCAATCTATTTATAATTGATATATACTGCTAATCCAAAGAGGTTCTTTATCAATGATTGACCAAGCTCAAATTCCATTGCATTCACTTAGCATTCCCAGTCATTAAATATTAATAGTTATACAATGTATAACTGTCATTTTTTATCAGATGACTGATCTAAAAATGCAATAGTGCAGAAAATGTTGGTCAGATATTGACATATTAATATCATAAAGTCACAAATATAGACCTAGATGTAGTGATAAACGCAATATTATTTATTATTATGAGCAAGAAATTTATCATCAAGCACTGAATTATTTTGAAGGAGACACATTCGAAGTGAAAAGCAATGAAAAAAAGGATGAATTTTTCAATTTTCAACATCTATCAATGAAACTTGACATGTTCAAATTCAATCCTAATAGCTATGGAGTATGAGTCATCACAATGAGGCAAAAATTGAGTTATGTGTGAATAAAGAAATATAGATATTTCTAGTATATCTAACATACACATACCTGGACGTTGACATCTTCCTTTTTGTAGATGAGTGCTCTAACTTCGTCAGCATCTCCATGGAAAACAGCTTGAACTATCAGCGGCTGAGGTAGAGAGAGAGAGAACATTTGGAGTCAGGGGATATCTTTACACACACAAGGTTAAATTACTGAGATCCATGTCATGTCAATATCAGAACTGGCAGTCTCTTGACAGTGAATAATATTCCATATTTGTCTTTGTCCATGAGATCACATCAGCAGGAAACTCCATCATGACATCTGTATAACAGCTGTCTTATTCCCCGAGTCTGTAACACTTTGAAATTTACATTAATCAGCATGTCCAGAGTTATATATTCACAAAGTCTGCCCAATTGGCACTTGTATTCAATCCGTGGTAACTGTACTGAAGATATCCAGTTTAGAAAAACTCAGATTTTTTTCAATTTTCTTGTATCATTCCCTGAAGTTCCACGACATGTACAGAGGGAGATAGGAATATGCAGACTGAGGCTGCATTCTGCAGGTAGGGTAATACCATGAAACTGACACAATGACGTAAATGACATCAGTATCAGTTACTTTATATGCAGTTTATCAACCATGCAAAAGTACAAATTAAAATAATATGCATGCCAAATTAAGTTGTGTGATATCTGAACTTCTATTGACTTTTACCGCACACAGCTAATGAACCTGAAAATGCACATGATGACATGCATGGGGGCCAACACGGGCATACAATGAGTCTATGGCACAATGACCTTTTCATGATGCCTGCAATGGACAATCTCATTACATACAATGTAAGTATACATTATAGTATGCAGGGAATTTCAATGTGATAGGGTATTATTTTTCTCCTTTTATCTCCCATCAAATGTGTTTCACAACTGTACACGTATTGATGATGTATAACGCGGAAGTGTTGCTGTGACTGTTAACTGCACAGACTGCATAAAACATGATACAATATACTACCACTACTACTATAATTACTATTAAACAATCACAACATATCATATCTTACATTTCTGTGCCTGCGCCAATGGATATTGCCAGATAACATGATGAGTGAACTTCCAACGCAATCATTTCACATACACATGGTACAATAGCTTCCAGGCTACAGTATACGACTTATCAGTTCCGTACCAGACTACATGACATTATCAACGTACTACACATAGCTGCTGTTATCTGAGTGGACTGTCTAGATAGCATCCCACCTTACATAGAGGCCTGCCTAACCACGCACTCCCGATGAAACACGAATAAATTACTATTAATACTACTACTACTATAACACTACCACTGCTTCACAGATAGCATGGGATATTTTTAGATGACTAATGTATCCCGTAGGCTTACTATATACTAGATCTACTCAGGAAATTGATAGGTTTATGGCCAATTTCGTCAAGGTCAAATATTCCATACATGTGGTCTTAATTTACAGGACACAAATAACACATGTATAAACAACATAGACATATAATACTATAAACATTCTATATACTGTACACTTTGTTTTACAATTTGCATAATACACCCTGGGAAATAAACAGTTAAATATAAATAATTTGCATACTTTTTTTTATATTTGCACAATAATTCAATGTACAAATGTATGGTATTTGTATGCATTATAATTTATATGAAGATTTTTCAGACATTTTGTCATTGCATTACCAGGGTATTTGATATATGGTGTAGGTGTGCATTTTAATAAAAGTAAATACATGTATAATCAATTTACATACATACATGTACTTTTTTTTAATTTACGGGATTGATATATGGTACATATGTTTGCAATTATAGTTACGAAGTTAAAACGTTTATTTCTACAGGTCTTAGATGATTAGTTTATTTTCTCTACATATATGATAAAATGATATAGGCTTGCTGTTGCACTCATGGGACATTACGTTTTTTTTACACTGAGCTCGACATATTTCAACTTGAAACTAACAATTAACACAACAAACACAGTAGGATCCTTTGCCCAATCACATTGAACACTGATAAACATTGCTATTCCTTCACTGTGCAGTAAAAACAGGCTTCTAATGAAAACATTACACATGGACTTGATGATTTTAATGGCTGCAATTGTTTATTTTCTAACTGACAATCAACATATCAACTTGACTACTTCTACATCCCCACTGTGCACGACACCTATGCAACACTAATTGTTTCTTTTGCATTAGAAGTTGTCTGAGGGTGTGTAATAAATGTAATGTCACATGACTGAAACACCAAGCCAACATCATTTTAGCTATAAGTTGTCTAAGGATGTTTAACACCAAGCCTACATCATTTTAGCTATAAGTTAAAGTTATCTGAGGATGTGTAACAACAAACTTACATCATTTTAGCTGTAGATGTGCACAGGGTAGTAACTATCTTCAACCCAACATTGTAATTTTGCACAATATACATAGTACATTCAATATGTACAGCACATACAACAAATGTAATAATTCTTACATGAATAATTTGTATGATGGAAAAGTTATGAATTCCAATTTCTGAAACATGAATATATTTATGGATTTTACAAAGAATATTTGATTATGGGACTGCATATTTCCATACAGACTACAAAATTACTTCTAGCTAATATCACCTGTCAAGTAATGATTCTAATATGTACTACTATCATAGTATGCATATCTCGCAACTGGCAATAATATAAAGAAAAAATTATTCTGGTTTTCTATTTAAAAAAAGATCAAGTACATAAAACTACTGTTGGGTGGAGTAGTGGTCATTCTCGTAAACCAGAGTTATTATTACAGTTATCATTTCTACTACTACATTTCGAAATATAAGAACGTTGCCGTAAAACAGGCCGTAGTTTGCGACAATGAGTACTGGTTTACATTGTAATTACATGTAATGGTACTGATCCAGTTTCTACTACTCTACAAGCTGGTTTCATGTTCAGTTAGGTTTGGTCAATGTTTTTTGCTAAGGTGTATGGGGAAACCAGGTGATAGACAGGGGTAAATTTGGTAAAACTGGCCTAGTTCCCATATATTTTTGTACATTGTAATATAATTTTGGTGGGGAACCCTGGTAAAATGACTGAGGAACTCAAGTAGGTTTTACCTACACTGTACTTAAAAACCAACTACTGGTACACTGGAAGCTCCGTTGTATAGTTTCACCCTCAATGATACATTGTATGTGTGAGGGCGCCCTGGTACAGAATACCTTATACTAGATCTTATGTTTTGTAGAAAGTAAATATTTTGAAACTAAAATCAGAATTACCAACTGCTTGTTAAACTAAAGTTAGAGTTCATTATTTGGTTTGAAAAGCAAATAATAACAAAAAACAGTAAGATAAATTATACCATGCACAAGTCAAGTTGAACAAAAATATGGAATATATACTCCGGTCATTCTACATCACGACAAGGCACATCTACATCACTGGTACTGCTGTCAAAAGTCAAAACGTTCAACATTGCCATTACTTTCCCTGATTTTTCTTTGATATTTCTGCCATTGGTATAATTTTGCTATTCTTCCATATTTGTCTTCATTCAGCCAGAAAATACTTATGACCTAAGGCCCCTTTATAGGTCACTCATATTTTCCTTGGCTGAACAAAGAAAAATATTGGGGAATAACATCTAATTAAAATATTATCACTTTTCCAGTATAATTTATAAATGTAAGAAGTTTTAAACCATTTGATAGAAAAGTTAAACTTAATTTTTTTGAAATTATAATCAAAACAACCACCTGATTGCTACTAACGTTTCATCTCATAACTTGATTTGTAAAATACAAATGTAAATCAATATACATGTATGATAAAATATTATTACTTTTCCAGTATAATCTATAAATATAAGAAATTGACAGACAGTTAATATTTTGAATCTAAAATCAAAACTGCTGATGTTGATTGCTACTAATGTTACACATCTTACATGTATGTAACTATGAAAGTAATTTTAACAACTAACAATGAAATAAAAAATATTGTAACTATTCCAGAATGATTGATAAATATAGGAAACTGTCAATAGCTTGACAACGTAAGGCAACATCTTTATTTCACTATACATGTGCTTACATTGTAGAATCATGTTATTCTTTCAAGGTAACTTGCATGTTAATATCAAATGATATCTGGTGTAGGGTCATGATCTATCAAGATCTAAACATCGACATCATGGAGTTTGCCTGGGGCTCGCTCAGGCATATACCACGTTGTAGGCACGCTGATTTACATGTACAGTGGAAATCAATATTGCATGCAGTTTGAAAGGGAGGTATATATACCAAATTGCAGTCATTGCTCTACATGTACTTCTCTGGAAATCAATGTCATGGAGTTTGCCTGGGAGGCATATACCATGTTGTAAGAACTCTGATCTATATGTACATGTACAGTGGAAATCAATATTGCATGCAGTTTGACTGGGGCACATACATATACCCTATCATTCTGATCTACATGTACAGTGGAAATCAATATTGCATGCAGTTTGACTGGGGCACATACATATACCCTATCATTCTGATCTACATGTACAGTGGAAATCAATATTGCATGCAGTTTGACTAGGGCACATACATATACCCTATTGCTATCATTCGGATCTACATGTACAGTGGAAATCAATATTGTATGCACTTTGACTGGGGCACATACATATACCCTATTGCTATCATTCTGATCTACATGTACATGTACAGTGGAAATCAATATTGCATGCAGTTTGACTGGGGCACATACATATACCCTATTGCTATCATTCGGATCTACATGTACATGTACAGTGGAAATCAATATTGTGCACAATTTGACTTGGAGGTACATTGTATATACCACATAGAGGTTACTCTGCTCTACAGTGAAAATCAATATTGCATGCAATTTGACTGGGGCACGTACATCTACATGTCCCACATTGCAGTCACTCTGCTTTACAGATACAGAGGAAATCAATATTGCATGCAGTTTGACTGGGGCATGTACATGTACATGTCCAACATTGCAGTCACTCTGCATACATACATGTACGGTGGAAATCAATACTGCGTATACAGTTTGACTGGGCGGCATGTACCTCATTGCAGTTATTCTGCTCTACATGTACAGTGGAAATCAATATTGTGTGCAGTTCTAATGATCAAACATTTCTGATAGGAGCAATATTCAAGCATAAACACTAACAAAAAGTGAAACAAGTACATGTAACCTCTGTCAATTAGTGTATGTTAACATTTTAAAAACCCAATGTGCAGGCACATCTACATGTATATTGATACCATAAATAGTTCACACACAATTCAAACAGGTAAACACTTGAATCAATAGTGAACAGCGAAGGTTTTGAATTACACATGCAAGTTTATGTGAATTCAGAATTAGATTGTGAATACCAATCTTTTATTACTTATACTGATCAGATGGAGGTTATATACAGACTTAGTTTGCAGTGAATTTGTGAGGTTGACTATTAACTTGTATCAGACAAGGTTGATCGTTAAAACTGCACACATTCTTGATTTCCACTGTAGCTGCTCATCTGTTCTACATGTAGTTGTTTGACCAATTCTGGCATCTCTCGTTCACCAACTGTGCAGGACTCTATTCTATTTAGTCACATAACTTTAAGTTTAATACTAACATTAAGTTTAATACTCTACAAGAACACATAGTAATACTGGTCTGTTGTACTTGTACCAATCTGGCATCTCTTTCACCAACTTCACAGGAATCTTTTAGACTATTAGCACTTGCGCATTCCCGCAATGGTGGGAATCGGTGGTGAAAGGGTTAAATCTTGGGTCAAACCAATGTTTACCATTCACACAATTTTAATGACCTACATGTACATGTACAGACATAGTCACTGGTCTGTTCTACTTGCAGGAGTCTGGCGTCTCTCCTTGACCAAATTGACAGGAATCTTTCCTGCATGTACCAATCTTGGGTCAAAATCAATGTTTACCACTCAAACAATTTTAATGATCTACATGTGTACATACATGTACTGGTATACCCATGTAGTAATTAGTCTGTTCTACTGGCAGGAGTCTGGCATCTCTCCTTGACCAAATTGACAGGAATTTTTAGCACATGTACTAATCTTGGGTCAAAATCAATGTTCACCACTAACACTATTTATACAGTAAATGCTCTACTACATGTACACATAGTTTCTGGTCTGTTTTAGTTGCATGAGTCTGGCATTTCTCTGTCACCCTGACCTACTTGGTAGGAATGTTTCTACTTTACCCTTGGTCAAAACCAATCTTTACCACTCACAGTATGTAATTGATTTCCTACATTTACTAATCAATCTAGGGTCAAAATCAATGTTTACTACTCACACATTACTGGGCTACAGGTACATATAATTGCGGGTCTGTTTTAGTTAAAACCATAGACCCTACACTTTCTAGGGTCAATGGTTAAACCTGTCTGACTTTCCTCCCTTTAACCCTGACCCACTTGACAGGAATCTTTTCTACTTCTCCTTGGTCAAAACCAATGTTTACCATTCAACTCTACATGTGTACACATAAATTGTTGGTCTGTTTTAGTTAAAACCAGTCTGGCATTTCTCTGTGTAACCCTGACCAGGAATTCTTAATACTTCTTGTTCAAAACCAATGTTTACCCTTCATGGGATGTAATTGGTTTCCCCACTACTCCAAGATATGTTTACAATGCCAGTAATGCACACATATAAAGCATTTCAAGTTTACATTGGAGATATATGTGGTATTTAGCTACAGGTCTTAATTAAACAATGCCACACTCTCAATGTTTATTTAAAGTAACATTAAACTGTAATATATCATAACAAAAATAATTAATTGCAGTAATCAAAATTGTATTATAAACTTTATTTGGTTTTAATTTCAAACTATGAATGCTTATTTTGTGGATAAGAAATTTCAAATTAATTACTTCGCTGTTGAAAGTGAAATCAATAAGGCAGTTTTTAATGAAGTATAATTTGTACTTACTTATAACTTTTACAGATCTGCAATAAATGATAAATGGGTACACACATAGCGTGGATCTTCAATTACATTTGTACACTGGCGGGCTTTTACTAGAAGCTTGAATCAATAGTTTTCATAAAATATCACGAAAAAACCTATCAACACTTGAAACGTGACAAAGAATCAAGCCGTTGCAGTTGTTGGAATTTATTGCACGACATTTACTAAAGGTACATTTTTAATAAATGTGTGTACAAGAACATCTGTTGTACCTTATGAGGCCTACTTTCAAATCAAAGCACATTGCTGGAGTTTCTGTTACCGTAGTAATCGACCAGAAACTATAAAATGAACAATGCCACACTTTTGGAACAATCTGAAGAAAGAATCAGTCTAACACACTTTACTTTTAAGGCTTACTTCATCAACACTTTGCCTAGTAGGGCTAACATGATATACATGTACACACAGTACAGTCATCAACACTAAAATTGTAAGACTGGCATCTTGTTTTCTTCTGTATCAACAAACCACTGTACAATATTTCACCCACAACTCTCTCTGATTTGTACTCTCGCACATATGCTTCTTCAAGTCACCAGTGCAAATCTCACTAGTGTACAGGGTTTTGAGAAAACATTTTTTTCATTTTCAAACTGTACTATCATCACTGATGAGTTTCTGATGGTATATAACAATAGTTGGATGAGACAGACTGCTAGTGTTAATCAATCACATATGATATTCAAGCTGGAAGCAGTGCGAAAATGCGTAATTTCAAATGACAACATTTCAAACAATAGGGTTTAAACATTTGTAGATCATGTGTAGATGGCAAAACTGATCTATACTGACTCTGTGCAATGCTTGGTATGATACCCATTTTCCTTGGTTCAAATATTCAGAAGTCTAAGGAGATAGAAATTTCATAAATTTTCAAGACTTTCTTGAAAGCAAAGGCATGCAGAATATTTGCAAGGGAACCAAGAAACATTCGCACTTGTTATGACTTCACAAAAGATATTCATTTCTGTGAATAGGTAAAACAAAAGTAATTTACATGTTAAAACTCTCTACACAAACCGACTACGAGTACTACACGCAAGTTGGTAAGTACTTGATGTTGAAAAGTGTTTTATTCACAGTATGTGTTTCATTTATTTGTTGGTGCATTTTTATCTAAAATTTGCAACTTTTCTATTTTATTCTCAATGATCATACTTTTGGTACATATTCAAATGTAATTGTTATGCTTTGAAATGTGAAAAAGTATTGCTTTAATCTCGGAAGTTATAAAATAAGGAACATCCAAGCATTGTACAAATCAGCGAGAGTTGTGGGTTAAATATTGTACAGTGCAAGCAATCTTCACAGATAAATGAATACCCACGACTTCCAATTATGTTTGTATAATAATAATAATTACTCCATATAGAAGTTTATCCTTGACTCCAGTGAGTCATGCACACAAATTAGATCATTTTCCTGTTTCTTACTATTTTACTTGTCATTCAGAAAATGACTACCAATATAAGAGTTCATACAATCAATGTACAACTGCCGACATCACACCATTTACAAACAGAACCTGTTACAAACAGGGAAAGTAAACAAATGAATTGGATTAACAAACACTTGGCACAGCATGTTGGAGTAGCAGAGACTTGTATTACACACCATGGTTTGATAAGAACAGTTTTATGGCCTCTTTATTGTATACATGAAATGCCAGGGGAACTGGAAATTTGTTTATGAACATGAACTATTATATGATATATCATATTATAGCATTACCAATTCCAGTGAATTTTGTGACGTCATCGCTGTACATTATTACTGATAATGTACTCCTTTATTGGGCATCGCGGGTCCGGAACGAGCATAACAATACAAGCTTATTTGTTCTGTTTCTTCATACGACTATTTTTTCGAAATGCATGTTGTTACTTATGATTGTCATTTCCACTGTTTAAAAATACAACGCATTCATGAAACAAATTTGTGTTCACAGCAGTTCATTGGAGTGTATATGTGTGTGTACGTGTACGTACGTGTGTCGCTATGATTAGTATTCAGCTTCCGGGCCAAACATGGCAGACGATGTTCAGCGCTGTGTATATTATACGTTGTTTTGCGTTTCTCGGTCTACAAATTCACTGGAATTGGCAAAACTATAAAATAATAACAATAATGTACGTCCTCCCAGTCCATAATGGACTCAAGCAAACTTTGCACTCCATAATGGGCTCGGCTGTCGCCTCACTCATTATGTCGTTCAAAGTTTGCTTTCGTCCATTATGGGCTGGGAGGGCGTACATTATTGTTTAAATAATAAAGAGGGCATAAAACTGTTCTTATCAAACTATGAAATGTAATACAAGTCTGGACTCTTTGTATGTCCAACATGCTGTGTCAAGTGTTACTTAATCCAATCCATTCAGTTGTTCACTTTCCCTGTTTGAAACGATTTCCGTTTGTCTACACTCTGATGTCGGCAGTTGTAACATCTAGCCTTGTGACGGCCGACAAGCTCTAGGATACAAGACAGTAGTTTTGATAAGGGCGGTAAGTAGGTAAAATTTACGAGGTTACCATGTCATTTTACCTGGGTTTTCCAAACAAACATGCATGACCAACTTAAAGATGCATCTCGACTGCACGGTAATCAAGCTACATTGTATGTAAGATCCAACACTTTACAGTAATTTCTAGCTAGAGACATAAATAAATAAATAAATAATAAATAAATAAATAAATAAATAAATAAATAAAAGATATATAATAAACGCATAATCTACAAATACAATTGATATTTTTTTTAATTCATGAGAGACTACGGCAAAAGACAAATAAAATCTGTATGGAAATTTCCAATATTTAGAAAGTTAAACTAAAATAAAGTACAGTACTGTACCATTTCCTTCAGGTGTATATGATATATGATATCTGACACTTTTTTAACTGATTTATGTCAGTCGTGGGCAAATGTTGTGTAAACATCACAGTGACTCTGCAAATAACTAATTTTCTGGTATAAGCCATTCCTACTTTATTTTTAAAAGCATAAATATGTATTTGAAGAATTCAACAGACTGCATACAACTTGGCTTGAACCATAGATGTTAGAGAGACGTCTATGCTTGAACATACTAACTGCCTTTCTGAAGATGATGACTGTTATTGAAAACATCATCCCGAAAATAATGGTACAAGTCCTTAACACAATTTGTGTGTACATGTAGATTGTGTTATTGCATGCTGCAGCCATATGCAATCCGTGCCACTGTTTCAGATTAGGTCAGGAAACTTGCAGGGCAGGTAAAGGTAATGAAGTGTACCTCATCTAAACTGTGACTTTGAACAGATGGTCTCATACTTAGACATTGTTATACTAGATGTATTATCCTATTACAAAAGTCAATATGTATTCCCATTCATTGTATAAAATGTTCACATGGCATTGCATGGCAATGCATGTAATAACAACATCAAAGCCTAGTAGTATGGCTTTTTCAAATTTGACATTTTTTAGCTTGAGATGTTATTTGTCTTCCTCACATCAGGCAAATTTACCATCTGATCATCTTGCACAAATCAGGGCTCGAAATTCCCGCCGGCCCAGCGGCCCAGGGCAGGTGAAAAGTGGTGCTGGGCCGGTAAAATTTATGCACACCTGCCCAGTTGGGCCGGCGCTTTTTTTTGGAATACTTTATTATAAACTGCTTATTCTAATTTGGTCAATAATTGTTACCGCAATCGTTTTGGGGTTTTATTTTTTGTTGATTTGTCTCTTGTAACTTAGCTTGTTTCGGTCAAACCTAAGTTACTTCATTTCCGCATTGCCTAATGCCAGAATGCAATGACCTTTCAACCTCCCCATATATGGACATTCGCGTCATAGCACGTATAGGTTTGATTTGCATATCAATAGCAACCATGTGTTTCACTCATGTGACCAGCCATGTCATGTGTTCATGAAGTAGTATTTACCTCAGCGGGCCCTGACCTCGAAGTAAAGTTACGTATACTATTAAATGAAAGCTGTTGAATAAACATGAGCTTATTAAAGTTTGGATTTACGAAGTCTTCAAACAATGATACTCCAAATGAAAAGAAGAAGAAGCAAGAAAGAAAAGAAAGTGAGAGTGGTGACGGCGCGAAAGCTGGGAAGTTGCGTATGGAGAGTGATAATTTAGTGGCAATACCAAGTACATCGAAAGAGACTGAAAAGTCACACAAAGATGATGACGGAGATAGCAAATCGACAACGTTTTGGAAGCAGGATGAAAGGAAAAGAAAGAGAAAATTCCGTGAAGAATGGGAGAAAGAATATAAATGGTTGAAAAGAGAAGACAACGATTGGCGCAGTTCACTGAGTATCGACTCATTAGATGCGTTACTACGTATTGTATTGGATGGGCCAGAGTGTGAGGCTATGTTGCGATCAGGGCATTAGACAGGTGGCTCAATAGTGGTACTTACCGTAGAAGACTTGATCTAAAGGACTAGTAACAAAATTAGTGAAAGGTGAATTGGGCAGGTAAAATTTTGGTTGGGCAGGTAAAATTTCCAACCACCTGCCCTTAACCACCTGCCCAATGGGCAGGTGGGAAAAAAAACGAATTTCGAGGCCTGCAAATGCCCATATATAAAAACTCCAATTAATCGTATTGTCACATTCTAAATATTCATTTCAATCATTTCTTGTACGTTTTTTTTCATTGTACTAAAACCAACTTCCTGTATTTGCTCACAGTTTTTTGCCCTCATTCCATCTCAAGGATCACAAAGGAAATAACTTGTGTTATCACTGGTAGAATTTTCATATGAATGTTCTGATAATATCTTACTGCAAAACAAATAAATCTAACTTTTTTTTCAATACTGGGTAGTTATTTAAATTACTGCTTTATATGTTCTAATCATTCTGAATTCTAATCATGCCAAACAAAGTAACAGGGCGGAACCATCATTCCATGTAAAGCCTGGTGAAAACCAAGTCTTTGTCTTACAATTCAAATAAATCTATATCTTTGACACAGTCATAAACAGACATGCACAATATTTGCAATAAAACTAAGGAAAATATATGCATCTTTCAAGAAAATCTGTTGACAAATTTCTAAAGTTGCTACTCCTTCAGGGTATTCAAAAATTCATCAGTGGCAATTCTACGTTTTGCAAATGGCAAAAATATTTTACAAAACCTGGTACACAGGTGAGATTTGTCTGACTTCAAGGAGATGATGTCCAACAGTACAAATCAGAGAGTTGTGAGTAAAATATTGTACAGTGATTCATCTGTTAGTAACATGTAAGTCAATGGCTATTTACAGTGGTACCACATGTACAAAGACTTATCACTGATGTCGGCATAAGTGTTTCAATGATATTAATTAATGAATTAATTAATCAATTAAAGTTAATAAGACACTCAATTCATTTATAACAGATTAGTCAAATCAAACAACCTCATTTAATAACTACTTTATTCATTTACGGACACATAAATGCAAAAACAGACATTCATTGATCTATCTTATTTATCCCTTTAATAAAGTATTATCTATTCACTGCTCAGTTAAGTTCAGACTACATATATGTGAGTATATATAATAGTTATTCTAACTGTGTGAAGTTAATAATAACATCGCCTGGAATTCTGATGAGTTGAGATACATTTGCATGTGATGTAGTCATTAAATTCTTAGTAGTTTACTGCAGGGCATCCGTTGTACCGATTTCTGATGCAAGCGTAACACCTTTTAGTTTTACTCCATCCAGAACCACACTATTAAATGATTCAAAATGCCCATCATTACAATAATGTTGCACTGAACTTCTCAATTCATTCATATCTCTAGCTAGACTACAGGGCAAGAGGTGCAAGTTTAGACCTTGACATCTTTTCTAACAGAAACAGTGTGTTAGTAACAAATGAAAAAATTCTACTCAGAGTCAAACAATTTTCTCGAGGAAAATCCCACATTTTCACAGATGTCTCGCCAGTATCAGTATCTGTGTCACAAATTTTTGCAGACATCTCATCGTCTGCAAAAATTTGGGATTCTGACAAGAAGAGATGTAAGTGAAAATTTGGGATTTTTTCCAGAAAATATTTTGACACTGTGAGTAGAAATTTTCATTTGAACTAGTATGAACAAGTCCATGAAACATTCATTCTTACAACAGGTAAGTAAATTGTGATGTTATTACATGCCTCAACTCAAGCCATCTTGCCATTGTGTTAGCTAGGAATACATAAGATACTTGTCAGGTTAAGGAAGCTCATATTACCCATGGGCAATATACGAGAAACAGTACTACATGTCCGTCCTTCATCCAGATTACACGTTATGAGGATCTAACTGGATGAAAATTATGTGTATCAAATTACAAAAATTCAATATACATTACCCACCATATGAGATGTAATACAAATATTACAGCCAGCATATGAGTGTTTGCCCATTCAGATCTGAATAGTATCCACCCTCCTCAAGTCAGGCAGATTGTCATCCTTACCTCATGCGCAAACAGTCACAATGGGGAAGTAATACATAATGCTTTAAACTGGAAAGTTTCGCTAAAGACATGTTTTCACTTGAAAAAAAACAAACTGCAGAAATAAGTAGTGACTACACTGCCTTCTTATAAACAAATATATTGTTTCAGTCTGGTAATTAGTATAAATTAGTCTTTGAGAAGTAGCTAAAGATTATAAAATTAGGGGAAAATACCTATGTTTACACTTTACATGGTCCTCAGATGCATTAGCAGCTACAATGTAAATATCTGTGTCAAGGACTACAATCATACACATACTTAACATTTTTGGATGCCTTCAGTTCAGTACCGTGTCCTCATTAGTGTACATTTGTATATATGAGATATTATATCATGACAAATGGATATCATCATTGCACTTTTTATACCTTACTATATTACACTTACACTTACACTGGAACAGTGCACTGCAAATGACTTTCCTCTCTAAAAATTTGTTTTATATGTGTTATAAATATGTCATATGATATACAAATATCAATTAACAATTATTACAAAATCAAGTTTAACAATAATATCACTTTACATGACTCGTCTGACTAAAACAAAATGTGACATACATACATATAACTTTATATAATGTATGTAGTGGATATGTATGTCTAGGACTTGATTTTGCTTCTACACTACATGTACATGCAGCTTGTCAAATTTAGCGAAGTGAACCATTTCAACCACAATTTTCTATTGATTTTGATTGGTCCAACAGACTAGCCCCTTATTATTTTTTGGTAGTCTAGATACACTGTTTAGTACATATAGTCTTAATAGTGCCCTGGAATTTTATTAATTTGGTAGTCTAGATATGGTGCTCAGTATATGTCTGGCCCTATTGCAAATTTGGTAGCTTAGATATGGTGTTTAGTAGTCTATGTGCCCTGGACTACTGCTAATTTGGTAGTCTAGATATGGTGTTTAGTAGTCTATGTGCCATGTACTACTGCTAATTTGATAGTCTAGATACAATGTTTAGTAGTCTATGTGCCCTGAACTACTGCTAATTTGCCAACTCTAGATACAATGTTTAGTAGTCTGTGTGCCCTGGACTACTGCTAATTTGGTAGTCTAGATATGGTGTTTAGTAGTCTATATGTCCAGGACTGATAATTTCTAACTCTTTTATCAAGACAATGAACTGTCATGTATTTATCATATCACTGAAAATGCTGACATGTAAAATTTATTCAGACTATATTTGTATGTGTTTTCATCTCCAAAGTTGTACATTAGAAAAGCATCTATACAGAGAACAAGATATTGTCTTGAAATACATAGGCCTGTAAGATAGCAGACAATAATTGGGACATTATGTACTAGCAGCAAGTATTGACTGTGCATGTCACTCTAATGTATGACTAAGCATTCCAAACCAATACGGTTGTGGTTTCTTTTAATATACTGCTTATGAAAGAATATCATAAATATTAATTGCTTGGTGTAAAGTGAAATGTACAATGGGAAAATTACATATCGAGGTCATCAAACAATGCTTTTTATTCATTCTGAAGCAACAGACAAATTTACTGTACCTAGATAAAGGACACTTTTAAACCTAATAATGGCAATAAAAGTAGCTCAGTCAGGGGTGAACAAATCAACTGGTCCTGGGTCCGGGACTGGCGATTTTTTGGGTGGACCACACAAATTTTAAGTTTCTGGTCCGGCGGACCAGTACACGTATGTTAAAAAGTTGGCCGAATATACATATTTGTAGGCAACATTTAATTTTCACATTAGCGGGACCTGGGACCACTAATTCTTTCAGCAGGACCACTAGAATCTTTAAGGTACTGGTCCGGGGACCACCAGTTCACAAAATGATTTGTTCACCCCTGTCAGTTTTATATCTCTAGTTTCTTCAATTCTTTTACATGTACATGTAGTCCCAAACAATGTCTGGGCTACTCTTGCAGCACTGAGACTTTTGTTGATTTGGGGCCACTAGTACACATTCAACTACATACATTGTATGTCATTTTGTTTGATAGCCCAATATTCAGGCCTAAACTTCAAGTTCAAGGCTACATTCCACTGTAATCTGTTTTCACAAGTGCACAAAGAAACCATATTGAGAGATATCATAGTCTCCAAAGCCACTAATGGCTGGAGGTACATGTGTACAGTGACACTACCATATTTCACTCTGTACTGTTCAGTTCCAATAGTACACAGATAACTGATAACACATTTGCAGTGGGTGGGTAGATGGGTGTACATGTGTCATGACCCCATTGTCAAGCTTTTCATAGCAGTTCAACCATGGATATGTGCAAACAACAGAACAAATGGTGTCCCTGTTTATCTTTTTTTTATAAAAAAAAGAATTCAGGCAAATACCTTTGCCTTCGTACATGGTGTTTTCAATGTCAAAATACTATGGCTATCAGATACACACATGTAGCAAATCAACTATCACACATACTCAACCAGCATTTTCACATTTATCAGTCCTACCATGCTATACCTCCATGGTGTTACACTGTTTGGTGGGATATTTACATACGACAGCCTGACCTAACACTTTCCTTGGCCTCTGTCTATATGCAGGCAGTGTAGACGTTTCCAATGAACAAACACCTGATCAGGATTTATATGTTTATCAATTTACCGTAAAAGTTGAACATCAAGTTCGTTTTCAGATTCTTCCTTGTGGATCACTTCAAAAGCAAAATTTAGATTGGTGTTGTTGATCAGTGGTTCACCTAGTTAAGTATGGACTTTAATTTCATAATGATAGAGGAATGACAAACATGATGTGTCACTTAATTATTATCCAACCAAAGTGTTAAATTGTTCTCATTAATTAATATATTCTCAGTGTTTATTAACTTATTCCTCCAGAAATAATGAATAGGTAGTATTCACAGTAGTAAAAATGTACACTTTGAGAGGATCTTTGAGCGAAAATGATAACATTTTTCGAATATCTTACTGTATGCACTTCACACTAAATAAATTTGCTCACGAGTCACATGATGATTCATCAAAAAAATTGCTGGTGCATGTTATATGGAGCTATATTTAAAATTTTGGACGGTACATATATTGGTCATGAACAATTGGGGAAGTGTGAAATGTTAGTTTAAGACAAAAGGAGTAGTGCCCGATTCCACCTTGCCCCTTTCACCACAGCTAGCCATCCCAGGGGCTGTCACGTATAATAAAGACTTTCACACTCCGCTGGTTGCACTAAAAATATAGAAACACTTCCGCGTTGGGACACTTGCAGTTCCGGACAACTTTTCAACTCCCAGCACTTCCTTCGCGATAAAAATGTTACTGCCAAAAACAATTCAATATCATCCATATAGTGTATTGTAATTCGGAGGTACTAGGTAAAGCATTTGTTACCTCCATGGTAATAGCATTGCAAGTTGGTAAAGGCTTACAGACACCTCCCTCTTCAGCAATGCATAAAGTGTGCACATATGCGAAGTGGTATGTCTGTCAGCAGCGGACACGCTTCAGCAGGATATGTGACTATCATGAAAACAGTGTACTCTTACCTCATCAAATAGATGCTGAATGACCATGTCGGTACCAAAGGGGTCCAATTTTATCTGAAAATAGTCGAGAAATCACGACAACTGTGAGAAATCAATGAAATCCAAGTTTGAGTCTTGATGCAAAGGTTACCCACTTGCCGCCATGTCAGTGAAAATTTCCGTTTGTTGATTGGTTGATATTGCCCATGTGACTATCAGAATCCAGTCTGGGCATGCTCAGTGGACAGGGTTAAAGGTCAAAATTACTATGGTTCCTTACCTGAAAGGATCGTGAATCATTTTGACGGGTTCGAACAGGATCGTTTAGCACACTTGCCAGATTCAGTCGGAGATCGAGCGGAGACCAGTCTTCCTCTGACGATAGGTACAACTTATCCATGCTTAGATTGAAGAGAGACTTTCTTGTTGTCCGTACTTCACATTCCGTTGACGACCACGACTCTTTTCCGTAGATTTTTGGGGCATGAAATTTCAAGCGTCACCTGACAGTGGGGACACCGTTCGGAATCTCAGTGTCCTCTGGCCCTTTGCTATAAAATTTCAACTAGGGGTCTTGTTCTGGCGTATTGCCAATTATAATTGTTAGGAGTCGTTTGACCTTTGAGACGCAATAAAAGCTGTATTTGTGCTTTGCCAGTCGGGAAATATTCATTTCAATCCAAATATATTTATTGCCAGGTTACTGTACTACATACTTGCTTGTGTTGTTATGCTTCGGTTAAATCCAAGGAGCGTCATAATTTTATTCCAAATGAATGTGAAAACCCCCAGATATACGATCTCTTATCGTTAGACGTGGTGTAATTCAGCCACGAAAGGTCGTATTTACATTAACAGCCTTTTACACAGTAGCACTGAAGTGCAGTAAAATATCTCTGCCAAGAGATGAAACACCACCTCTGAAGGTAATGGGATGGTTCAGTCGAGAAATAAGACCAACCATTAACCACAATTGTACCATCACCTAATTTAAGACAGTGGCAAGAATTCGAAATCGACTCATCCTATTAAAACCGTCCAACCAAAAGATAGGTATTGCAGATAAATCTTCAGATTTATTCATCTATTTTATATATATATTTTAGATTTTTAATTATGTTATTTAAAAAAAATTGGGGAGGGGGGTGTTATGTAACAGTACAACTACTGACATTGTCTTTATACAGAACTGATAGACGTTTAGAGTATATGGTTACATCATAGACCCTCCACTCACGAGGGTCTATGGTTACATGTATGTTATTTACGTTACCTGTTTTCCATCAGCCATATATTTTTTACCTCCAGTGTTTCACTTTTTGTTTTTAGACATTATGACCTCCACTCTATTATTTGATGTGGTTTTAGCTACCTGAGGAAGATCTTGCATAGTTCAAAACAATGTGTATTTTATAAAAAGTTTCCAGATGTGGTAGCCTCTAATCTTTTCATTCAAGGTTATTCACCTGCCAAGACATCATTGTCTGAATTGGTAACCCTGGTCTTCCAGCACATTTCATATCATGTATGTCTCAGACATCTTCACAAGTAGATAGGTTTGCTCAGGTCAAAACTAAATGTATTGTACTTGAAAGACAGTGTAAACACTTGAGTCTTGAGAATTTGACTTCAGACTGTTGGTATCGTTGACTCTTGTAAACACTTTTCTGTTCTTTTCCTTTCAGACCTTCAAAATGTTCCAAACTGGACTGTTGCTGCTCACCTCACCAATCTCGCTGGTGAAGTCAAGAATTGCGCCAATTTTGATAGGTGTTTCAAAACACGTAAATGAAACTCTGTACGTGAACTTGCAGCCTTCACTGCAGTCATCTGAGACAGAGAGTGCTGCAACACCATTACCATTGACAGATGAGGTGCTCTCATTGGTCACAAGTATATACGCCAATGCTGCTACTGTATGCAAACATATAGATATCAGAGTTCTTCTGCGAAACATCAGCAACAAAAACATAAATCAGCTGTCACCATGGCAACTCTCCCACAATATCGATCTAGTGATGACAGACAATCCAAAAGATAGATACAACGTAGCCCAATTAATTCGTATGAAATTTGGAATGGAAGTTGAGCCACAAGTGAAATATTTGGAGGATTTTGAAGGTGATGTTCTTCCAAATAAGAAAAGCAAAGTAGATACAGCTGACAATAATCTACAAAGGTTGAAATCCTACAGCAGTATTGTACTGGGTGGAACTTTTGATCGTCTTCACAATGGACACAAAATTCTTCTTAGTGAGTCCTGTTTATTGGCGGAAGACAGAATCACCATTGGTGTTACAGATGGAGATATGAATAGAAGTAAGTGGTCATCAAGTGAAAGTAACCCTTGTGGCTGTATGTATGTTATATAAAAGGCTTTCTTATGAAACATGGTGATTTAAAGGAAAAATCCAGTCAGACTTATTTCTGTCTTTAGTACACTTGTATTGATTACTGCTATCAATTTAAAGGAAAAGTCCAGTCAGACTTATTTCTGCCTTTAGTACACTTGTATTGATTACTGCTATCAATTTAAAGGAAAAGTCCAGTCAGACTTATTTCTGCCTTTAGTACACTTGTATTGATTACTGCTATCAACTTAAAGGAAAAGTCCAGTCAGACTTATTTCTGCCTTTAGTACACTTGTATTGATTACTGCTATCAATTTAAAGGAAAAGTCCAGTCAGACTTATTTCTGCCTTTAGTACACTTGTATTGATTACTGCTATCAATTTAAAGGAAAAGTCCAGTCAGACTTATTTCTGCCTTTAGTACATTTGTATTGATTACTGCTATCAACTTAAAGGAAAAGTCCAGTCAGACTTATTTCTGCCTTTAGTACACTTGTATTGATTACTGCTATCAACTTAAAGGAAAAGTTGTATTCAGCCATTTTAAGGATTCGCTGCATATTTTCTAGGGATGACATTATGAATACCTCAATCTTTGTGTCTCGACATTTTGTATTTGTCAAAAAACAAAGAAATTAGGTATATGCTAGTCAGTGTAACAGGAAATCATGTTTTTATCATGACTCAATTTGACGAAAGTAATAGTGCTTTATTTGTCAGTTTCATTTCATACTTTTTTTCAAATTTTCAGAGAAAACCCTTAGTGAACTAATACTACCAATCCATGACCGAATAAGTGATGTTATGAGATTTCTGAAAGATGTGAAACCATCAGTTCTACATGACCAGTCTGTTGTACCCATAATTGATCCATTTGGCCCATCTATAGTAGATCCAGACATGCAGTGCATTGTGGTTAGTGAGGAAACTAGGAAAGGTGGGGACATGGTAAATGAGAGGAGAATTGAAAAGGTAAAGTGGTAAACACTGTTTTGTAAATTAATGTGGAATTTCCTGAAGGAGTTGATTTGGGTTGAAAAGTATATTCATGATTCTTTGGTTTTAGAAGATTCAATAGAGGGCGTCCTTCAATTACAAAATCGATTTTAACTTGTAATAGATCTGTTTATAGTGTCCCTAAATGCAAATTGAGAAATAGATGAATTTTCACAATAGTATATGCATGGCACTAAAATAAAGTGTCAACAAAAGAACAAATTTTTTCTTAATATTCTTGATACTCATCTGCAAAAGTGCTTTTGGTCATAGACCCTCCACCCATGGAGTCTATGTTTTGGTGAAATGAAGTAAAGTTATTTTTAAAGAGTATGCTATACACAATAATCATGATAATGGAGGAGATAATTGAAGGGCCCCCTCTATTGTCAGAAAAAGTATAATGTAAAGCTTAGCACATTGATATCAATATCTGAAAACGCAGTGCAAACTTTTATATCATTCGTCATAATTCAGTGTATGACAAATTACCAATAACGAAGTGTGTTATCTCTGGACTATTATAACTTGGCTTAGTCACACATGGTATATCCAGCAAGTAGATTGACTGATTTTACCTGTTTGAAGAAATCAGACCAGTCGTACTAAGAACCTCATGCTGCTTCAACTTGTCAGTTACATTTTCATACATTCAATTTTAGGGTCTGTGCAAACTTGATGTCCATGTGATCAGCCTAGTTCAGGACTCCCATCATGCACCTCATGAAGAAAGCAAGATTAGTTCTTCCAGTCAAAGGCAAAGGTTGCTGGGAACTTTGCTCAAAGCACCCCAGGTATGGTAAATAGAAGTCTACAGAAGCATGGAACTTTTGATATTTGAGAAAGACTGAATACAGTAGTGTGGATGAAGTAATGTTCATGTTCATAAAGTAATGAGAAAATACATTGTATAGAAATGAATAGTTGATATGTATAGTTGCTGCTTATTTTGTTATTTTTATGTACTAATTTTCCCCTCTTGTTGTCATGTTTGTTCATTTTTATCTGTCGTTATCATCTTTACAAATATTGTTGAAAATATCTACATTTTGAAGTGTGGGAATCAAGCCAGTGTTTTTGCTAAGGGTGATAAGTAGGTAAAATCTACAGGAGTTCCCAGGTCATTTTACCAGCATTCCCACCATAGTCTCTCTGGGAAATACAGCCATTTTTACCACTTTCTCCCTTTTTATTACCAGGATTTCCCAACCTTAGCAAAACACTGTCAAGCTAGCTACAGTGTATGGTATGGAATTCCTACATTGATGGACAAAAATCATTTTAAAACTTGTTGAATTGATGTTGATAAATTCCGAGTGTCATTTGTTGTTGTTGTTGTTGTTGTTGTTGTTGTTGTTGTGGTGGTGGTGGTGGTGGTGGTGGTGGTTGTTGTTGTTGTTGTTGTTTACAAGAATAAACATAAAAACACTCGGAAAGAGTAAACAATAAATCAATATGTTTTTACTTGTATACAGAGCAAACCAGAATTGGCCAAGACTCCATATATTATAGGTTTGACTGGGGGCATTGCAAGTGGAAAGTCTTCTATCTGCAAGAGATTGGAAAAGCTAGGTGCTTTTATTGTCAATTGTGATAAACTTGGACACAAAGCATATGAACCAGGAACAAATGCTTATAAAGAAGTCATACAAGAATTTGGTGAAGGTAAGGATAGGTGTGATGATTATGTCTCCATAATGTATAAATCCACGGTTTATCAGAAAAACAAAAGATTGCACACTTTGGCCACTAGAAGTGCTGTTCAAAATTTCCTATCCAGAAGTGAGCTTGAGAATAGCTCTGTCATCTTTTTCACAGCATTTCCCATAAAAGTTATATCCTTCTTAGTCCAAATAGTTCCTTATTTTTTTTAGATTTTATTGGTGTAATTTGTAGGAGGTCACAACTGTCTTCTATATCCTTTTTTAAACAGTTTTAAATACTTATGTGATTGATTCCATGACAGTAGTTTTTGCAGTCACGTTCCCTAATGTTGGCTGTCGTCAGCAAAGCTTTAAAAATTGCAGGAAAAACTGAGTATTAACATATCTGTGACACAGTGTCTTTTTTGTCTGTATTATTTGTCAGAGTTGATTCTGCTATTAGTAATTTTTTTTCAGAATCGAGGGTTGTAAAACACAATCGTAAACCTTAATTTACCCATATTTTCATCATGTTTCCATTTCAAAATTCATGTAATTTTATAGATTTAGATCAGATTTTGTCAGATTTTCTTTTTGCAGTTATTTTGGTTTTAGTCTTTTGAAAATCACTGATTTGAAGCCAATTTTTCAAAACTGAAAATAATTCCAATTTATGCAAAGTTTCCTTGAAACTGTTACCAAGTCTCTTTGTATTCGTAGTGTTTGAAATGTGACATTTCTCAAAATATTGATATTTCAGACATCATAGCAGATAATGGTGAAATAAACAGGAGAGCATTAGGTCCCAAAGTGTTTGCAGACAAATCAAGGCTACAGAAACTAAACCAGATTGTATGGCCAGAGATTGCTAGACGTGCTAAAGAACAGATAGCTGATTGTGCCACTAAAGGTAATAGTGGATTATTGGGGGGGGGGGGGGGGGGGGGGGTCTTAGTGGTTCATTTATTCACTACCTTACCTTTACTGTATGACTATAAGACTCCCAAGGAAGCTAGGATGGAAGTGTTATGTTTGAAATGGATCGAGGTATTGGTCAAAATGCAATGCACTTTGATAGTGTAAAGGTTTGCATGGCCTAGCTTAGAATCTAGGCAAATGGCAATTTTGAATTTCGATTTCCTCATTTGAATGAATTCCAGGCTATGTATGGTCCTAGTAATAATGATAATGTATGCACTTGCATTGCAATACATACATGCTAACCTTCAGTCTTAATTTATCCTAGTTGACTGCTTCCTGACATAGAATTAATTCACGAAGAATGTGAGAAGATCTTTGTTAATGTTGACTTCGCTGAAGGTTATAGGTCTTTTTTTAAGGATACTTTGGATTCCCTCTACATTGTTTCTTGAGTCATTGACTGTGTGTGTTTCCTTCCAGGTATACAAGTATGTGTACTTGATGCAGCAGTCTTGATAGAAGCTGGCTGGATTGAGATGGTACATGAAGTATGGGTATCTCTCATTCCAAAACAAGAGGTGAGGAAATGAAGTTATCCCTTAAAACACATAGATATATAATAACTCAATACCAAGCTGAATTTTTTTTTCAAAGTCACTAAGATTCATGGTTTCAAAATCCAAAACCATTTCCTAAAATAGCTCACACTATCAGAGATTGATTTGGAGAAGGAGTAGCAAACTGTTTTAAAAGAACTTGTACTTTCTTTTTGTACAATCATGTAGAGGTACATTAAATATTTCATTCAGAAAGAAGGGACAAGTGATATGCTCTAACTATCTTACTTCTAACAAGCCTTAGTCAAAAATTGATCACAAATAATTTCCTACAAAGATAAATGGTTATATGAGTGACCCTTTTGCGAAATGGATGGATATTATGATAAAAAAAATTATAAGTAATTACTTCCAATACTTTGTTTGAGATGAATGGCAAAGTTTGAAGAGATGAAAATTGGTCCCCATGGCACATTCCACATGCTAAAGTACATAATGAACAATAATTCTAAATTTGGAAATAAAAAAGACCCATTGACGTTTTTTCTCAACTGACTGTATTCACTTTTCACAGGCAATCAGACGAATCATAGACAGAGATGGTCTGAGTGAAGAGAGGGCAGTAAATCGTATTGAATCTCAGCTAAGCAATCAAGAGAGAATAGACAATGCTAATGTAGTGTTTAGTACACTATGGGATCCTGAAGTAACACAGTCTCAGGTATAGTTAGTTATTGATAAATCAAGATTACTATTTAATAGTTCCCAGATAGTTCCCAGGCTTATTCTAAATGCAATTTTTGGTTCACAACTGGCAGTTTGTGTGTGTGTGTGTGTGTGTGTGTGTGTGTGTGTGTGTGTGTGTGTGTGTGTGTGTGTGTGTACCTGCATGCATGTGTGTGTTGTGTGTATGTATGTATGTATGTATGTATGTATCTGTCTATCTGTATGTCTGTATGTATGTATGTATGTATGTATGTATGTCTGTATGTATGTATGTATGTATGTATGTATGTATGTATGTATGTATGTATGTATGTATGTATGTATGTATGTATGTATATGCGCGTGTGTGTGTGTGTGTGTGTGTGTGTGTGTGTATGTATGTCTGTGTCTGTGTCTGTGTCTGTAGTTCAGTGCATGCTTTGACATTTCCCTATTACATGCCTAAGTATATCCAAACTTACACTTACTGCTATGTATTGCAGGGTCATGTACACATCACTTTGTTTTGTGGATCGTCTAGTAAATCTGTGTCCAAATTACAGTTCGTTTGTTGTTAAATTCCACAAAATACAAATTTACACAACATTAACAATTAATTTTCTTTGTTTATTCTGTAGGTTGAGGTGGCATGGGAACATCTTCAAGCACGGATACATCCTACAGAGAATCCTGCTTCAAGTTCAGAGCCCGACTCCAAACTATGAAATACAATGTACAATATTTTACCGAAATAAATTACTATAACAGTGTTGTCACTTTGTGACTGATAGTTGATATTTACAAGATTTGATTTTGAATTCATCATTCCAACATTGTACCGAGAATGCATTTTGATATTACCTCATGGGGGCAGTATTGGTTGGTGCTGAAAAATTAGATTGATGTACTTTTTATCGGCAATTTTTGTACTTTTTAGAAAGCTTATTTCTGCTACAAGTATTACAGTTCTTTTTAGCATCCATGGGGAAAATTGACTCTTTTTGAGTCATCACTGCTTATAGGCATATAAGTTTCACGTATAGACTGTATGGTGTTTTACACAAATGACCTTTGGCCTCATCAAATTTGACACATTTGATAACGTACCAAGCAGTGGAACCCACTGATAGAAAATGAACAATTCACCCTGTGAACCGAGAAGACAAAAGTTCAGAAGGTTATGGATTACAACAAAAAGGAAAAAAAAACATTGTTACATCACCTTAGTCAATTTCTCATTTTACTGAAATATTTAAATACTCATTTTGAATTCATGAATGTCAAATGTTCATAAACTGTAAGACACAAAACTGTATGTAGAGTTGTTGTGTGGGTTGATTTGGTGACTAATTTACAACAAAGTCAAATTCACTTAAAATAACTCATAAACTGATGTAAATTGTTGATTATTAAAGTGCAATAAAAGAAGTTTGATATTTACTAGGTTACATGTATTTTGCACTATGTCATTGCTTCTTTGTAGACAACTGTTTATTTGACTGATAGACTAATGTTTAAGGTATAGTTTCCCTATTGTACCTTCTTTCAGTAAAATGATAAGATTTCAAGAAAACTGATATCTCTTTCTTATCTTCTGTACTTATTGCCTCTACTATTTACATGCTGTAAAGAGATATACACTATATACAGAAAAGGAAACAGTTTTTAAAATGTATTGATAAATTAAAAAAAAAAGAAAGAAAAAACAAACATGTACTGTATCAATCAAAATTATCAAATGGTTGAGAGTTAATTCAGCAAATTATGTATAAACCATTGTATTATACATCATCAATGAGAAACACATGAATTAAACACTTTCAGACCAAAGTATTCGTCAGCTTGGTAGATCCCTGGGTGTAGATCAAACGATTGTGTACAAGTTGATCATAGCGCCCCCTAGAGGTCAACTATAACTATTCAATTTGTCATTCTGATGAGGACTGTGAGTCAGGACAGAGTTCAAAAGCTCAATATTCTTATCTGCAATTTATAAAAAAAAAACACTTTCTTTTACCCTATAAGGTATAAAAGTATAACTTTCCTAATACAGGATTTGTTAATGTTTGATGTTTACACTTTACCAGTACCTTCGAAGTACGACAATCTCAGGAGCTTTATTTAAAATTTAAAAAAATCATTTGTCATTTCTATATTTGATTATGTTATTATCATATTTTAAGTTTTGTACAATTCTTTTCAAACATCCCATACCGTATAAAGGAGTCATTACTTCCAACATATTCGCGAGTCTGGGAAACCAAGACTAAGTTCCCTGCCCTGTTATCACGATGGCATTGCACCCTGGGTAATAATAGCAAAATGGCGGACTTCACAGGGATACGCATGGATCTCGTTTGTCAGGACGAAAAAAATAATTGACCTGAAAATATGAAACACGAAGACTTCAATATGGTAGGTAGTATTATATAGCAATCTTGTGTGATATTATTGTGGGTGTTTATGCCGTCCACAGGTTAGTGTAGCTGTTTAACGCAACGTGATCAATATTGAGATGGAACTAATGACTTTTCTGGCATTCCTGTAGCACGGTAAATCATTACCATGTCTGTCAGTTGTAAGGTAATATTGTGACACATGTATCTGATGAAAGATATCCTGGAACTCAAGTATCAGTTTGTAGACTTGCGATACGGTTTAAATTTGTGTAAACTTCCCATATTCCCTGGTGGGGAAAAGTAAGATAAAATTGCGAAGGTACTATTTATCTGCCAGCAGTTATTACTACTAGGAACTGCCCATTATTCTATTAGGCATTGTCAATAATTCGAGAAGTGACCTATGAACATTTCACTTCTATTAATGATTGTCCCGACCATGCATGCCCTCGTGGAAAGTTGTAAAGATCACCCATGGAATGATTAAAAGCTGAAGTTATCACTCACTCAACAGATACAGTATACATAGATGAACTAGTAAAAACTAAAAGTATTCAATGGTAGGAATATCCTGGTGGTATGTGTCTGGCCATCTGTTACTTTTAAAGTAATGTCAGAGGGCCATGGTTGCTTTCGTCAATCCGTGTTTTTTGCCATCTCGACAAAACACTGAGATGTATAATACTCATACTGTACACAGTAGCCATGCATGTAAATATTTTGATAGATACCATTAACTTGAAATGTAAAATGACACCGTTGGTCAGGTGAGCAATGACGGAATGTTTATGTTTTTTGTTTTGGACGGTATCACTGTTATATGTAAAAGAGCCGGTAGTGATGACTCATCCGATCTGATCTCACCACCAGTGACTTCATAGTTTGAGGGTATAAATATAACTCCAAATAATCAAAGTACAATTGTGTAATGACGTCAATGGTTACACTCAATTGAAACACAAAATGTTCTTTCTTTGTACTTTCACTAGTAGACAATGCAAATGAACATAAATTATGTAGCAATGTTCACCTCAAACTTACAACTTTACTAGCAAAGGAGTGTAGATAGAAGAAGTGATGGCAGAATGAGCCTGTAGGTTTTTTTAACAAGAATTCACACTTCAACCATTTTGCCTTGTCATTTGATAATATTTACCAGGTAGGTATGTGTACATGTATCAAGCCTAAACTTGTTCATATCTTAAAATAAGAAACAACTTTCAAGGTAAACTAGGAAAGAAAGTTCTATTACTTTGACATTTCCTTCTGTGTTTTTTTCCTTGTGTACCATGAAACAAGTTGCTATATAACTTGAGATCGCGACATTTTCCACATACAAAGATGTATGAAAATGTTTTAATGTCGTTTTTGTGTAGAGAACAGTCAGCTATGTTATATAAAAATACATGTAATCATGTTGATTGAGTAATAGGTGCATGAAAGTAAAACCCTTCATCAGATCTTTTCAATCAGGAACTATCATTTTCTGACCAATATCAGGAAGAGAAACTAACATGCATGTAAGTAAATTTTTAAGATTTTAGAAATCAAAAGTTTTGAAATTAAAGTATGAAACTTAGGATTTTGATTACTGGTAAAAATGATACTGATAAACTACTCAAATAGAATATTGCCCTGGATTCATGTTGTACAGTAAGTTAGTACATGTACATGTAGGTTTGTTATGATTGTACATGTTGTGTTTTTGTACAAATATGTACAGATACTTGAAGATATTGTTCCCAATATTTTTCTTTGTTCATCCAAGGAAAATACAAGTGACCGTAGAGACCTTGTCACTACGAGTCGATAGGAGAGTTGTGGAAGACCCTTAGGTCACAAGAATTTTCTGGTTGAATGAAGAAAGATATTAGGGAATGATATAGTTATAACTCTTCAAGCAAGGATAATTTATTTTTAAAAATTGAAACAATAATGATGATTTGGAATGTTTTGACTCGTATTTTGAGCACCGCGAAACCAGTGATGTAGACACGGGTTGTCCTGATGTAGAATATGAGAATGACCAAGGTATATAATATTTACTGTTCAATAACTATGTGTATGGTATAATGTGACTTGTAGTGTACCATGTAGTCAGTGATACCAACCTCTTCATATTAAAGCAGTATTACTAAGAGCTAGAAGTGCACTGTAATTTAGACACATTCTCAGTCACTGGCTTCACCAAGCTCTTTCAAATTGAGGATATGTACTTAGTCTAATGTAATCATGGATGGTATATCATAATAGTAGATTACACATAAGTGTACAGCTAGCTATCAAATTAGTCCAAATTAAAAATAATGACAGGTGTATGAAGGCAGTAATGAGAGTGAGTCTTCCCCAGTCCATTAGTCTGGAGGCCAGTTACTGAGAGCAAGTCTTACTGAGTACATTAGTCTGGATGCAATGTGGTGAGTAGAGGTGTAAATTGTAACAGTATCATATAGGGACTATATTGTTTAAAATCACAAAATTATGCCATAATTAAATTGACACAGGTTTGAAATGAATCTAAGGTACAATATACATTGGTAGGCGTATTTGTTTACTCTTGTTTTGCTAGGTACTGGGTACATTAATGTTATATTACTTGGTGTAGGTAACTTGTAGAGTGATTATTTATACATATGACCACTATGTGAACCCAAACCGCACACTTCTGTAATTTAAGAGTTGTCCTTGGTATAAACAAGTTGGCATTTTATATGAACCCTTTCTGACTTACAATCTACTAAGGAATTGTCTCAATCATTGTTGTTATGTGTTACACTGTTAGCATTTGCCAATTAATCTCAACAAAGATAAAAGAAAAATTTCACTTTGCCTTCAACATATTTCAATCAAGGGCATGTATAGATGAATGTGCAACTGGTAAATTCTAGCTATATATTCCTAGCTCTAGACACACCCACCAAACACGCCCACTTCAATAGCATTATAAAATGAGGAAAATATACATTTTTGTGTGATAAAGCAGACGTTAATTTTATGTCAGTACTCCAAATTCAGTCACAAATTTTGATAATAATTTTACTTGGGAGAATATAAGAGTGTCTAAAATGAATTTGATGATATTTTTTGGAAACGTGATTTAATAGTATACCAGAATGGAAATATGTAAATTTCTGTTGTAGAAATGTCATAATTTCTCATTCTTTTATTAAAGTTATGTATTTAATTCAAACAAAAGTGATGATTCAGATATTCATTTGTATGACCTAATTATGTGCCTATTATTATTATTAATATAAATTCATGTATGTAGCATTCTGTACATAATTTAGATATTCATCATAATTGACCACAATACCTGCACTGTAACATGCAAACAGTGAATGAATGACTTACATAATCTCTATGAGTATACAGAAAACTAAAGATATCATAACAAGGATGATGTTATAAGTATAAAAGTTTATATTGTATACTGAGTTCAGAGTGAAGGGCCATGTGCTGACTGTTTTATACCATTCATGTACAATACACTAGTACCTGTTAGTCTAGAGCTACCCATGGTATTGAGTCATTTTGAGATTCAGTGTCACGGAAACTGAAGGAGCGGTCATCAGATTCGATACCATATATAACATTAGACTAACTACAAACAAAACTAGACTTGGTCTTCAGTATACTTTTACTTCGAAAGGTTTACTTACTGATGTGATTTTCAGGATGCAGACTGTTCTAGAATCCTGCTCTGCTTAAACTTTGCTTTTTCGTTTAATTTAATGTCTTAATTCTTCCAGAAATTAGTCACACAACATATTTCCATAAATCTGATAAAACTGTAGCAAACCACAAAGGTTGTGTTATACACTAAAGTCTATTACTACATATATTTGTATTGTCACTCATAAATCCTCTTTCTCCCAACTTGTACTTAGTTGTGCGCAAACAAATATTCCTTAGGGAGAAAGAGAATATTCATGTGTTTGAAGATGTTTTGTAGATATATGTGTATCTGTGTACACTACATGTTGTGCATTGGGACTATAAAGTATTAATATTCATGACACAAATGTAAACAACCTGTATGTTATGACAGCTTTGGTGGTGACTATTTAAGAGGGAACTGGGCTTTGTAAAAATGATTTTACTCAACAGTGTTGTAAAGTTTGACAGGTATAGCAATAACAATTTGTAACATTGTAATCACTCAATAGTCAGTGAAAGTACAGGCATATAAGTCTAAAAACGTATTTATAGTAATTTTGTATGTTTGACAATAAATGTTTTATGTACTTTGTTTTATCAATATTTACAGAATTATAATTTATGTAATGATTGATGATTATATGTGGGAGGTCAAAAAATATCACATAAGTTTGGTAAATGTTGACAATTTATTGCTATGTCTTTTGTTGTTATAGTGGAACTTGCCATAATGTTCAGACTGTTAGATATGATGGTGACGTAGTCGACTGTGGATCACAGTCGTCCTGTTGTTCAGCTCTATCAGGCTTCTAAAACATAGCTGATAGTGTGGCCTGAATGTTGTATCTGCAAACATCAGTAATCTAGAAAAAAAACTGACAAATAACATGAATATGTATGAATGAATTATGAGAGTACATACAAGATTATTCAATTTATTGATAATGTTTAGTAAATGTTGGTGTAAATTCCTACTAGTTCACACTCTAACCAGGAATCCCTTCAATCATCTTCATCACTATTGTGTTTGTAAGTTATTGTAGAAATACTAAGCTGCTGCTCCTGTCATATAGCACAGATTCAAAGTACCATTCCTCCAGTCCACATCAGAGTCTTTCACAAAAAATAGCAGTATTTCATATCTATTACAACCCAAACTATGATTAAAAGATGTCACTATTGTAATGGTAAACTAGTAAGGACAGAATTTTATTTGAAACGTGTTCTTCCATTTGTCATTTCTTTAATCGTGCAGCACTCAACATATATAAATGAAACCTCAATTCTGAATTAACTACATCAATCACAGGATTTATAGGGGTCAAAATTGACGTGTGGAGTGAAAGGTTGTCATTAGTCAAATTGTCATCCAGAATTCACTGCATGTACACGTACATGTACTACATGTGTTGTAGTATGAAGAACCACTTTGTGTCTAGAATTCATATTGTCAGTGATTAGAAAGACCTAACAGTGATACAGTGTATGTCTAAGTCTGGGACCGTACTCCAATTCAAGACACGATAGTCCTTTCCGTGGAGTTTTCGACTACAAGGAGAGGTTGGCCACCAAAGCTATTGTATGTCTGTGTCTGGCTGGATAGATGGATGGATGGATGTACATGTTGTATGTATACATGTAAATTGAAAGTGTGTAATGTATGTACACAATGAAGACTATAGGTTCCAATGACCAAATCAGTAATCATTTGACTGACTATCACTACTTAGCTAGTACAAGACGAAACAAGACAGTCTGCAACGCTTCATGTGGATACATGATTCTATCCATCCTTTATCTGTGTTAAACTTACAGTTTCCTATTTTGAATGTGTCTTTTATCTTTATGGCAGCCGAGAATCCAGACAAATGGGGATTTTGAATATTGATGGGGAAATAACGAATTCAAAACCCACATTCACATGGAATCTTCCAGGCTATCTATATGGATACTGGCTGTTGACAACATATGTTGTCTAGATGAAGTACAAGTACACTAACAATAGAGTCAAGCAGCTGGAGTCAAAGTATTCTACCCTTGTTTCAATGCACATTGTGTGCAACCCAGCCCTGGATAAACGAATACTTATTAGATCTACATTAACTATATTTTCTTTATTTAAGGAATAATGGAGTGTACAACAAAGTGTATTTGTACAAGTATCCAGAATGAGATAATTGTGTTTCTGCACATGATTTCTTTTCATTTTGTGTGTTTGTTGTTAGTGATTAATGTCTTCAAGTCCTGCCTTGTTTCTATTCCTATATGAATAGGTTCATAGAAATGTCAGTGTGTATGTTGACATATTGCCTCACTGACCTAGTGGACTATATTCCATCTCTTATTAATTAGATGGCTTTCTCAGTTTCTGGCTGATGCAATAGTACGGGACAATCACAGCCATGTGGTTAGAGCATGCATTTTGCAGATTAGATAGTTCATGCTATTAGCTAGTCATCAGACACAGTATACGTTCATTGTAATTTAAGAATATGCGAATATGTTAGAACATTTGCCCGGATGAAGGTATAGTTATTGTAGTAGAGTACATGTTCATCTCACTGTCATAATGTAAAGTTAATGTTACTGCACATACTTTTTTTGTCCTGTTTCTGATACATTTATCTGATCCCATTCTTGGACTCATGAGGTCAGTTATGTACATTTGCTATATTTATACAAAGGTAGCATTATGTGATTAGTAGATAATCGATGTTGTAGTGCAAGTTAAGGTAAAGACAAATCGGTCTGTGGTTTATGCAAAGCCTTGTTTTATTAATGTGCAGTTGGACAATAAAAAGATTTTTGATTGATAGGTTCCCAGCAACACTGTAGGTCCAGCTGTACTATAGTATAGAATGCATTCATGATTCTCTTCTGTGACACAGTACGAACAGACGAAATCTAAAGTGTGTTTTGCATCATGGCGATGGGTTGTAGGCTTAGTTAGGGCTAGCTTAGTGTTAGTGTAGAGGCTTTGAATCCTGATCCAGAAGAAAACAGATAAAAGATCTAAATGAAAAAAGAAAAAAAATATCAAAGTCACAGATAGCCTCTAGACTAGTGTAGCCTGTATTCTGTTGTTTCACAGCAGGAACAAAGTCTAAAGTGTGTTCCAATCAGTGTACCCTCTAAGCTAATTTGATGTGCCACTGGCACACACAATTTCTAGTGATACACCAAAATTAATCTCTTACTATGTGGTGACTCACAAGAAATGCCAGTTTTTCTCATTTTGATTCGCAACAAAATTTGTCTATCATTAGAGGGCACACTGGTTCCAACATAGCATGGTGATGGGTCCTAGAATCCATTCTGTTCTGTTTGACAGTATGACAAGACTACCCTGTAGTATGTTGCAGTACAGCATGTGTGTGCTGTGTGACCTTATAAGTCTGACTGGCAGTTTCATTTTAATCCTATTTCATAAGAACAGGACAGAAACAATCATCAACGATAATCAGATTGGGTTGTATCATTGCAATCATTGGGGCAAGGTCGAACATTCTGTGTACCTGCATACAAGATTCTTGTAATCCAATCTGGGAGGTAGGGTTTCATTAGACCACCACTTACATGTAATGCTCCTCTGTTACTATACTATCACCAACTGGTTTACTCTCCCATTCGTTGACTACATTGTACTCTCAGTGTAAAAACGTGTGTTGAAAGCGGTGGACAAAATCAAATCAGGGTACGCATTTGGTACAGTTATTAGGCTGGATGCCAATGTGGCCCCTAACTATTACCACTGTCAGTGGAGGTGTATAAGAACTAGACTATACAGTTATTGGTATTCAGAATGCATAGAGGCAATTCCTAAATCGATTCTAGGCTTGTTGTCACACTCACAGGTATACTAGTGTTTGCACACATATACTAGTGTTTGTGTTGGTTACTTTTGTTTGTCAGTCACTGTAATGATTTATAACGATATTCTATTTCTGGGGAATTTTTGCCATTAATTATTAATGATTAACTGCATTGTGAAGTATGGTAATTTTAATGACAATGGGGATGGTAAGATTCAGTAATAATTTTTTCATTGTATAGAGAACTCCATGGTGATATGGCTTTTTAAATTTGAGAGAGATTACATCATGTAAAATCAAATATGCTGGTTTTGTGACCATACTATGAATGTACTTCATGTAGTCACCAATCTGTCTGTCAAAGTTCTTGTAATATTTTAAAATAATATATCTTTACAGAGAATCAGATTTACATATATTACATGTAACATTAAAAATGTGTGTACCATATATTGTATCAACTAAAATGTGAATTTCTAGTGGTATGGTTGTAAAAAAAATCTGTACTTCTAATATTTGGACGATTTCATGGACTGCTTGTGGGTAGGTGGTATATTATGTAGGACATGTCATGACACACTGTCAACCAGCACTCAAAAAGCAGACCAATGTGGGTAGAACAACAATATGTCATGTAGTCCGACTGGCAGCGAGAGAAAATCATAGTTATCATATAGGTTCAGTGAACAAATCTTGTAAAAATACCTTTTACGTACATTTGTATGGATATTACATAGGATTTTACAACAGTTTCATTTTCAATTGTCTTTACTTTTTGTGTAATTATTATTATTGTTCCAGGTTTCAGATAATGGAGGAAAAATCTGAATAAATTTAAATATTTTTTTGAGGTTTGGGTAAAATACAATGTTTCAGATAATGCAAACTTGAAAATTGCAAGTAAATTTTTCAAGTTTGGGTGAAATATTTTATGCTAATGTACCGCTAATGTTCTTCAATTAAAAAAATGAATTTCTGTTTATTTTTCAGATTACTATAAGCTAACACAGAAGTATTAATTAAGAAGATATTACATCTGAAATGGCAACACAGAAACTGAGAAGTTTGGTGTCCAGTGTGTATTACTATCATGGCTTGTTCTGTTCAAGTCATCCGTTCCTCATGATAGTTTTCACCATATTTGTTGCCATCATATGCAGGTGAGTGATAACAATTAATACACTCAATGATATGAATTCCAAAGTTTGTTCATCTTACATTGAGATTGAAGCTTTTTGTTGCACACTCATGTATACATATACCTGCCTTTTTTAATGCCATGTTGCCTTGACAACTGATCAATCATTTCGATGTGACCTGATGTGAGTAGTGTGTAAGGGTACATAAAACATTTGCCATTTGTTTGCCATCTTAGACTGGTCACAAATCATAAATTTTTTTGCAAACTGAAACTAGTCTCATCTAGACGGGTTTTTTTGCAATAGTTTTAGTTTGTGTCTATCTTAGTAAACCACAAAGGTTCAATTACCACAGTAATAAGAGGTAGGGATGCAGTTGTATAATCTACATCATCAAGTCATCACAATTAGAGCTGTTATATCAGTAGTATATACCACTCAGCACTCATGCAACTCTGCTGTATATCTTTAACTTAGACATTTGGATCGGTCCTAGTGGATAAGAAACCAAGAACAGGTTTTCCAAAAAAAAAAGGAAAAGAAGTATCTCCATTTACGGCCTGCTAGTATTATAAATCCATTTTAGTGTGGTTTTTAAATGGCTGCAATATCTGACTTGTTTTGAACCAAAGTTAGTCCAGAGATTTGTCCCGGTCTCACTAGCTCATTGTTGCAAATAAACTTAGTCTATCGTTAGATGTTATCATGGCTAGATGTACAGAGTGATGTATTAGACAAGTTACAACAAACCTTGGTAAATGTAAGAGGTGCCAAATTTGAAATTTATTACAATTGAAGTTATCAGTAATGATGTACACAATTGCGACATATCATTGATCTGACCCTACTAAGACACGGACCCATTTTGGTAATGTATCAACAATATGTTGCAGTAGTTTGTCATTCATACCGTGATTGGAAACACGGTAAGAGGTAGGCATGAGATACTGAGACAGTGACAAGCCTTGGTAAACCAAATTGGTCTGTATCAAGGACTTCAATTATCCCTTGAAAATGTCCTAAATGTAAGACATTGTAGACTAAATAGTGCAATAAGCTATGGGTTGAGTCATATCAACATATGGTGTTATTAGACAGATTTATGATGTGAAAACCTTGATGTAACCATATGTTTTCCAACTAGTATTAAAAAAAACAGCTTGTGTTATTAAATCTGTACTATTATTAAACTGAATAGGATTAGAGTACTCAAAACACTGCATGGGTATATTTTTTTCAAAATCTACTTTTGTAAGACTAAATTTGGTATTAGAGTGTACTGAGTGTTATCTTGTGTGTATTAAACAGTATACAGAGTTTGGCATTGACATGGTTATGAACATGCATTTTAAATTTACATAAATATGATGCACATGCATATATTGTAGTACATATATGTGTATGTGTGTATACATATACATATATGTGTATACATACACACATATATGTATATACGTATATATATTACATAAATGCCTGTAGCTTGTATTTTTAAAATGTCATTCTCAATGTAATCTAGAGGGTATCCATGGCTTCATATCCCTTCTTGGGAGATCTTGAGACTCAAAGTCATGGATAGCCTGTAGACTATACGTATATTCAGTGAGTCTGAGATTTACATCATTATTCAACTCAATGTTGTATTCTGTACTACAATTACATTGACAGAACTACCATACAAACCTAAACAGATCTCATGTACACCTCCCAATCTGTGTGTCTCATTTAGTTTCATGGTAACACAAAGTACACCTGATAATATGAGCAATATAAACATTCAGTGGCTTATTAGCTCCGCTGTCAGCGAAAGCTGAAAGCGTAGCTTTAGGTATAGGTGGGTATTGAGGTATAGAGAGTAGAGTGATTCATAGGTGTCCGTCAAACTTTTATATTTTTACTATCTACTCCGGAAGTGACAGTCGGAATTCTTCGATATTTGGTGTGCATGTTCCCTGGGGGGAGGCTATTCAGATTTGTTCATGCCAAGTTGATCTGTGCCATTTTCAATTTTTTATGATTTTTTTTCATAAAATGTCATTTTCATCAACTCCTTGAAAACCTCTTATTAGATTGCTTTGATATCTGGCGTGTTGATGCGCAGGGGGTAGCTTACTCAGATTTGTTAATTTCAAGTCAGCACATCCTCATTTTTATTTTTTATGATTTTTTTTTTGTAATTTGAAAAAAAAATGAATATGTTAATGAGCATAATGACCGACGCCATATTGGAAATCAGTCGACGAGACTTTAAGTAAACTGCCACTTTTCAAAAGACACTATTGACGTCAAACAAACGATGTAATATGTGCTATAGTCATAATTCTACGCATTGGGCGCCCAAATGACAAGCGTTTGTTCGAAACAGGGTTGTAAACTTCAAATCAGTCCGCAACATCCTCATTTGCATACTCTATCCTGATTCGACCAGAAGCTGAAGGTGACCTCATTTGACCGAGCGATTTTCCACAGCAAGCATCTTGAGTATCAACACAGGACGTTCTTGGTACTCACTAAAATCACACTTCAGACCCACTATAAAAGTGTGATGTTTTCAGATAACATGTAACTTGTGGTTAATTCTATATTGTCGTGCAATTTGGAATGACAGTGAACCAGAATTCAGACAACTTGCGTAAGGAAGGGCATGCCAGACATGCGGTTGAAGTTATGGCCGACAGTTCACATGTAAAGTTAAACGACATGAACGTGTCTTGCCTTTCCAAAATGCAAATATTTGGCAAGTAAAAATAATTAAAATAATTACAACTTTAATTTGGCTTTAGACTTTGCATTATGTTTTGCGTATCTTTCCCCGTTTTACATGTAAATCCGAAAAGGTTCTCTCTCATCATGTCATCAGTGTCAGTGATCATACCGCGCGGGGCTGCTTTGAGTACGAGCGAAGTGAGGCATGTTGAGGTATTTTGTTGAGAATTATAAATATTGCGAAATGTCAAGTACAAGGTTTAAATACAATGGAATGATGAAAAAAATGGCAGAGTCTGCTGACAGGCGCCGGTCACAAGAAACACTGTGAATTAAAATATCAGACGATGTATGTGTTAATCGCCGACAATCCACCCGTATGCACGAGGGACTAACCCGGAAGCAAGTCGTTGTCAGCCATACGTTACAGTGGTAACATCGTCCGAGAAATCGCTGCGTTCAGAGTGTCATTATTCACAGAATTGTTGTTTTCGAGTGAAAACCCGTCTTGAATTGTATAACTCTAACAAATGAAGACATGTCAAGTTATATTTTGAAAGTTGTATCGCTAGTTTGAGACGATTTTCTCACGTACTATAGTACTATCGAGGCTTACTTGGAAGTAGTAGGACCTTACTCCAGTTCATCGGGAAGTTTAGCCAGTCCGATAATTCTTTCTGGTTTAGTTTACAACACTTTTGATCAATCACGCAGATTTTGTTGTTGTGATGAAAAGAAATAAAAAAAAAGATCATTTCAAGCATTTCGTTGTGTTTTCTTTGTGAAAGGTAACCGAACATGAACGAGTGTTACCACTGTAACGTATGGCTGAGAATGACTCTCTTCCGGGTACTTAACTTGAGATTGTCGCCGTACGGAAACTAAGATGGCGATTAATACATTTCTTCCCTATATATATCTACCACAACTAGTACAAGTTGAATGTTGTTGACTTTGTAAATTTGTTAGAAAATTGAAATTCAAATTGCCTCAAAATTATTTTAGATCCCTAGTTTATTTCATTCATCATTAAAATTTTCCAGGGTTACAGCTGTAAGACACTGGAATTATTTATAGCCAACCTCAAAATCCTCTTTTTTTCTTTTTCTTGTGTGCATTTCCCAGTCATTTTTTTCTGAGATTTTGTGCAATTTTTCATAACAGTAGATTTTTGTTATAAAATGGTGACTATGGTATAAAAGTACAATACATTACCAACTTCTGTGTAAAATGTGTTTTATAGTGAGACATCATATGAAACCACTAACCACTTTATTGCATCACTAAAACAAAACTGCATAGTGAAGACCTGAACCACTTCTACATGTCACCAAAATAAAAAATTAAATTAAAAAAAAAAACAGCGGAGCTATTCTGACCGATAGGTCGCTTGTAATTATATGTAGCCGTGTCATATTGATGTGATTTCTTTTAATTCCCTGTAGTTATCCATTGGTAAATCTACCGTTGCCAGGATATGCACCACTGGAATTTTCCACACCAGTCAAAGAGTACAGTATTCCACTCAGGAATGATGAAAATAAACCAACCGAACCACCCACAGATAAAAGCACTGTTGATTTTGGTGGCACTTCTATACCAAATTGGGTAAGGACACATCCCAAAGCCATGAAAAATGTGCTTTTGTACAAGGGTTATTTTGGGACAGTACTCCTAACATGTACATGGAGTAGAATTTTACCACCTAGGTGTGTGTTGAAAATAACAATCATTCGATTTCTTGGTCAATACCATACAAATACTTTACTATAGGCATACTATAACAGTTTTCATTACATTTTTTTCTTCCACTCTGTCATGCTTTGGGCTTTTCGTTAGCTGTGTTGTCTCCCTTCATTGGTTTTGTCTTTGTGCTGTTGAATAAGTGTTAATAAAAAAATCTAAAAAGAAAAAAACCCTAAAAAAAATAAGCACACTGGTAAGGTGAACTTCTTGTTCTAGTTGACCCTATTTGACCCATAGAACTCTATACAGGACTAATAGGACATGTATTCATACACGCACGCATGCACGGGTTAGGAAATTAGGGAGGGGTGTGCTAGAGGGATACAGGAGATAGAAGGACAATGGCCAGTCTTATATTGAAGTTGATGTATAGAATTCACATCATTTGCTCTCTTTGTCTCAGTTTTTGGAACATTGTTTCCAACCTGTCTGCTTCAAATTTTGATGAATGTTTTCCGAGTTGTATTTCTGTCCAAGATTTTGAGCTTCAATGTTTACTGTAAATTACATTAGTGTTGTAAGTTATAAGGTTTGGGTACAATGCCTTGAAAAGTTAGTAGAAGATATTTGTTGATATTTTTATACAGTTGTATCAATGTTATTCTTTACTATGTTTCAGTGAATGAAGCCTATGATTTTTGTCATAAACTAAGTCACTGTCCCATTCTAGTAATGATAGAACAAAATTTAACATAATAATAACATGAATAAAGCGAATGTATAATGTGTCTGTTTTCCCGGAGAGAGCTCCAGACCAGACACAGAACTACTAACAAGATTAAATGATACAGAGAAACAATTTGAAAGCATGGAAGGATGTAGAAAGAAGTGTGTAAGTGAGTGAGAGTTAAGATTGAAATAGGTAAGTTTTAAGGGCAGAGCATAGCCATTGACAACTACATGTATTGAGTGGCCTGACCACAAGAAACCTTTCAGAGGGTGGTATGTTGCTGAAATGGTCATTGACTAGCATATGTAATAATTACACAAACTAGGGAGTCCTGTTAATAAGTTCTGAAACTAATATCCATTCAGGACACTCATTGACCACACAGCATGGCTTTTAATACCTTAAATTACAGCCCCACAATAATCCTTGTCATTATACAGAGGTCATTCCTTAGAAGAAAAAACCCTCAAATTTAGGGTAACAATTTGCAAGATAAAGAGAGATCTTCTTGTGTAAGTGCTTTTTCCTGAAGCATAAGAAAGTACTGTGTGTGTATAAGTGCTTTCAGCAACATTGCAATCCCAGATATTGTTACTGACAATATATGACTCTATGAGTACACAATTGCAGCTGTAATCCATGACATTTCCAGCAAAATGCTCTTTGCTCAGGAAACTATCTTCAAAATATATTAGATTTTGATGTCTAGACATGTATCAAAAGATTGTAGTGTTGCTAAAAAGTATAATCTCTTCGCTGTTGCCTATTGATTTTGAGGTCAGCCATCATTTGTTAGGTTAATCTGTAATCTCACTGTTATCATAATGGGTGCTCCTGTCACAGTTGTATGGATACACTAAACCCTGTCTGAAATCAAAGAAATGAGATAAAAAGTCAAATCTTAACTCGTATGCAATAATGCTGTCTGTGTCTAGGGTTAGGAGACATCTAGTATTGACAGCGTTAGCTGTAAGAGAGTGTGTTGTAGCAAACATGTTTAGATAGACATATGTATTGCACAGTGTACGTGTATTCAGGTATTTAGTGTCGAATTGAAGCTGTCTAATGGGCAATACTGATTTCATGATATAGGAATGGAGGTAGTCAGATCACAGACTAGATATAAAGATGCACAGCAATCCATCCATACAGACAATATGTGCACACTTATACACACACACTTATTCACAACCACATGCATATGTGCACACATACATACACACATAAAGACGTACGTACGTACGTACGTATGTACGTACGTACGTACATACATACATACATACATACATACATACATACATACATACATACATACATACATACATACATACATACATACATACATACATACATACATACATACATACAGAGACAGACAAAACAAATAGACAGACAGACAGACACTGTCTGACAATCTTGGCTATTTGGACAGCTTTCAACCATTCAAAGGTGAATGATCTCAACTTCAATATATACATGTAATAATAATAAGGTTCAATGATCTAACAGTCAATAAACTTATCATATCCTCCCCAAGGGCATACAAAAATATGGACAAATAATTTAGCTTGTTTATCGGCATTGGCAGCCTGTCAGATACAAATTATGCTGGCTGATAGAGTGGCATAAAATGGTCTATTATTCTTAAAGACTATTGGCTTGGCTTTCCCTTCTTGGTATCGAGAAGGGGAAAGGCTAAATCCAATGCTTGCAGACAAGCAAACATCAATGAATTGAATGCCCTTACAGTATGCATAAGCAAAGTATCACAACCAAGCAATGAATCTGCCTTCAAATCTACATCAAATAGATTGAATTCCATTCTATATTCTACAAATATTGAAATTATTATTGAGATTTTATAAATGTTTCAGTGTTTTTGTTCTAAGCAGTATGTATGATGAAGTCTACCTATGTTCCAAGTCAGTTTACCAGTAGTTCCACATCAGCATTATCAGTAGAATTTATATAGGAAAACTGCCAGTTTTACCAAATTTCCTTCTTTTTTGTCCCAGGGTTCTCCGAAAGCTTTGCAAAAAACGCTGCATTTGATGATTTGTAATGCATATTCCTAATTCTGTATTATATGCTCTTTTTTCAGTTTGATGGTCCACCTTTTGCTTTTATACAACAAATCAACATCAAAGCTGTGGTATCACCATGGCAACCCACTCTCATCACCACTGATGCTTTCCGAGCCCCTCTTTCTAAAATTTTTAAATTGGTAAATGATATCAATGAATATAAATACAACAATAGGTAAGTGTGAAAATTATGAATTCAAAATTTATATGAAATTATTGGTTTGTGGGAACCAACTTATAGATATAATTTAGTAGACATTATTGAGAATTTTATGTGCACACTTGTGTGTACTGTAATGAAACACAGTGTTTTAATTATATTCTTTGCCAAAATATCAAAAACATAGTCTCTTATGACTTACCACATTGTATCAAATTTTGATGTGTCGCATGAAATTATGCGTTAATACTAATAGTGCATCAAAACTGTACTGGCTCACAGAAGGCTAGTCTGGATGACCAGCCTGTGATTCTAACCACAGGTATAAATACTGTACAGGAACTAGACTAACAGAGGACTAGTCTGGTCACCATAATAACTGAAATAAAGGATACAGGGATACCAGGAAATTGTTGTGTGTCTGTGATATACATCAAATTGGCCTCTTGGTACAAGTTCCTGTTAGCAGCTAACTCTATTTTACAATACAGTATCTTATGTATGTTAAAAAGTTGTTGACTTACAATTTTTTTGTTTGTGACTGGTTAATGGTTGACTGTCACTTTAATATTTCATCATATTTATACAACTCATTTTTTGATAAATTGTGAAATTGGCATAAAGCAATCTCTAAATTTCGTATTCATACTTTTGGTGCTTGTGCTATGTTTTGGAAAACCTTCGTCGATGATTTTCTGTTCAAAAGATGGAATATTACAAATGTACCTGTATACCGTATATTATGGCCCTCAACTTCTTCAAGCTTTTTCAACTGTCAAAATGAATGTAAATTTCCTGATCGATGTGTGTTTATTAAAAGGGAACACCACTCCAGGAAATAGATATATTTTCGTAACTTTCATACTCACTTCATGATTTTACATCACATAATTCCTAGTCATGAATATTCAGTGTGCATCTAATAAATATGTACATGTATGTCTGCTAAGTCTTGAGAGACAACCGTAGACCAATGTTAGAACAGCAGAGGTGAACTACAGTACTATAGTTTCAATTTCACGTTTCAAATCAATGATAACTGATTATGCAATTGATTACGCAAAATATATGTGATGTGAAATTATGAATGACTCTGTGGAACCCAAAGTTTAAGAAAATGCTTTTATTTCCTAGAGTAGCGTTCCCCCGTGAACTAAGTGTCACAATCTTGATATCATTCCATATTTCAGTCTTACAGTGCGGAGTTTTTGTTACTATGTTATGGAACCGTTGCCAAAGTACCAAAGTAAAAATGTCCTTCCAAGCCACGACTGCCTAATGATGTCGCCTGCCCTTATATGGCAGAATGATAAGGAACAATTTGTTAGTGATGGAGATCTTATACAAAGTATTTATAAACACCAGGGAACTACCATTGATTACTCACCAAATCTCAAAGGTATGTAAAAGATAGTCCATGAGATAGGGCAGTGAGCATTGCTATGGTTTTAGCTGGTTTTACTCCATGTTGAAAATCTTGAAAAGTTGGTGGAAATATTTGTAAAAGTTAATTGAGAATTATTTAAAGGTAGTCAGTAAAATGTTGAAAAATTCAAAAGGAAGCTGGAATTTTTTTGACAGGTATTCTTTGCTGGCCTCTTGTCTATAGTGTATGGTATCATTAGTACACTATTGGCAACTTATATATGCTAATAAGAATATTGCTCTTTTTGGTACATGGACCTGGTCATCAAAAATTCATAGAGTTTTCTTCAAAGTGATGTATGTAGTCACTAGTGTGACCTGGCCATGCATTTGTATATAACCACAGCATTGAATTTACATTTTATCATGAACTTCTATGGTTTTCAACTAGTACCAGTACTAGTCTGACATTCGTGTGACAATAAGCAAGTCCTTGAGTAAAGCTATTGTAGTGTAGGGAAGATAAATTCTCTATTGAGTCCAGAACTCACGTCCCGGCTGGGAATTTCACATTATACTTTTTAAAGGAGAACAACATGAATTCAAGGTAGTCTGGGACCATACCTTCATTTCAGACACAATAGTCGTTTCTGTGGTTTACAAGGAGAGGCTGGACTCAAAGCTAGAATTCAAGGCTATACTCTATAAAGTTTAGAGTAGAGCTCTGTAGTATTGTGAAATGTCTTTGTAAAGATAGGACATAGTTCAGATGGGTTTAAGCTCAAGGTCCAGTTCCAAACAAACCTATACTTAAAGACTAGATGACTCAGTTTGTATACATAATGTCATCTATATGGAATGTATGCAGAGACAGCTCCACCCACCAACCACTGTGTACTAACTAGTCTGGATGCAATTGTGGTCTCTGAGTGGACATTATCAACGTAATGATGTCAAGTGACACTCTAGTATAAAGTCACCAGACTCTCTGTATAGGGACTAGACTATGTACTCACTAACCCTGCTGTACAATCCAAGTGTAGTTATGTTATGTGCTAACCTAGTCTTGTAAGTTGTTATGTCCAAACCTAGTCGGCTAACTGTCTAGTACAGTCCAAACTTAGTCTGCTAACTGCCTGGTACAATCCAATCCAACCCCAAGTGACTTATCCTGTGAAATATTGATTGTTATCATTGTAAATGTCCCTAGATGTACAAGATAAATACAAACACAGTGAGTGGTAGTGTTTGTTTGTCTTGTGTACATGTGTTCATCACTGCATACAACTATAACACTTGATATAGCATAGCACATCAACTATGGTGAATCCTAACTAATGACAAATATGAATTTGATATTAGTATCAGATTACATATCACCCAGTTATACTTATCCAGTCACCAGCTGCAAAAATAATAAATAAGATAGAATTAATAAGTGCATATGTGTATATAACTATGTTGACATTGGTATGAGACACTAGTGGTTGATTTTAGGTCAAGGACATGGTCATCCTGTTTGATTTATCTATGTATGGTGGGTGCATACCACATGGAAATGTACAATATATCATGTTTTGTCACAGATGGAAGTATGTCAAAAAAAAATAGACAACCAACACCTTAATTCAATAATTGTGTTAGATTTAGATTGACCTTCAGTCTATTGTGTTATTTATAGATATGATCAGATGTATTTATTTAGGTATGGTTTCATAGTTTACTATTTTCATGTCCCACTATGACTAGCAAATATGAAGCTATGGGTTGGTGAGAGGGATGTGGATGTGTGCAAGTCCATGTGTTGATGTGCATGTGCCACAAGCATATACGCATGTGTGTGTGTGTGTGTGTGTGTGTGTGTGTGTGTGTGTGTGTGTGTATGTCTGTCTGTGTATGTGCATGCATGTGTGTGTGTGTGTGCGTGCATGTGTGTGTGTGTGTGTGTGGATGTATGTATGTATGTATGTATGTATGTATGTATGTGTGTATGTATGTATGTGTCTGTAGTGTATATGTGTATATGCTTACACATATACCTATGTACTAGACTGAAAGGTTTATTATTGCGTACACACATTTTTTAATCTGTTGTTACAAATGCTAATGGTCAGCAGGAATACCTACTGTGACAAATTTATCAATCTGTCATGTCTACAATGTGTACTTAAATTACTTACCTTCAATGACATTTTGAATACAACATGTCATGTCATGCCTATCAGCTAGCACTCACATGAAAGGCATTGCCCAATGCATTAGGGCACCTCGTTATAGCGTAACGGCTACCACTCAGATGACATGAGTCTGCCAATGCATGAGGGTACCCTGTCATGGCATACCTACAGACTAACTGTGTTTTATGATATTATAATATAAATACATGGATATTAAAAAAGTTATATTCCTTTGTTTATTTGTCAGATTTGCTGTTTGGTATTCCATGGAAATACAGCGGAATATCCAGATTTTATGTGCGGAATAGAAAAAGAGTTATATCATTTGCCATTACACTTGTATTACAAAGATATGATGCCAAGTAAGTTAAATTAGTTCTATCATCAAGTTCTGTTACTGAAATATTTACACAGCAGATGTCTACCTACTCCACATGATAAATAGCAAACCCCAAATGGCCATACTTTGATATGCCATATTCACCTATCTAGCAGTCATTTTCCAAAATCAAATGCCAGTACATAAAGCAGTGGCCAATGTGACTAAAACAACTCCATGAGTTCATAAAATGTACTTAATCTTCTAACAACATTAGCAGAAATTTTTGACAGGTTGAGAATACCACCAGCTTTTGCTGTGAAAAGCTGAGAATTGATTTTTCCAAAGGAGATAAAAAGGAGGCTATGGTACTCAACTATCAAAGCCCTCTCTTATGGCCAAAAGGCTGCTTTGAAACAGCACACCTAGTGGCCAAACTATACAATCTTTTGTTTTTCTGCTAAGTGGAACAGTGTATGTGCTTTTTGTATTCAATGACAGCCTGTTAACTGAGTATTTATGTATTTATAAAGATAACACACTGAGAATTACACGTAAAAACCTGTGCTGATTTGTGTACATCATTTATGTTATGCTCTTTATTTTGCGATACAGTTTCATAGATGGAATGAAAACCCATCTAAAGAAGATCTATCCAGAGAGTATTGTAAATATTAGTCAAAATCAAGAGGAAGAAATAACACATATATTTTTTCAGGTAAGAAACAAACAAGTCAACACAAATAGTGGGAAACCTTTTCTTGTGAGTTCCCATATTGTAAAAGATAGGAAAAAAGTAGAAATTACTGTGTGTAAAAAAATAGAATTACTGTGTGTAAAAAAATAGAAATTACTGTGTGTAAAAAAATAGAAATTACTGTGTGTGTCAGTTGCACATCAGATTGGTTCAGAAGGCAAACTGGTAGACAGATAAGGCATGACATGAATTTTTATACAGAAATATGCTTACTTTGTTCCATTTGTTTGTGTCCATAGAAACAGGTTTTAGTCAAAAAGTCAGAATACTTGAATAACAACAGTTTTTCAGCTGATATAGGTATTGATACTGTCTTACAGAGACACAAGCTGTGTTTATAAGGTTTTTACTCAAGTGAAAATACTAAAACAAAACCACATTCCAGTATATTGTTAATGTCAATCTATGTCTTCTATAACATTGCGATTGTCTTCTGGTAAGGTTAGAACAGCTAATTGCATAGTACGGATTTCATGAATTTTTTTTTGATATGTATGATAAATTACATCATTGAATCCTTTATGGGTTATATCATCATACCAAGTTTGTTTTCAGTGAGTTGCGAGTTGTGGTTAAGTGTGCTCCAGTAAGTACAATACTGCGAGTAATTTTTAAATATGCAGCAAAAACTATGCCAAAATATGTATAAACTCAGTTTATGGCTGGCCCTTTATATAGGGTGATAATAATTGTGATATACAAGTGAACAAATCAAGTATGATAACTGATTTATTGAACAGACAAAAGTGAGCTTTCCTTATATGAATATATGAACATTGATATTCTTTTTTTCTCTCACCACACAGGATGGACCAGAGTTTGTGGAACTTACATGGCTATTCCTAACTTATTTTATGCTATTTATGTACATGTACTTTTCAGTTCGTAAGTATCATAGTTCAAATTTCTTCAATAAGATAAGGTTTTCTCAATCTTTTTCAACAAACAAACAGTAATTCAATACATGTATATTGGTAACAAATAAGAAATGTCTCTCATTTTACAGGTAAAATTGAAATGGTCAAGTCCAAATGGGGGTTGGCTTTTAGCGCTGTTGCTATGGTGATAGCATCACTTCTCATGTCAGTTGGGTTGTGTTCGTTTTTTGGCCTAACTCCAACTGTACGAGAAGGGTAAGTATTCCAAAGGCATAATTTCTATTTTACTCCAGTTTGTACAAAAAAAAATTTGGATTTTGTGACAACAAGGCCACTGATACTATATATCCTCATATCTACGACACAGAGTCAACTCGATTTAGGATAAAGTTAGGTGCCTAATAATATTATTTGCAGTCATGTGTTTAGTGATTATTTTGTATTATATTAAAGTTGTTCATAAAAAAAAATCTTGAGGAAAACAATATCCATATTTTCATAGCATGAATTTTACAAAATAGAAAACTTACTACTGAACATTTCTCCATTGGAAATTGTATGCTTATATTTTATACAAGAAAAGTTCAGGAAATCACAACTCAAATGTTTGTGTGTATCCGCAAGAAATCAATTTTCCTAACAGAAACTATGACTGACTTTCATATATATGTGTATTTTCTGTTTTACAGAGAAATCTTTCCATACATGATAGTATTTATTGGTTTAGAGAATATTTGGGTTCTGACCAAATCAGTGGTATCTACACCAGTACACCTGGATGTCAAAATTAGAGTTGCGCAAGGTAATGATAATATACTATTTTTGAAACACCAAGGACACTATACTGGGGGCCGGATATGCTTCTTGTAAGCCAGACATAACATCACAGATAACATGTAGAAGTAACTGGACATGAGAGTGTTATCAGAGCTGGTCAGTCATCCCTACTAACTATAACAACAATAGCAGCACACACACTGTCAAGCACTGTCAAACATATATGTTTGAAATTAGGTAATATAGGTCAGAGTCTAACAACTTCATCCTTTGGGAATGTTCAGAAAACCAGATAATGTCCGCCCCTACAATAGCTTAACACGATAATGTGAAGTGTATGTTGAGCTCTTCTCAGTGTATTCATGGATTATATAAAACTCAGTTGTCATGAATTTAGACGTGTATAGATCGATTTTTCAACACTTTAAAGTAACTTCAGAGCTGGTTATCAAAATGTACATGTCAGTAATTCTGGTAGATTACACATTCACATCACTAGCTGATAATTTTACGACTATTTTAATCAGTGTTTTTGCTAAGGGCTGGGAACCTCGGTAACAGGAAGGAGGAAATCTGATAAAACTGGCATAGTGTTCAATACACTATACCATAATATTAGTGGGGAGCCCTGGTAAAATGACAGGTGAACACAGGTAGATTTATTTTACCTACTTTACCACCCATAACAAAACCACTATTAATCATGGTTTTAATGTGCTATTACCTTTGTAATTCATAATTCAGTGGTTATACTACCTGCAAAACAAATCTAGAAAATATTTATTATTTTCAATATTACTTATTCTAGTATTGTGTTGAAATCATGTTTGTTTTCAACATTACTTGCAGGTTTGAGTCGTGAAGGTTGGCATATTACAAAGAATCTGTACACAGAACTTATGATTATATGTTTGGGATATTTTACATTTGTGCCTGCAATACAGGTATGTACCTTGGAGTTACTCTCTGACTTATGGACGGTTGGATGAAAAACAAACAAATGTGTATCCAAGTTAAGACTGTTGTTGTCAAAATAATTCTATTGTATTGTCAATTTGTGAACTTGTTTTGGAGTACGCTTAAATGGTTGTTGTTTTTTGTTTGCCTGCATGCTTTGTTATAGTTGGGTGGGTGGGTGGGTGGGTGGGTGGTTGGTTGGTTGGTTGGTTGGTTGGTTGGGTGGATGGTTGGATGATTTGTTTTTTGAGTTGGGATTGTTTAGTTAGTTAATTTGTTGTGATTATAATGTCATTATTGATCTATATTTCAGGAATTTTGTCAGTTTGTGTTGGTTGGATTGGTCACTGACTTTTTCCTACAGATGTGTTTCTTTGTGACTGTGCTATCTATTGATATCAGGAGAATGGAGGTAAGTCTATACGCTACCAAAAGACAACAATATTTAATTCCCTTGTTTTCACCAAAAGCAATCGACTACACAATTATGGAATATAATGCATACAGGGTATGTTGCGCAAGAACTTGTACTGTGTTAAAAGGGAGTACATTTGGAGTGAGAATATTGTAAAACCTGTAAAGGCTGTTTCATGCCATGTCAAGTAGTGTCTAGAATGTGTCCTTTAACCATTACAAACTCATCAAATCAACTTAATAAATGAAAATGTCCTTCAACTGTGAGTGCAGTTACAATCTTCCACCTATTTACAAAAGTCTACTGTCTGGTGACTTTACTAGAGTGTCACTTGACATCATTACGTTGATAATGTCCAAGTGATTTAAGTGAAAGCTACATAGTTGTTTCAAATGGGTAAAACTTTATTTCTACTAACTATATCTAATTAAGGCCAGTATCAGTTTCTATTGTACTGAACTTACGATATCTTTGAAAAAGTAGTTTTAAAATATGTTCATGTTTCCATTTCAGTTGTCAGATCTACAGAAACAAAGCATTAGAAGAGAGTTATTAGCGCAAGAAGCCCAGGCTGCTTTGGAAGCTAGAATGGAAAGAGAAGCATTAGAAGAGTCAGAGAGTTATAAAGAGCCTAGTCAGTTAGTGAGGTCCAAGTCAGCCCCTAAGTTATCTTCAAGGACTACACCACAGCCACCAACACCTCCTACACTTTCACTGATCAACCCACCCACCCAAACACCATCACCACAGCCACCTACACCACCACCTAGTGGTATTAAAATGCCAAAGAGATTACGATTAAACTTCTTCTGGGCAAGGTACAGGGTGGTTTCAAGAATGGTTATGGTAAGTGTTTAGATACTGTGTGTGTGTGTGTGTGTGTACGTTGTGTATGTTGTGTGTATGTGTGTGTGTGTGTGTGTGTGTAAGTGCGTGCAAGTGTGTGTGTGTGTCTGTGTGTGTGTACATTCATTGTGTGTGTATGATGTATGTATTTGTGTGTGTATGTAAAGGTGTCTATCTTTATGTTATAATGTGTTTCTTTATATCTAAGTGTCTAAATTTGTGTTTGTGCATGTGTCTGTCTCTGACTCTGTTTGTCTGTCTGTTTGTCTGTTTGTCTGTCTCCCTGTCTGTCTGTCTGTCTGTCTTCCTGTCTAACTCTCTACCTGTCTATCTGATTCAATCCACATTACAAACTTACAGATATTCAAGCATCTGACATATAAAGTTCTGACAGGGGTACAATCAAAATTAGAGAATTCTAGCATGTCATTCTAGTTTTGCATGTTTCTTTCTGTCTTCTTTACTCATATTTTTGATAAAGTCTGGGAAAGTTGGTAACAGAAGTGGGAAAGTCTGGTAAAAGTGTCATACTTTCCCATACGTGACACCATTAAGTTGATGGGGAACCCTGGTAAAATTGACTGGAGAACTTGGGTAGTTTTTACCGACTTGCCGCTCTTGTCAAAAATATTGAATATTAAAAAAACCACTAGCAAACATCGAGAACAGTTGCATGAAATTAAGGAATCCAAAAGTTGACATTTACGCTTTGTTTTCTCCACCCAGGCTGCCTCTGTTATTTGGTTTTTAGTGACCATCTTTCTAGTATATAAATCAGGTATAGTCCATCAATTGACAGAAAACAAAGTGCCTGGTAAGACGACGCCATCACTGCCTTTTGACAGCCTCACAGAACTGCCAATACACTCACAGCAGATGGATATACCAATGCCAACACTAGAGGGCGTGCTAGACTCTATCACTAAGCCACCGCCAGTAGATGTCAGGGATAGCAGTAGCAAAGAGAGGACTATCAAACAACAAAGGAAAGAAAAGAAAGCCTCAGCTAACCCTACTGGACTTGGTAATACTAAAGATTGGTGGAGAAGTATGTCTTTTAGACATTGGCCAACTTTGTTTAAATTATACAATGTCAGTCTGAGTAACAGGTAAGATATGTATGCAAATATTGTGTAATTTAAAACAAGTTCAATTTATTTTAATACTCAGCCTCAGCCCATCACAATGTCATTACATTAACAATGAAATTAAACAAATATTGTTGGAAAGGTTAGCGACTTTAAAATATTACTTTGGTAATTGAGCCTTCGCTTTAATATTAAAGATAAACACAGACTAAAACTATTGTCACAACAAGTTGATACAAGAGTGATAAGCTATTGATTGGACGTTGGTTTAATTATAGTCTCAGTAGGGAGGCATCTGTAGAGTTTTATTGCTGAGTTCCATGAACTTGAAGTGTACTGTTTTGGGACTTCCAATGTTTACACTATGTTGATCACAGCGTGATTAGAATTGCACAACAGAGGAACCGCTATCAACCACTTGTGTAATCTACCACATTGAAGAACAATAGATTTAGTTTGTGTCTATCTCAGGAAACCGAAGGCTGGATAACCAGAATCGTACTAAACTTAGACAACATAAAGATTAAAATCTAAGCAAATAAACAAACATTTGGACTTTATTGGTGAATTCATTTGTCCTTCCACAGTCATGAATTGACTGGTTGTAGTCAAAACGGGTACAAATGAGATGACAGTTTTTGGTCTTCATCACCTCTAATTTCATATAATTACATTCCTTTCAGATATATAAGTATGTTACCACCAGTCCAGTTATCATTCATAATTGATCCTGAAGAGGCCATCAGTATGAGACATAACAAAGAAGTGTATCAGGCAAATAGGTATTTTGCAACAATGAAACCAGATTTGCGACAAAGAATTGAAAGTAACCAGGAAACATCACGTGAAGATCGTGCTGGTATTGATGATGACGATGACGATGATGACGACGACGACGATGACGATGATGATGTGAGACGGATTTTAGAGGACAGACCACCTGTACCTTTGTTTAAAGCAACTAGGTGGGATTTCTGGCTGACAATTGTATTAGCCTTGCTAAGTGCAGCATTCTTTGTGATAATGCTGGTCATTACATATAAATGTGTATCTGGTCGAAACCATGGTAAAACTGGTAGTTTTAGATATCTGCAGTCCAGGGCGGAGAGCTATATCAGGAGGATTGCTGAGACTATGCCTATGACTTTGAAAGGTCATATACAAGAAGTAGAGTGTATTGTTAGTGATGGGGCGGTCATTGTGAGTTCATGTCTGGGTGGGGAAATCAGAGTGTGGGATCCCAAGACTGGAGATTGTATAACTGCACTAAACAGAGCTAGGTAAGTCCTCAGTTTTATTGTAACTTGATACTATGGAAAATATACTGTTTATTGTAATATTAGACAATGAAATTTCATCCCTTTGGAACGGTAAATTAGAAATGAATTCGGCAGTCCGATATGTCAACCATGGACCATGATCTCGCAACGATTTACTTATTCAGCGATCTCTCTCCAGTATATCACTCCATGGCATAACACTAAGGTTCTTGCCAGAGAACAGGTCTGGTTGAAACATGAAGTAAAATCATTGTGTGGTCAGGGTTCCTAGTAGATGGATCGATGGTTTCTTTACAAGATTTCAAAGTTGAGTATGTTAATGAGATGCTATTTTATCACCCAAGTCATATACAAAGTGGCAGCAGTAATAAATATAAGTGTCCTAAAGGCACAAATAAGTCTAAGGAATTTTCTTTGAAGTTTTTGTACACCAAGAGGTATGAATGTTAAAGTGGCCATATGGATGAGAATTTGGTATTTATTCTGGATTTTTATTTGATAAAACAACTTCACTATGTTTTTCTACTTGAAAAAATAATGCGAAAGAACATATACCAAGTCCATGTTCATAACTCAATGCATTGCAAAATGATGCAAAAAGTGTAAAAAGTTTGTTATTGTATGTACAATAACAAACATTTTACACATTGTTTAATGTTTTGCCGTTTATTGAGATGTGAACATGGACTTGGTATATGTTATTTCACATTATTTTTTCAAGTAGAAAAACATAGTGAAGCTGTTTTATCAAACAAAAATCCAAAATAAATACCAAATTCTCATCCATATGGCCACTTTAATGTTTTCCTGTCAGTGTGTTTTTATGGATGTTAATTGAGTCTATTTTAAAAAGAGATGATTGAATTCCAGCTATTGTGTTTTGTTTACAGTCCAACCTGTGCTATCAAGTACAGAAAACCATATTATGGAGGTGGAGGAGATCGAATGACATCACCAAGGGAAGGTTTTACACAGCCTGGACTTGATAGACGTACAAGTACTAGTAGTAATAGTAGTGGTATACATGATATGGGACCAAAACCTAGATCATTATCAGATCCATCCAAGTTGTGTGCTGTCACAGGAAATCAGCGTAGACTGTTCGGAAATCAACCATGTTTGCGAGCTGCAATAGATACAGATTTCAGTGAAAACGGCACCAACGAGGAACAGCGTTCCTTTATAAAGAAACATAGCAGGACGACAGGCAGTGATGATTTAAGACACTGTGGTTATGATTTTGATAGCAAGTATTCAAGTTTTTACAAAGATCACGAAGATAAAATGAGAGCAGCAGGAGATTACAGTTTTGAGGAATTTAGGAAACATTCTAAAAGTGTAGATTCCTATTTCAACTTACAGTTACAGAGAAAGCTACCCAGATCACCCAGTGGTGCCCAGTCACCAGACAGAATGTCACAACACAGTTTACAGTATACACTGTCCACAGAAAGTCTTGGTTTGGGAGAATCGCCACCAGAAGAAGAGATATTTACATCACAAGTGGCAGATTATGAAGATAGTTTTGGTTACTGTGGGGATAGATTTGATACACTGCCACCATCTATTTGGTGTCTTGGTTGTCATGACAATCTTGTTGTTGCTGGATGTGGGAATGGTAGAATAGAGGTGAGATGACATACATTGTGGTATAATGACATAGTGTAAATATTTGAATATTAGCGTTTGATTTATGATGTTTTCTGATTTACTTGACATTGTGTTTAATATTGTACTTTTCTCTAGCTTATCCTTGTGCCCTTCCCACCCCTACACAAACACCTATACATACACATACACACTGACATACGCTTATGTTCATATACATACACAACTATTTACACAGCTACATGCATGTTTAGACACACACACAGGCACACACACACACACACACACACACACACACACACACACACACACACACACACACATGCACGTGCGTACACACAGGTACACTTGGGTATGTACATACAAGGTATATACACAAGCTCAGATATACCTAAATCTGGAGACACACAGACCTGCACACACATACCCCGTCATCTGAACAATGCTGTATGTTTTAGACTGATATGAAAACAAATCAACATTGCAATTACAAATTTAATGCCATTATATGTTTAATTCATTACTAGATGTGGGATGCCATGAATGGTTTGTTATTAAACTGTTACCATGACGAGAGAAAAGCTGGGGTGACTGCGCTGTCAGTGTCATCAACCAGGTAAGAGACCACCAACTGTATGTGGTATCAAAGGCTGCAACTATTCTTGAGATTATAAGACCAATACTGTGACAGAACACCATGACGTGCGAGGGCAAGTGTGGCGTACTCAGGGTATTATCACGAGTGCTTGCATTGTTCTCTGCAGCAGTATTTGCACAATCATAGCGAGTACATATATGATAATGAGTATGTAAATGTGTATATTCACTTCTTTGAAATCAAACCTTAACACAGTAGTGTGTTGAAGAATGATTTTGACATAAATATGATGTTTGACTTACATAGTGCAAATATCTATATTTTGTATTTCTGTATAGGATTGTTGCAGCTAGATTGAATGGATACATAGATTTCATTGATATCAGTGGAAATGGCAGATATAGCCCCACATCACCACATGGTTCATTCCAATATCACATAGGTAAGTTAACACCCCTCTCAGTATTCACAACACCTTCTTGGCATTCACAACACCCCACTCAGCATGCACAACACCCCTCTTGGCATTTATGACACCCCTCTTATTCACAACACCCCTCTCGGCTGTCACGGCCCTCCTCAACATTGACACCCCCTCAACAATTACAACCCCCCTCACATTTAACTTGAACTTGTAGCACTCATGTTTTGTCACTTTTAAAGAAAACAGTCTAAAATGAAAGATGTAATTGTCAGTGTTATTGTAGTCTGCTTCACACTTCTACTTATTTCTCATTTTGTTGTGAATGATGTCAATTTTAGGAAAGCATGAAGTTCTTTAACACCAATTGCTTGGACAGCTCCTTGAACTTGGACTGTCATGGAATTGCCATTCTTGATTACAAGTGTAAACATCACTTTCCGCAATCTTGGGCGTTACTAAATTTAAAGATTTATCTTTATGTACACCCCTTTTGTCACTTGTTGGGTTAGCTACTGTTTAACAGAAATGTTGACAAAAACAAGTGTTTCAGTCTAGGGCCTTATGCAATGTTTTCTAAAAACACCAACAAGTGTGAAACAGGTAATCCAAATAAGTCCTATATTTGACAAGTGAGCATAATGTTGATTTATTGTAGCTATGGCCAGACACATGTCAACTAGTGATATTGGTCACTATAATGGTATACTACAATGCCAGTTATTACGATGTGTTAAAGCACATCAACAACCCATCAATGACTTGAAAACTGCTGGTGGCAGAGTTGTAACAGCTAGTCAAGACCACACACTCAAGGTAAGTCTGGCATACTGTGTAACCTATGTGTCACACTCAGAAATTCACTTAATTTAGCCAATGATACAATTTTCCTGACAAAAATGTTCAAAATTAACCAGTCAGTGAATTGATAAACTAAAGTCTTTCATATAAGGGAATTTGGAAACATTTCAATAACTTTATTTTCCGATTCTATTACAATCTGCATATGTTTGTGTTCACTTTGTTTTGATGAGTCATACACTGGAAAACATAACAGTACAAATAAATCTGTTCTTTCCTGATATTTTATACCATTGTTTTATACAGGTATTCAGATCAGAAGATGCTTTGTGTCTTTACACTTTACATGGCCATACCAGTAGTGTTACTGCTTTACTGTTAGACCAGGTAAGATACAGAATTGACAGTCAGAATGCTTGGTTATTTCATTCTCTCTTTATATTAGATGTAGCTTTGTAGTAACATGACAAAGGAATCTTACAAAGCTAGAAGTCAGCTGGTATATTAGATTTGATGAGGAAGAAAGAATTCTGTTGAACAGTTGTCGTTATCACAGTGTTTATGTTAAGGGTTGTAACCAGGTAAAATCTACCTTGTCATTTTACCAGGGTTTCCCACCAAAATTAGGATACAATGTATTGAAAATTATGCCATTCTGACCATATTCCCCCCACTGGGGTTCCCCGACCTTATCAAAAAAAAATTGTATCACCAGTGTAATATGGATTTTCAAAAGTGATCATGTTCATTCAAAATGTTACCAAACAAGAATGTTAATTGTCAGAAGGTAAACTGTAACTTATTACGACAGTTGATACAGCTGTGGTGACCAGAATGTCACGTTTTGTAATAGTAATAACACATTCTTGTACCATGACCAAAGGTTCTTATTACTTACGAATAACGTCTCGGTACAAGAACGTATTATTACTATGTTTTACTGACCTGATGAATATGTCTATGTTTATTTTGTCAGTCTGTACACTTGGCAGCAGTGAGTGGTGGAGGAGATGGTACAATTAGACTATGGGATTTATTGACAGGAGCTTGTGAACATAATCTACATGGACATAACGGTCCTGTCAATTCACTGGCATGTACAGCTGCCTATATCATTAGTATAGGACTAGATGATAGGTTATGTGTATGGGATAGGAGACATGGATCGCTACTCAATGTTATACATCAGGTAAGTCAAAGACGTCCATGATTTTATGTTGTCAAATTTCTGCCACTTTATGTACTTTTTAGCACAACTGAATACTAAATTAATTCAGTGGGGCTATAGGCATCACAAAATGTGTATGTGTGTGTGGTGTGTATGTGTGCATGCTTGCGTACATGTGTGCGCGTATGCATGTATATTACTTAAAGTAAAAAATGACTGACCGATTGCCTTGAGCTTTGATGGAGACATTACTATGGGTGTCTAAATTAAAAATTGTTCAAATGAAAGTGATCAGATCAGTGGTTTTCAAGTTGCATCCAAAAGAGTGATATTCTGTCAAAATAGGTCATCTTTTATGATGGAAGTCTATGAGGTATTGTTATATAATGTTACATAATGACTTGGCTAAAGTCCACGGTATGTTCCATTATCTTGTAGGAGTGTTTTCATGTTTGAAGTGTGTTTCTCTCACTACATGTGTATGTCAGACATTTGATTTCAGTTTTGCACATTGCCAATGAAAGCTTGCCATGTTTTACAGTTATTGCAAAATCTTCCCTCATAGCGTGTAAAAGTCCTATAGGGTAACAACTCTTAGCAAGCGTTGTTGAGGAAATTTTTACAAACCAACAATTTAGTAATTGCTCTTCAAGTACTGACCAAGATTTGCCATGAGAAAAAAAAAATCATACACTCACATTGTTACTTGTAAAAAGAATGCGAGTTTTGTTTATATGCATCGAAGACAGTTGTTTGTAATACTCAAATACTGTGATATGAGTTTACAAGTCATACAGAGATAAAGGTAACTTTGATATGCTGTAAGAAGTCGATCTACAGAACAGACTACCTTTTGGATCAAAATTTGTTAGATTAAACAGATAGAAAGACTTTGTAGATTTTGGCAAACTGTTTCAAAAAATCCTCAAATGTTTACTGTACTAATTTTGCTGTGTGTTTGTTTTGGTTACAGGAATGTGGATTCAGTAGTAGTGTTGCCATGTTGTCACATGACCTCCTTATATCAGGTGGCCAGGTAACTAGCATTTTATTTTAGTAGTATAACTAATGGTCTTCAGTATCTGATTTGTGTATACTATTACTAGGAGTAATGGTTTGATATGTTAGCAATGATGTTTTGAATACTAAGGAACATATTGATAAATGACAAATCTGTGTGACTTTTCACAGACATTTGACTAAGAGTTTCTTGTACTTACGATGCAAGATGTGGAAACCCTTGAAAGTTTTACAAGCCTTAGCAAACAAAAGTGTACTTAGTGCACAGGATATGTAAATTTGTTATCATTTCAGCTTTGTTTGATGCTCTGTATCTTTTGTGTTACCATGAGAACCATGATTACTTTTTAACTGACATTCTTAAATCTTGTTGCTTTCAGGGATGTATGATTCTATGGGACGCCATAAATGGAGTGAAATTAAGGAAAGTGCAACTAGGAAGTAAAGATCAGTCTGTTGAGCAGGTGAAAACAATCGATTACTCATCTGTCTTATGTGACTTTGGTAAAGAACTGAGAGTGGTACATTTCCCAACAGTACTGCAAAGAGCCAGGGATGACTGAAGAGAGTTTGTGGATGTCATCAGAAGACGACATTGGGCAGAAATAGACTTGTGTACATCCTGCAGTACCTCTGCAGTGTCAGAGTCTGCATTATGCTGCTGCAGTTCTCGCTGAAGTGTGCTAGTACGAGAAGTGAGACTTGGAGAAAGAAGAATGATGTAAAAATGTGTGCTATCAGAACGTGTCATTATGGATAACGTTAAACAGAAAATGATCATTGGACCATTTTTTGGGAAGAGGTTATCAAACTTGTGGTCTCTCTCTACGTTTAACACAGCTTGAATGTGAATGAAGGGCTGAGAATTAAACACAGTGGTTTGATAGAACAGAACCACAAGTTGGTCACCAGTGAGGGTAACAACCTTGATTTGGGGCATTGAAAACCACCTTGACTTAATATTTTATAAAAACTTGTCAGCAAGCTTGAGTACAGTGAATCCAGACTGATAGTCAGCTTATCAGAATCATTGGAACTACAAATGCATTGTTAATTTGCATACATACAACCAAAGTAGGGAATGATGGTGAAAGTACGTAATGTAACCCCCTCCCCAAAAAACAAAAAAACACACACACACACAAAAAAAAAAAAAAACTATCAACCTTTGCTCATACTTTCATCAAACCCAATTTGTTATTGATAGACCTGGAATATTGTGTGTCAGTTTTGTTTGAGATCCTGTACATACGAAACCTGCAATGTCTTGTCATCATTTGTTTGCCAATTAAGAGACAGACCAAGGTGCAATCCATCTATCATTTCTATTGCCTGTTTTATAGGAAGGGATTTTTGTAACATCCCTAGAGCCACAAAAAAATTTGTCTCTGTAAAAATCAACCAGTGGGCATGGAATATTGCAGAAAATATTCATGAATGATATTCTTGAAAGTGAATTGATAGAATGATTACAGGATAAAATAATAAAAAAAATAGCCACCAGTAACAACTGTAAAATAAACCCTTCAATTTTTTTGTAAACTTGTGAGTTAGTGAATTACTGAAAAAAGGAGCAGTCAGGTGAAGAAAAAAAATTGTGTGTGTTTCTGATTACATGGCCTCAGAAAATAGTGTAGGTAGGTCGGAATATTTTATTTTATTTTATTTTATCTTTTTAATTGTTATATTGCTTCGACCCAAAAACAAACAAAATGTCAGTTAGAATACCCTTCTGTGATAGTTCGATGATCAGAAACATGTACAGCCATCGCTGGGGAAAGAAAACTGACGTCAAGAAGACAATGAAATTCTTATCTTTTTGTTTTAAATGTTTAAAAAAAAATGTTTAGGATCGGAGGTTTAATTAGGGTCAGTCGAGTTATCAGAAACACATTTTTTTTTATTTTGCCTTGTTTGAAACATTATGGAAAATAATGGAAAATTGATCAAATCAGTAGCAGTCAACCAAAATTTGTATGCCGCCATCAAAACTTATGATTCAGAGGATTACTTCAATTAATTGAATTTAATTAGTGTCAAAAATTGCTAAAAACTGAAAAAGAATTTTTTTTAGTATATAATGAACTTACCATCAGATTCTATACAGATGTATATATATATAAATTATGTATGTTACATACTTTTTGTGATTTCTTTAAAAATTTAGTAGAGAATCAAACTTGTGAAATTCCATGAATTATATCCTTGATGAAAACTTCGTGTTTTTAAGACTCATTTTTTTTTTCAAATCAAGACTTGTCAGTTGCCAAATACCAGATTAATGTTTTTTATTAACATTTATTGCTCACTGTTAATTTTTATTATCGTATTTTTATTTATACTTCAGAAAGTGTATATGTCATTCATGTGTATTTTCTTCTAAGAGATTTAACTTTCAAAAGATATAACATTTTGTTGGTTTTTTTGTTTTATGACTGACAAATTAACTACTGTTAAGTTAACACAGACACAGACTAAAACTGTTCTTGCAAGGTGTTGAAATAAGCCATCAATAGACTTTGATGTAATTACTCTCACATTAGGGTGGCATCTCTGATCCCAAGTTTTCCTCAAGTAGTAACACATTCAACCTCATCCAGTGTTTACGCTATCTTGATTACAGGGTGATTGTATCCACATAATCAAGACATCGATATCACCCAATTACATAATCTAACATCAGTTTTAATAATTACACTCGCAGTATAGGGTGGTGTCTCTGATATTGAGTTTCCCTCACGTGGCCACATATTCAACCTCATTGAGTGCTTACACTATTTTGATAACCAAGGCACCACTATCACCCACTTGTGTAATCTACCACATACAACAATAGTTTTAATTTGTGTCTATCTTAGTTTGCCGATAGCTTGCTTTCCATAGTAGTACATCAACAACAGTTTTAGCTTGTGTCTATCTTAGTTTGCCGATAGCTTGCTTTCCATAGTAGTACATCAACAACAGTTTTAGCTTGTGTCTATCTTAGTTTGCCGATAGCTTGCTTTCCATAGTAGTACATCAACAATAGTTTTAGCTTGTGTCTATCTTAGTTTGCCGATAGCTTGCTTTCCATAGGAATAATTAATTGTATCATTGGCTGTGAAGAAACTTTACATTGTATGATCTACATGGTTGGAAATGACTTGTTTATTGATAATGATCACCATGGTAACAGACTTGGAATAGCACAGAGACTGTCACACAGTGTGGCATGGAAGTTATTTTAATGGTATGTATTCGATATTAGAGCATCATCACGTTAAAATTCACAACATTGAACTTTGACATGCAGCAATGACTCCTCAGAACTCAGAATTTTTGTACTCGGAATCTGAAATCACAAAATGGTAAAGTACAGTTTCTTACCGGTAGAGATTTTTGTTGCAATGTAATTTTGACCAGAAGCTTGCAAATTGTAATGCATTATGTGTTGTGTCATCATTATTTTTCTTTACATTTTCTGTAATTTTCTTTTGACAACTTTCACATTTTTAAAGGTCAACAAACAGAATTAGCAGTATTTAAAATAGAAAAAATGAAATATCATTTGCCAGTTTGTGGAACCCTGGCCTCATGTTGTAATTTTTATGTTTTTGATTTCCAGCCATATATCAGGGTAGTAATTTATCATTTGTTTACTTTTATATGCCCAAAACTGTATTTGTAGAACAAAACTTCATTTGTAGACCACTTTGCAGGTTGCTTTGCCATTAGACAAAACTTTATTTGTAGACCACTTTACAGGTTGCTTTGACCTTTGACATTGGAAGTTGTCCAAGTCTGTGGTTTGACATAGCTTTAGTACAAAAGGTACATTTTTCTGTTATTATTCCTGGAATGTACATTCATTTTCATCTTTTATTTTTGAAAAAATAGTTTGAAAAATACATTGTAGAATCTCCTTTTTGTTGCATATCATTTAGAGATACAGTTTTACTTAGAAAAATGAAAAGGACCTTTGCTTCAACATTGTGCTAATCTTTCACTATTCAAGCGCTTTCTTAGAATTACTTTGTATGTTGCTGTCTTTTAATTCATGCTATTCAAACCAAAATGCTCATTTTAGAACACCAAGCTCCAACCACACCAAAGAATGCTCCAATCAGTTATTAGTTCAGGAGTAGTGACTCCAGCATCTCTGAAGTGTTGAGAGTGGAAACAAGTTTCCCTTCTAAATAGCGCCCTCTATGGTAAAAGTAATGCTGAACAATTTTCACGTCTGATAGCGCCCTCTATGGTGAAGTATTGCCTGTTGGGTAAACCACTTTTACATTGCAACAGCACCCTCTCTGTGAAAAGTATTTCTACTGGGTGTTTGATCTTTTCATATTTCTGAACTTTGAGGTTAAAACATATGAAAAGAACAAAGGAATTCATTGAAAATGATCATTCAAAAATTTGAAATACAACACTTCAAATAATCCAGGTAACACTTTAGTAAGTTCTACTAAAAATGATTTTTGTGTTTTGTTTGTTTGATTTGCAGCAGAACGTTTCATTTGATGGGTACTATAAAAATATGAACAAGTACAAGTTTTGTAAATGATAGATTTAGTATTTTGATGAACATTGATGGCAACCAAAGTCTTTGATACTGTTGCACCATTCCTCAAAGATAATTGCTTTGTCCCATAAACGTGTACAAGGATGTGTAAATTAATACTTTGTAATTCAACGTTTGTATAGTTTCAGTGCAATTCCTTTAATTAAGAATCAATTTTAAAAATAAAAATTACAAGAATATGACAATCTACTAAAACACTAGTCTCCATGGTTTATTTGTTGGTCGATTGTATGTAATATTTTGTATTTTCTGCAACTTTGATGTATCTATGCAAATCTCACTGTCCATAGCAATAACATTAACTGGAAGTGCAGTAAAAGTATGAAATCAAACTTCCAGATAACATTTCTATTTTGAGATTCAAAGTAAGTGTATTACTGAATATAGCGCCCTCTAGTGATATATTACCACACAAATAGCGCCCTCTATCTATTAAATGCTTTACCATGTAGAATAGTTTAATCACAGGGGGCAGCGAGCATGTAACTGATTGATTGATTGATCGATCAATTGATTTATTGATTGGTTGATTTATTAATTGGTTGAATGATTGATCGATTGAATGATCAATTTTGTGGTGCAATTTAACTTATTTTGTGTGTGATATTGATCAATTCACTGAGTTTTAAAACTACTTCTTTTTCTTTCCCTGGTTACTTTGCTCTCAGCTATATATATATCTCTCAGACCACTAGCAGTCTGAGGCTGTATGTAATTCTCTCTTTTCTTTATTGACTAAATAAAGATGCCTTGTCCATTATTGGCCTCTTATCTTAATTAAAACATCCTTTATCTTATAATTGGCGAGAGATCACTTACATTAACAGTTTGCTTTATCTCTCATCTGCTGGGAGATTATCACACTGGACAAACATTCGATCATGCATAAACTATCAATCAATCAGTTACATGCTCGCTGCTCCCTGTGGTTTAATCAAGGTTTTGTGCAAGTATTATCATCCAGGTAAAAAGCATACAAAATCAGCTTGTGCCACTTTAATCTTATGTTAATGTAATCATTATTCATCAGCAAATTTACGTCTGAAAACAAATAGTTTGTCAAGAACTTAGGATACATCATTGAGAATCTACATTGCACACATATATGGCCACATGTATTACATTTCACCAACAACTGTCCAATAGCCAAAGAAAAACACTTGAATCTGACGAGTTTCAATGCCAAATTTATTACAACAAAGACATTTGTAACAAGACAGTCATTTGTATACAACTACAAATTAAAATGGCAGCTAGCCCAGAATTCAACAGATTTTCTGCAGTCATTGAATAATTCTCACTTTGGAAGAAAGCATACTTTCATCAGCTAAGAAGTAGCACCTCATTAAGTGTATACAATCTTCCTGATTTCATATAGAACTGATGCTACACTTGATTGGTTCATTCATGTCATGTGATAACCATGTGGTCCCATATATAGGACTAAAGCAGAATATTGATATTGAGGACTTGATTGGTTCATTTATGTCATGTGATAAACATGTGGTCCCTTTACTTTATAAGACTATTAGAATATTGATACTAAGAGGGAAGATTTTTGGAACACACCAGTAGGTAACTCGCATCATATCTGCATACATTTCATGTAAAAGCACCCCATAGCATATCTTGAAATGGCGATAGAATTTTCACTTGAGTATCTACCTTCTAAATTTTAAATTGCATAAAATTCAATAAAACATAATTTCCTTGTTTTGGCAATAAACTATTTGTAGGTCCAAACTCAAGAGTTTTGATCAAATGTAACACAGATTGGTAGTGGAATGGTGGAGCTCTTACCATCAAGGTATATGGAATGTCATTGGTTCATTTAGGTCACATGGATTGCTAACATGGTCACCTGACATGCATGGACCAATCAAAGTAAGCACTTGCAGTGGTCCAAAAAATAGTGAGTTGCAAACTCCTACACAGAAGAACACACTCGCTAAGAATCCGATTTCTAAAAAATTTAGCACCTTGTGGAAAATGCTTAATTTTAATTGACATTGCATAAAAAAGTACTTTTTTTAATCTTGCCAGCAGTCTAGTTCATTCCTTAGTAGCAGGTTTGTACTGTATTGAGGAAACATTAAGTGAAAGTATAACTTTGTCAGTGTAAGCATCAACAAGCAGCAATAATAGTGTCAGCTACCTTTTCAGTTATACAGGTTTTGGACACTTGAATCATTGCTGTCATTGGGCCTAAAATATCTTGGAACCAATATTTAACAAATAAAAAGTAAAATCCACCAAAATTTACATTACATTTTAAAAAGTACATTATCTCATTCATTACTTTGCCTTAGACATTGTTTTTCATTGCTATAAACTATTGCATTTGACTTGAAGTACCAATCACATTGTTCAGTTATATTTCTTCTTGAGTTCTTCTACTTTAGCGATGTACTGTGCCTCGGCATCAGCCTGGCTTGTTCCTGTGAAAATGGACAAATACCACACATACAGCCTTGTAAGTATCATACTAACTGTTGATTTCTAGCAGTGCATACTTCTGTAATAAGACCCCCTAGCACTAGGTAAAGTTCTAGTTCTAAGGGAATGTCACTCCAGGATATTAAGTCTTTTTCATAAACTATGGGTTCTGGGGAGTCATTTCATGATATTACATCACCTACAACTACTTGCGATTTCAGAGAAACATCAAGTTGACCTTGTGCCTTTATAGAGTATCTTTGCTGTGGGACATTGCATCATGGGAGTCAGCAGAAATAATATATTCAAATTTTGCACTGAATATTCATGAGATGTTTTACACTGAAATGTATAGGCATTTTGGACTCATGAATATTCAGTAAAGGCACGAGATCACCTTGATGTTTCTCTGAAATTGCAAGTAATTCTCCAAAAACCAAATTTTATGAAAATGTTTTCTGGAGTGGTCTTAACCTTTACATGTAATAAAGCTCTTCAAAGTGAACCTCTAGCACTACATACATAAAGTTCAAATTGAATCACACAGTTCTTCAATGAGATGCCTAGCACTAGCCTAGATTTAGGTAAAGATCCCCTAGCACTACCGGGTATGTTAAGTTTGATTTTAGTACTACAGTTCTTCAATGTGATCCCCTAGCACTATGTAAAGTTTGATATTAAAAGTACAGTTCTTCAATCTGATCCCTTAGCACTGTGTAAAGTTTGATATTAAGAGTACAGTTCTTCAATATGATCCCTTAGCACTGTGTAAAGTTTGATATTAAGAGTACAGTTCTTCAATCTGATCCCTTAGCACTGTGTAAAGTTTGATATTAAAAGTACAGTTCTTCAATGTGATCCCCTAGCACTATGTAAAGTTTGATATTAAAAGTACAGTTCTTCAATGTGATCCCTTAGCACTGTGTAAAGTTTGATATTAAGAGTACAGTTCTTCAATGTGATCCCTTAGCACTGTGTAAAGTTTGATATTAACAGCAGTATGTAAAGTTTGATATTAAAAGTACTGTTCTTCAATCTGATCCCTTAGCACTGTGTAAAGTTTGATATCAAGTTAAGAGTACAGTTCTTCAGTACGATCCCTTAGCACTGTGTAAAGTTTGATATTAAGAGTACAGTTCTTCAATCTGATCCCTTAGCACTGTGTAAAGTTTGATATTAAGAGTACAGTTCTTCAATGTGATCCCCTAGTGATCCCTGAGTACTATCGGGAGATAAAATTCTAGCTGTAAGCATTGTGGAAACATCCTGTTATGTTACAATTCAAATACTTTTTGGGGCAGTAAAATGGACTTACTTTGGAAACAGTACACTGGATAACAAATGTGACATTTCGATTTTGTCTACTATGAACCTTTTATGATTGCAGTATTTAGTGCTGTATCTCCTTGAAACTGGTGGAATACGGTATGTCTATATTAATTGATGGTACTTGACACCCCAATTGCTAACTGCACTGTTTGTTACTATGGCAACAGCAGCAAACTTACCCTTTTTACCATTCCATGCATCCCATTTAGCCTTTCCTTTAAAATCCAACATTCCGGGACGGTCTATCAGAAATGACAGTAAAGAGTAAAAGTGGTCAGATTAAATGTTTGCAATGCTAGTACGAGGACATATCTATTGATATTTTCTACAAAAGATGATGTTTTGAATGACAGTTCTTTTAATATTGCATGTTACAGCTGTTGGCTTTTATTGGAATCCAGTCTGTCAGTATTCGGCCTGTTTACATCATAATCTGTGATTTTCCTGTCTCACTAACCACTTGTAATGCTATCAATTGCAAACAATTAATTTAGACACAACCAAATGGCAGTTATCAGAATGCCTGTCTGTAGCTACTTACATAAAATTTGCTAAATGTAAATTATGTCAACAAGGGCACATTTACATATCGACTTCATTTGCATATTGTCCATTAGGCTTATGTATGTTATCACTCCCCTTTGTGACCAATCAGTTAGAGGGCATTTCTTAAACTAATCAGTTTGAGCATATTATTTTCAAAAGGCATTTGCCGGTTAGTAAGACAGCAAAAAAAAAAATCACAGATCGCGATATAACAGGCAAATCTGTCCACGGTTTAGTCTGTAAGGTATACCGTGGTAGGGCGCCCTCACATATCGGCCAACCCTCTAACATGTGAGAGGAGGCGGTGAGGGCAAAACAACATGACGTATCTTACAGTCTTCATTCCAAGGTGCATTCTTATGACTGCAAGTCTCAAGGTCCAAATAAACACAATACATTTCTAATCATACAATACTACTATTTACCTGTGTTGCAATCACCAACTGAGGCTTGTTTGAATAAGGCATAAATCTCTAACATTTCCTCATCAGTGGGTCTTGTTTTAAGATCCTTAACCTCCGCAGCAGCTGTATCGAAAGCAGCCTACAAGATCAAAAAAATCATAATCATATGTATATCTACTGGTTTATAATGAACACAATTCCTTGGACACCTACACCATTTGGAAAGCCTGCAAGACATATTTGGTGTGTCCTAGGGGGTACAACCACTAATACCCCCCTAGCTTCATAAAGATTGTTTGATTTTGCCAATAAAAGAAAGAGGGTGTCTTTTTGGCTTTTGAACTTTTTGTTGTTGTTGTTGTTGTTGTTGTTGTTGTTCGATATTGTTTTGTTATCGTTTTGGGGCACATGTAGAACTGCCTGTGTTTGGCATGACAAATCCTGGTCATCTTGGTGGCGTTTAAACTGTTCCAGGTCAAATACATGTATTTCCAGTTATAAATATAAACTAAACCAGTCTCCATCACATCTAACTTACTTGAATGCAATTTTGCATTTTAAAAATTATTTTATAGGTGGTCCCCCAGGGGGTGGTTACTCACATAGTATTGAGATATATATATATATATATATATATAAACAGCCTGATGAAGGTGGGCTAGTCACATCGATACATCGCTGACGCTTTTGGGATTGGAAGTAAGACTGACTTCAGAACTTTACAATCTTTAGTTCAGCTAGTCATTTTTTCGTTTATATATATTATATATACACACACACACACCATGGTTTTAACCACCTTTCTACCTATGTAGATTTTTGACTTTTGATTTGTCCAGCACTGTGTAGGTTTGACCCCTATTTATATGCAATTGTATGTAGGACTTTGGACCCATATTTTGGACAATGTAGTTTCCAAGTTGTCATTTGTCTAATTTTTTAACTGAAATTGGCAATTTGGAAACAACATTGGTGGAAAAGTTTCTCAGCGAGGCACTTACAAAACTGAATATGTCTTAGAAACTTTTTCACCAATGCTGTTTCCAAGTAGCCAATTTTCAAACAATTTTTGCGAGACTTTTGACTTTTATTCTCTGGCTGAATGTAGACTTTTCACATACTGTTTGTAAGTTGAATCTACTAGGGTACACCTGTACCCATCACCCAGCCAAGTAACCCCCCCCCCTTCCTCAGGGTCAGTACACTGTTCTACATTCTTGCTGTTTGTTGTTCTTGTTGATTTTTAGGTGTGGGGAGGGGTGGAGAAGTAAAGTGTTTTAAAACACAATTCATACATAAAGATTTTCCTACTAAATGACACTTTGAAATTTGAATTTGAATTTGAATTTTGATAAGATGTTTTTTCCTGATTCTACATGTATATACATGGACAGACTTGTATCATGATACCCCTTGAATAGAAAGGTCACAGGTCAACTTAATTGTATTTTGTATCTTGATACAAAGTTCCTGTGAGCTATGGACAGGTGATTATGGTGATAACGTGGTGTGGTCCACGTAACACTAGTCTAAGGTCGCCAGGATGAATTGTACATTGTTACAGAGTGCAGAAATGATGACAAATACCATGTATAATGTTGAATATGAAATGTATGGAAAACAATTATATTATGTATATATATATATATATATATATATATATATATATATATATATATATACTTATAATATACATGTATGTATAAAAACATAAATGAGAAAACTGAATGTCTCAACAAAACTCATCTCACAGTTTCCAAAAATTAATAAAATAATATATTTATAAATACATTTGCTACAAAATTACGTATAAAAATCACAATATCATAAAATAAACAAAAAACAGAAATGCTAAACACATGCTAAATATAGTAATAATAATTACATATATATATATATAATTTCACACAGTCCGTTTTAATAAATCAATTGAAGATCCCAACTTTTCAATTGCAACTACAACTTTAACTGTACATGTACTGAAAACCCCTATTGTAGATGTAGCTAGCTAATATCGGCCACTACCAGAATAATTCACCACGCCCATTCACCATAATGTCTTATTTTCTACATCCATATCCATGGCTTGATGAAGGTCACAATTATCATGTGTTCTAGGAATCTAGGAGTCAGCTTTTCGTGCAAATTGTTAGCAATTTGGGGTTTACCCGGAATGAATTTTCAGACTTCGAGTAAATTAATCAGAACATAAAAAAAGAACATGAGACGACATGGGGCCCTCGTTCACTCAATCGGATCATTTATGCATGACTCGACCGGCATCACGCGTTTGGCCTCAAATCAGATATAATTTAATGGCTTCGTGTGGTGGACGAATTTGTTTTACGTTACATCCCTCTATAAAATATCAGTTATAAGTGAGATATTATTAAACTGTGCATAAAATTAAAATGCATTACTTACAGAAGGCATTTTGCTGTCTTTTAAGTACGAAAGAGCAACGAATACACACAATTGCACAACACCGCGGTAGTCAGGTTTGCTTGGATTGTGAATGAATCAAGTGATCTCACGCTTTGGAAAGGTCAAAGGTTACACACGCACTTACGCGAGATTTGACGAGATCTATATTAAAATGGCGATTGCCACAGAATGTTGAAGGCTTGTGAAGACTTCGCAGAAAAGGGCTAAAAATTAAACTATATTAAGGTAGCCATCAGGGTAACGGTAAGGATCAATTTTTACACCTAATATCCATGTTTTCTTACTAACAATAGTTCATTAACATGGAAGATTTGTTTATTTTCATCAAGGAACAATCAGGTTTCGGCGTCGGCGAAATCTTCCTGTACAGTGTACGATGCGGATTTCGCCGGCCCAAGTTTATACACACTGTGTGTGTGTGTTTCGCTGTCAGAAAAAATCAGTGACATGAAAAAGACAGTAAAAGATCCAGTACCATAGTACAATATGTTATTAGCTGAAACGTGACGGCATCATCTCTTTTTAGCTACATTAAGAGGTGACTCAGCAACCGACCTCACTGTCTTCTGTGACCGTTTTCATTTGCGCGTGCGTGTGACATATCAATGTAGGATTGACGGGGTTGGTGCAAGAGGTCTTGGGGGCAGATAATCCGTAGAAGGGAGAAAATGCAAAGCATGTATGCTACCATGCAGATCTGACATTAGATTCCAGTGTTATCACACTGTTCTGACTTTTGAGAGTCTGAAAACCCCACCCTTATAAAACTAGAGAAGAACTGAATGAAATACCTGACACTTCAACTTCAAGACCTATAAGAGACCATGGATGTATTCACTAATACATCCATGAAGAGACTTACTTATTATTAAAGTTGAAGCTGTCATTTTTCATTTCAGTTTTTTATTACTTCAATTCGTTATCAATTCCACATACCTGTCACATCATGACAAACTATAATATTGCATTCTTGTATTGAAAAGATAGGCAAGAACAGCTTTGTAGTTTGGTCCCGAGTAAACTCATGGTTTACATCCAGATTACATGCACGTTTACAGCTGACTGATGTCGCCCATATCCCCTGGACCAAGAATTGCAGAGCTCGCTGCCGTGTAAAAATCCATGCTGTGAGATAGACTCAATCTAAACACTGTAACAAGTTATAGTAAAAATCATGGTAGGCTTTGATCTTTGGGATGAATGTTTTCAATGCACAAGGTGAAATTGGACATTGATGACTTGACGTTAGTAAGGAAGTGAACAGACACCATCTACCTTTGCCAGGCTTCCAATAGATCAGTACCGTGATCAGGGTACTAGTCACAATGTAAAACTAACATTGAATTTGACCTCTTGATGTTTATTATTGGTCAGGTCTGGCCAATTCAGGTCAAGTCATGCAAGGAATGTTTGGGGAATACCTTGAATATGTCAACACCATGCCATCTATGGGTGTCTAATGTATCTATAGATACCTTCTATGTGTATCTATAGGTACCTGCTATGAGGGTCTATAGGGACCTTCTACCAATGCATAGGTACCTTTTATGGTGTCTATATATAGATACCTTTGCATGTGTACACATAGTTTCTATGGCTGTCTATAGGTACATATATTGGGTGTCTATAGTTACCTTCTATATGGGTATCTTTACATGTAGTTACCTTCTATGTGTGTCTATAGATACCTTTGATAGGTGTCTCTTGATCAGGCCAGATCCAGGACACATTCACATGTTATGTAACCGTCCTACTGGCTGTTGGAGTCACTGAGTCAGGGGTTTCTTTTTTTTGTCCATGGAAACAGGACTATATTTGTAGTCAGTACAATTTTCTGAGTCCATACATCCATAGGAATACTTTTGAATTCACATTGTCTTTCCCATTATAACTGTATGTCTCCTTTCTATTTTCTTCAATTTCTTGTAGCTGAGAGCAATGTCCCTGAAACCTCGTGTCGTGGACTTTGATGAAACGTGGGGAAAGTTGCTTGAAACTGTAGAGGGCGTGATAAAGCTTGGCAATGTTCCCAGGGCAACATGGAATGACAGATTCTCGTATCCTTTACCTCAGATACAACATATTGATATTGTCATTAATGCATAGGGTGAAATACTACCAGTTACTGGGTGTAGATCATCATGTCTATGTAGCAATTCTTACAAGTTCAAGAACAACATCATATGACACTGTTTGTTATACTTCCATCTATAAGATAACATAACACATTGTTGTGAATTACCACATAAACAAAGTACAGACACTGATAACTCACACATACCTGTAATTTGACCATCTGCAGGCCAGTTAGTTGTGGTCTAAGGAATATGAATTTGGTGGAAAGGCTTCAACTCAGAAATTGTTAGAATTTCTCCTGTAATCATTCTGTTTATACTTGCCGCAGATTGTTATGGTTTTTAGTATATAAACCACTGACTGCATTTATAGATTTTGGTGTCAAAATGAGTTCCTTGACCATGATTACAGTGATGTATATGCACTATGTGTTGCATACCCAGAACCACTAGGGGACAAACTGTACAGTGAAACGAAGAAATTCCTAGAAAATCATGTAAAGGGCTTGCATATGGTAAGTAGTCATTCAGGTATATTGGTACAAACAAGCTACTAGTCTTGTAGTATACTAGTAACACTTCAGATCTGCACTTGAAAGGTTGTCGGACAAAAGTCAGGGATGACAGTGCCTCTGATATGCAGTCCTCTACAGTACCTTTGACACACTGTGACTTATGATTACATGTACTTTAAAAGTCAACAGAATTACCCAAGGTTCTAGCTACTAGACCGTCTGACAAGTTGCAAACATTGAACCTGGACTGAATGGTAGCAAATACAAAAACAGAAACTCAATCTAGACAAGAGTTCAAGAGTCTGTGTCAATTATGATATGCCAGGGTTGGCATACATTTTGTAGGATGCTTACGGCACACCATTTAATGCTGATTAATTATTAGTAATGGTCTCTGAATCTTTGGTGGTAATCATTGAAAAAGTAATCCTCATAGCACTCCATATTCATTATACTGTGACATCAATATTAAGTACATGTGTAATGCAATGCAGTGTGCTTGTGATTATAATAATGCATTGTACACATCAACATTGTATGTTGTGTGTGTGTGTGTGTCTGTGCATGTTTATGTATGTATGTGTGTATTACATGTGTGTGTGTGTGTGTATGTATGTATGTATGTATTATGTGTGTGTATGTATGTATTTATGTATGTATGTATGTATGTATGTATGTGTGTATGTGTGTATGTATAGCATGTATGCATGTATTTATTATGTATGTATGTATTACGTGTGTGTGTGTGTATTTATGTATGTATGTATTACGTGTATGTGTGTGTGTGTGTGTGTGTGTGTGTGTGTATGATGGATGGATGGACACAGTATGCCTTTTAATTATAGTCAAATATTGTTGTTGTGAGTCAATATGAGAAAAACTGGCATTTCATGTGAGTCACCACATAGTAAGAGATAGGGGAATACCAAATTTTGGTGCGTCTCTAGAAATTGTGTGCGTCAGTGGTGTGTCACATTGGCTTAGATGGCATACTGGATGGATGAATGGATGGATGGAGTGACAAATGAATGACTGACTCAGACAGATAATTGACTCCATGGATGACTGGTTGGATGGAATGATAAATTTGTACATGTATAGACAGGGCTAATGTTAAAGTGCTTTTGAGTATTTTAGTGACTAAAACATCCTCTTTCAAACCATTTTAAGATAGAGTATCTTTGAAATTAGGTCCCATAATAACCACCATCATTGTTGTTGTTGTTGCTATGTTCTACACATTTTCAGGAGGTCAAGGGAGCTGATGAAAATTTGCTGCAGATGTACCATAGATACTGGGAGCAGTTCAGTCGGGGAGCTAGCTATATGAATAAATTATATGGGTAAGTTTAGTTTACCATAGATATTGGGAGCAATTCAGTCAGGTAGTTAGCTATATGAATAAATTATATGGGTAAGTTTAATTTACCATAGATATTAGAAGCAGTTCAGTCAGGGAGGTAGCTATGTAAATAACTGATATGTATGGGTAAGTTTAATTTAGCATAGATGTAAAGCTGAGTCCATACATTTATCAAGGGTATCTTTTGCTGCTTAGTAAGGATACATTTTGTACCTGTAGTATTTGACTTATTGAAGCATACTACTACTACTTGCTATTACTGAATTAGCAGAACTTAAACCTAGTATTTAGGCATGATGTAATATTATATGTTTGATTTGATGATTTACTTGGCGTATGCTAAAATGGCAAGAAAACGCTTAGGTCTAATAAAAAAAAATTGTGGTTCCGGATACTCTCAATTTAGATTAGTAGGTAGATTTTTTATTTCATTTTATTATATTATTTTTCATGTGTGAGTGTCTAGTTCAGGTTTTTTCATTGTTTTCCAAATGGTCTCTGTGTTATTGTTGGTTTCTTCCCATCAGATGTACAGCTATTACACAGATTGGAAGAACAGTTTTATGTTGTCTTTTTAAGTTGATGTCAGTTTCCGCTTCCACTATTTCTCATGAGACTTCACATTTTTTTGCGATTTTATTATTTTTATCTCAAATACGTAAAAAAGAGTTTAGGATCAGCAGTGAAAAATTAGATGGGGTCGGGTAAACGGAACCAAACAATTATTTTTTTTTACGCCTTATCATGCCATCAATTGTGCTAACAACACAAGAGAATGGTATTCAAAGCTATTCAAAGGCAAGCATTGAGATAGATTGTATAGGGAGAAAAAAAGCCTACAAATTCAGCTCATGTCACTTTAAACCATATTTGTGTAGTTTTAATATCACTGAAACCATTCTATGTACTAGTTTAATGAAACTCAAATTTAAAAAGTAATTTTGTTATTTTGTTTCACAGGAGACATGGAGCTGTGTGTATACATGTCTCATTGTGTTTAAGTTAGGCTGCAATCATTGGACAGTATCTTAAAACTCTCATTTGTCATCAATATTGTCATTTTTGTATATTTTGCTTTGTAGGTATTTAAATTCTCAATTTATCAAAAAGCAGAAATTAAGTGATGCTGACATTCAGTATGGCTATGGTATTGATATCAATGAACAATTGATGGACATAGGAGAGGTAGGTGTCTGAAAACTGAATTCAATTGAATTTTATTTCCACCAGAAACATAAGATAATGACAATGCTAAAAGAAAAATATTAATAAGAAAACTATTTACTTCATGCATGGTGTTGTCAACGTTATCAAATATATTCAAGATTCTGTCATAAAGAAATAATAACTCTGATTTGCGAGAATGCTGTCAATTGTAATCTTTATATATCTAGTCTGTTATCTGACACCATAAACCTCTACTTTCTTCCTGTATGCCATCTCAATTCTCCCTACATTAGTATATCCCAATTTAATGTAGTCTTTAATTATTTAATATATCTGACAACCTGATACATGTATATGGGATACTTGCTAGTTCAGTGAAGCAAATATTCCTGCTCCTGAACTCCATTAGTTTATATTATAGTGTCCATGCCACGGACAACATTACATTTTGAGGTTTTGTATAACTAGACAACTCATCAGACACATGCCCATCTTGGTGTAATGACAGAAAATCTATTTTGTAAAGCTTGATATTATTACCACTAGAAAATTTTTTCAATTTTGCAGTCTTCAACTTGTTCACAAAGAGTAATTATTTACCGCTTTCTATAAATCAGGTGCAATGGTTTATGTACAAATTTAACCACTACTTAATTTTTGTGTTTTTGTTTTTCGGCGAAATAAGCAAAAAATAAGTCTTTGGCGTCAATATCCAGAGTTACTTCAGTCTTGGCACAAATTAAATGTGATGGAATATTTATAAAACATTTGATGTGAAATGATAAATTGATTTCATTTGAGAAATGAAATAGGAAGAAAGTAGAGATTTATGGAGTCAGATTACAGAGTAGATACGTAAAGATTAATTGGTAGTTTTATGATAGTCATGTTTAGTCATGTCCTGGTCTGTGATTTATAGGATTTTTTTGTTGTTGCAATATTGTGCTGGAAACAACCTTCAAAATGTCAAGAGTTCAAGCACATATATTCATGTTCTAGGGCACTGATAACATTAAAGGTCATGACCTTTCACATATTTCCCAATCATGATATACTTGAATTGGAAAGATGGTTAGCTATCTTTTTCAATTAGAATATGAAAATGAAATAATTCATAATAGATTTGTTTGTTTATTGGAAATATGATATGAAGATGGAAAGTCAACTATCAGGAAGCCACACACTATCTATCTCTCTCTCTCTCTCTCTCTCTCTCTCTCTCTCTCTCTCTCTCTCTCTCTCTCTCTCTCTCTCTCTCTCTCTCTCTCTCTCTCTCTCAAACTGTCGTTGCAATATGTTAATATAGGCTTTTAATAGAGTTAAGGTAACACTCACAGAAGGGTGGTGTCTCTGATAGAAAGTATTTTTTCAAATCACTAGTGGCAGCAAATTCAACCTTATTCATGTTTACATTATCTTGATTATAGGATGATTATATCTATATAACCAACACCCAGTTGTGTGACCAACCACATAAAAGTTCACTCGGTATATCAACATACCTCAACAATATTTTTCAAGTCATTTTTGAGGCTTTGCTCTTCAACAATATACCTCAACAATAGTTTTAATTTGCCGACAATAGCTTGCTTTCCATGGTAGTACAAGTACATGTAGCTGGTTGTACAATGTAGTATTATTCGACTAGAGTATTAATGTGGGTGATGACAGATTTGACTCCATGTCATCATTTTTTTATGTCACTACAGCTTGCCCTTGATATCTGGAAGAGACTCATGATTGAACCATTGAAGGAACAGCTGGTGAAGATGATACTTGGTGAAATACACAGGTCAGATTTAGAAATCGACAAAATAGTGATTGTGATTATAAGAAGGAGATTGAAACTGTGGAAGTTTTTTTTAATGAAATTCAGTGGTTAAAATGAATACCTAGATTCAGAACACCAGACACAGAGGAGGAGTAAGGGGGAGGGGTTGCATTCTAGAGGCTTTGTTGTCAGTGAAATATTCTTGTGGTTAAAATGGGAACACCTAGATATCCTGGAAATATTAGACCAAGAAAAAGAAGGCAAGAAAATAGAGAGCTTTACTTTTAATACTGTATCATATTCATTGCTGATAATGGAAATGGAAACCTTCACTCAAGAAGAATTCAGTTTTTGATCAAAACAGTTGAGGAAGTAAAGGGCCATTGTGCCACTAAAGATCCATGCCAGGGGTAATAATTGTAAAACGCTTTGAGCACAGAGTGAGAACACGGTACATAAAAACCAACATTGTTATACACCATGTGCATGCATAGAATTGTAATAGACTTGTGATAGTCAGTTCCTCAACATAAAGCAGTGTGGGATATGTGATAAATAAAGAACCACCATTTTATATACCATATCTTGTGTGATAAAAGTCCTTCTATACACATTCCCATATATATGTTTGTATTTATTTGTTTGTACACCAGGGATCGATGTGGTGAAAGTCCAAACCAAGCTGTTATTCATGGTGTCATCAATTCATTTGTCAATGTGGAAGAATACAAAAAGAAACTTAAACTCAAGGTGAGAGTCTGTGGGCACAGATAGACATGTACACATATACATTAAACACACATGGTGGTACATACACACATACACATAACATAACATAACATACGTACGTACGTACGTACGTACGTACGTACGTACATACATACATACATACATACATACATACATACATACATACATACATACATACATACATACATACATACATACATACATACATACATACACACACATACATACATACACATACACACACACACACACACACACACACACACACACACACACACACACACACATCTGCACACTCACTCATACAAATATATATACTGAGAGGCAGTATGATTACAAAGTATTTATTGTACACAAGTATCAACAAACTTGGGAAATGGTCAGTGTTAAACCAAACCTAACATGTATCATATTACTAAAAGCAAATTCAACACAAGAAAAATAAATTCTTACCTATTAACAATACTTTTGAAAAAACATGTAATTGGAAACTCATATTATGGTATATTTTTTTCCATCAACTTTTAACATTGAGTTTTCAAAGTATATAAATATGAAAGATTGGCATATACCGATATGTACTCCCAGGAACCTTCATGAGATGAGTGACAGACTGAAATAGGTTATACAAATGTATCATTCTGTGTTATACATATAGTTAAACAATAATGTATGCCCTCCCAGCCCATAATGGACTCAAGCAAACTTTGAACGACATAATGGGCGAGACGACAGCCGAGCCCATTATGGAGTGCAAAGTTTGCTTGAGTCCATTATGGACTGGGAGGGCATACATTATTGTTATTATTTTATAGTTTTGCCAATTCCAGTGAATTTGTAGACCAAGAAACGCAAAACAACGTATAATATACACAGCGCTGAACATCGTCTGCCATGTTCGGCCCGGAAGCTGAATACTAATCATAGCAACACACGTACGTACACGTACACACACATATACACTTCAATGAACTGCTGTGAAGACAAACTTGTTTCATGAATGCGTTGTATTTTTAAACAGTGGAAATGACAATCATAAGTAACAACATACATTTCGAAAAAATACCCAGTCGTATGAAGAAACAAAACAAATAAGCTTGTATTGTTATTGTTATGCTCGTTCCGGGGCCGCGATGCCCAATAATGGAGTACATTATCAGTAATAATGTACAGCGATGACGTCACAAAATTCACTGGAATTGGTAATGCTATAATATAATCATGATAATCATATATAATGGACCAGTTTGTTGAAAATAGAAAGTATATGTGGCACCCATTTCTGTAATTGCCCATAGATTCTTGAAAACAAACAATACATTGGGGTGTGCATTATTGATAGCTCCAATTACATTACTGGTACCAGCAATATATATACGTATCAGTCTGAATGCATACATCTCATCATATCAGAGTTGATTTGGTTTATGTCAAGTTATGGCTATATCAATATCATATGGACTCATTTTATATTTATTGCACTTCAATCAACAGAGTCATATCATAGATGTAGATATATACATTATCTAGTATATCATACTCGAGCTAAGTTATTGTCCTCAAACAGAAAATATGGATTGTATACCCTGGTTGTTCTGCATCACAACAACCCGTATCTACATCACTCATTCACTGTGTCCAAAAATATGAGTCAAATCATTCCAAATCGTCATAATTTTTCTCGATTTTTCATGAATTATGCTGGAAGAGGTATAATTATGTTATTCCCCAGTATTTCTCTTCATTCAGCTGTAAAATACTTGTGATCTAAAGGGTTGTCACTACTTTAATATCTTGTGACTGTAATGACAAGGCCCCCTAGGTCACTCGTAATTTCCTTGGCTGAACGAAGAAAAATATCGAGAATAATATCTAATTATACTTCAATGAACAGAGTCATATCCTAGAGATATACATTATCTATTGTCATATCATAATGAATTATGGGAGGTGGGGGGGGGGGGGGGGCACTACCAGAGATTTTAATAGAGCATATCATACATCACATGTCAAGTCAAGAGAAACACTCAAAGGAATAACAGGCTAGAGACAATATGTCACCCAATCACTAAGCCATACAATTTGTTGGTAGTTCTACCCTGTCCTGTTTTCTAGAAACTGTAACATGTTTATATGTTAAGTTGTTCATTTCTCTTCCATTCCAGTGTTCTCCATAAAACAAAGTAACCAAGATGTCAAAATGCTCTTGTAATCTCTGAAAATATTGGTACTTTCTGAAATAACATTCTGAAATTTAATGTTAAAAAAGTTCAAAAAAAAGAACTCCAAAACACTTTGTTTTAATGGAAATCATATCAGCCACCAGATTCCAGCTACAACCTGCTTCCAGGGATCTACAGCTGGTAACTGTTGTTAACTGTTACTAATCTCTGAGCCCTCTTGTGGAAAGAAAATCCATGGAAAACATTGTATTCATGGAAGGAAACTGGTCACCTGGTTCTAAAGTATTTCTATATCTCTTTACAGCTGTATCAGGATCTATTTGAAGTTAAGTTCCTTCAGGAGACTGGAGACTACTATAGATCAGAAGCTGCAAAACTTCTTGATGAAAATGATTGTTCACAGTACATGGAAAAGGTAGTTAAAATCCTTCCACTTTGATATGTAAAAAAAGGAGTTGAATTTGTTACTTGTTTTTAGAGTTTAATCATGCTGTATTGAAATATGCAGTTGTACCATAGTTACAACTCTGGTAATCAAGCCTTTGGTTTACTAACATAGGTGCAAACTAAGTAACGATTTTGTTCTTCAATGTGGTAGATTACACAAGTGGGTGACAGCAGTTCCTCTGTTGTGCAATTCTAATCACCCTGTGATCAAGATAGTGTAAACATTGGAAGTACTAAAACAGCACACTGCAAGTTCATGGAACTCTTGTCAATGAAAATCTGCGGATGGCTCCCTACTGAGAATATAATTAAACCAACATCCATTCAAAAGCTTATCACTCTTGTATCAACATGTTGTGTTTAACTCAGTAAATCAAAGGCTGAATTACCAGAGTAATATATGACTTCAGTACTGACTTAATTGTGAAGCACACTGTACAAAGTGATATTTCATCGGAAATAAACTGATATATGCATTAATATACATTTTGGGTGTAATTTTTGCTGCATAGTTAAACAACACTCATAAAGTTCTACTTACTGAATACATATTTGAATACTGTTATTACTTGTCCTGGTAGAGACACTCTTTCTATCACTTAGTGCCTAGCTATAACGGCACTAGTAGACATCTATTACATCTAGGGCTGTTATGTAGAAATGAGGATGGTAATATGATATCTACTAGTGCCCGAATAAGGGCAGGCAATAAGTACAATGTACATTCTTGGGCATGTATTCTTGCCATAGTTAATGCAATTCACTGATAGGATTCCCATGCTACATTAAAAGAGCCTTTGGAGAAACAGAAATGAATAGTGACCTGTATGCAAATTGAGGTCACTTTGGGTCACTAGTCTGTACCATGTGATACAATCTAAGCCAATCACTGAAGTCTGTATGGAAATGATGTGTTGCAGTTCATTCTACAGCATGAACACTGTCATTGTTACTGTATAGATGTTCCAATAATCCTTCTCTTTTCCTCTCTAGGTGCTGCACCGTTTATCTGAAGAAAATTTACGAAGTAGGAAATTTTTACATCCTAGCTCTTACAACAAAGTTACACAGGAATGCCAACAAAAGATGGTGGCAGAACATCTGTTATTTTTACACAATGAATGCAAAGAAATTGTTAGAAAAGAAAAGAAAGAAGGTAAGAACTGGATAAGTTAGTATTTGTCAGATTGTATCCTTTACATGTCTACAATCCACCATCATACACCATGGATTTTAAATAAACACAGATTGAGTACCTGTTTCTTTCTTGAATTAGATTTTATAACTGTACATTACAGGCTCATTTCTGCCTTTAGTAAAGTTATGTTGACTTATACTGTCATCGACTTGATTTTGGTGATAAAATATCACATTGGTAACTTATTCAACTTTGAAATCTTGTAATGAAGCCTATAATGCACTTGACATGTGTTCAGCCATAAGGGTTTTCCTGCAAGGGTTTATGGGAAAACCTTTTATGACATCACATTAATACCACAAATCTCTTTGTCTTCAATACATTGTATTTGTCATAATATATGTATAGTTATCTTGTCAAGTTTTACCAGATATAAACCTTTTAAAGATTTTTTTTTCATACATGATACCCTTGTGCTGACTACCTCAGCATTGCAGGCAACTTCAAAACATGATGTGATGTATGAATTCAAATAACTCAAATGAATCAAATTAATAAATTTGAACGAGCTCTTGTTCTGTTTTAACCATTATTTCAGGGAATGTTTGAACAACTTATGACTACCATTAGACTGTTCTTGTAAGTTTGTCATAAAAAAAACATCTGAAAATCTTCCTCGTCAGACCTAGTAGTTCATATAATTTCAATTCACAAATCTAGTCTCTAACGACATCTGTTTGTGCTTTCCCCATCTCACAGATATGCAAAGGCTGTTTAAATTATTACAACCCATTCAGAATGGGTTAGGTGAAATGATACAGGAACTAGAGAAACATATAAAAGACACAGGTAAGTGGTTTGTTATTACAATTTAGATTTTCATGATAATAATGAATTGTATTTATACTGAATTTCTTTAAGTTTTTATAAACTTGTCTCTCAAGTGAGGGCCAACTTTGAGTGACTAGGGAAAACCTGCTTTGTTCAGTAGAGTCAAACTGAATGAAAATAGTTTCGTAATACTTACAGCATGGCAAATTTTATCAAACCCAGACCCAAACCCAGACTTGAAACATGACCACAGTGATTTAACCACTTGACCACTGACAACCTGTCATTTCCACATCAAAAGAAATATTGTACATGAAGTCAGTGCTCAGTGCACATAGAGGCTCGTTTTACGATGAAAAAGTCTGTTAGTTATGAATTGTTAATGAGTTAATTATTATTATTATATTCTAATTTCTTTACGTGTGTCTTTTCTTGCTTTCTTTTACCAGGGCTTGAAGCAATCTGCAATTTAAGAGGGGATAATGTAAGTTTGTACAGTATAATCTCAATGTATTTGATATATAGTGATGTTATGTTCTTGCCCATTCTATGGTCTGTGTGTATTTCAATCTACTCAGCTGTTGTGTATTTGTTATTTATTCACTGTTCTGAAATATCAAATCTAGCCAAAAAAGTGAGATATATAGATATATGGCAATACTATAAAACAAGAAATACTCAAATTCCTTGAGTTGTTTCATGAATGCTGTGGTCTGAAATTAGAAGTAATTATTGGACACTGTACCTGAAGCTTTGCCACCTTTCAACTATCAAGATATCTTACCACTGAGACTGTCTGTATACATCATGTACCGGTAGTTTCCACTGTCCCCAAGAAAGACCACCTTTGAGCGGTTGAAACATTGGAAGTTTTATTTTATAAACTTTAATTGAATCAGACTTTGTTTTATTGTCACACTCAGTGTTTTCATTGATTCTGACTCAAATACTGTAAATCTAGATATTTTCACTACTACAAATTTTGTGATTTTACAGTTTTCAACTATGTTCTCAAACTACGACTAATTTCTACTAATTGCCAGATTAGTACATTGTGTTTATGTACAAGAAGGTACTTTAGTTACTATTTATTTTTGTGTTTTTGTTTTCTAGTAAAATAAGTGAAAATAAGTCTTTAGTGAAAATATCCAGGTTTATAGTAACACCTGGTGCTTATACGTCATAATTTTTAGTGTTTTAAACAAATTTGTATGAAGGCAGTGATAATGGTAAACTAAGTGAAACTCACTGTATTTAGACATTCAGTGCCTCTTAACTTTAGTTTGTATTGGATACAGTCACTCTGTAAATTTTCTGATTGATTGATTGATTGATTGATTGATTGATTGATTGATTTCTATTTCAGGTACCTTCCCAATTTGTAGAGTCTGTGTTAGATGTTCACACTAAATTTTCTAAACTCATACAAAGTGTCCTAGCTGGTGACCAGGCTTTCACTAGTGCTTTAGATAAGGTAAGTGTAAACTTACATTCACATATCTTCACATATCTGTAGTTGTCGTTGTGTCTAGAGAATAGGGACGAAATCTACCTCTTCTCCTAGTGATATGGCTTTGTTGGGTGCAATATGGCCTGATGAGAAGAGTCTTCCAGAATACCATATACAACAAGATACAAGAAAACTTGATTATCTTTCAGAAGAGAAATTATGGAGATGTGATTCCCCTACATTGAATACAAATAAAATAAACAGAAAAGTAAAATTTTATAATTTAGAGGTGTTTGTTGTAAATCCATCCAATATTTTCACCTACTGACAATTTAGCCACCCATTTTTAGTGAGGTCTGATAAAGTTGATAATAAAACTTGTGTATGCTATTTTACAGAACTGCTAGTTACTGTTTTTATTACAAGTTAATGTTGATTATCTGTTTTTAAAATAGGCATTGACAGCTGTTGTCAACTGGAAGCCATCACCACGACATGTATGCAAAGCTCCAGAACTGGTATGTGTATATGCAAAATATCATATCAAGCAGTTACATTTCTGTGTCTGTGTGTGTATGTGTGTGTGTGTGTGTGTGTGTGTGTGTGTGTGTGTGTGTGCACGTGCAATGTATGTATATGGTGTGTGTGTGTGGTGTATGTGTGTGTGTGTGTGCGTGTGCATGTGTGTGTATGCAAAATATATCAAGCAGTTACATTTCTGTGTGTGTGTGTGTGTGTGTGTGTGTGTGTGTGTGTGTGTGTGTGAAAATGCCACACCAAATAATAGCTAGGTGTATGAAGATATATACTGTGAGTTGTTTTATGTACAATGGAACTTAATAGTTCCCAAAATATGCTGTATGGTCAGTTTTATTAGCAATGGAACTCATAATGTATTCAAGCCAGGGAGTTACATGTGAAGTTAGCTTAGGAATAGAAGTAACTATAGACCCCCAAATTTACAACTAATGTGTATCATCTACCACAACTTGTGTACACAGATAGCCAAATACTGTGACTCTCTACTCAAGAAAAGTTCTAAGGGAATCAGTGAGTCTGAAGTAGATGACAAACTCTCACAGTCAATAATTGTCTTCAAATACATCGATGATAAAGATATCTTCCAAAAGGTAAGAGTTGAAAGTGTTCCTTTAGTTCATATGTATCAATTTCTACTATCAACCTACGTATAATTTTCACCCCTGGTAGGTAATATTCAAATTTGAAATCTTGTAAATAAGCCATACTGAACTTAACATGTGTTCTTTGATTTTGGGGATTTCCTGCAATGGTTTATGGGAAATTATCTAATGGTGACAATACCCTAATCTCTGTATCTTGGCACTTTGTGTTTGTCAAGTTACAGCAAGTCTTATTTTCACCCTTTGTTACAGTTGATTTCATCTAGCCTAGAATGATTATTAGATTACTAGAATTGGTTTCCAACTTTGTCTCTACATTTGCTACAACAGTGACAGATATTGTTGAAGTTACACTCAAACTTACAAATAATATCAGCAGTAAACACCAGGTTGCACACACTTGGTAGTTACTTTGTCTGGAAATACCAGTCCCATGTATTTTTGAATGCTATGGCTGTTACGATAATAAGTAATTCTACTTCAAATATGTACTTTCTTTCATAGATAAAATATGCAGCTATTTAAAAAGGACACAAAATTGATGAGCATATATCTCTGAAAAGAGATTATCATTTTCAGTGTTGTAACAATTCACTCAAAAATTTAAAATCTAGGGTAAAACAGACAAGCTTAGGTTGTTGAAACTAAAACATAGTTCCAGATATTTATGATGTTGCTTTTACTTTCTTTTCCCCTAGTTTTATTCTCGTATGTTAGCCAAAAGATTAATTCATGGGTTGTCCATGTCAATGGACGCAGAAGAAGGAATGATAAACAGGCTGAAGGTAAGTATACAAACTAAGTCTAATGTATTTCATTTATGTTTCTTTGATAGTCAAAAACTTGTCATATGTCAGCCAGTCCACAACACCCTCATTTGCATACAATCTGTCCTTCAGATCGCGACCGTTACACTTTGAATGGCTGCTCATGGGCCTTATTTTTGGGTATTTTCAACTAGCCGTAACTTTCACTAGAGTCCACCATTTTAGATACTGTAAACGCCAAAACCTCAACTGACATCTGTTCTTTCGTGCCAGCAAAATAAATTTTGGAATTACATTTAGGAATAGCGGTTTTCCGATGAATTCGGGACACATACTTAAGGCCCTGAAATTTCGACCTAGTTTTTCGCTCATAGTTTCAATTTATTAGCGCATATTTTTCAATTTTCCTATCACCGATTGGAGACTTTGTACTAATTGAAGCATTTCATCAGATTTCTGAATGTCTCTCAAGGGAACAAAATGATATTAAAAAAATGGAAATTGATCAGTGCAAATTATGTTGGGGAAAGTAGGTCTTAGATTACTCAACCTAGCAAATTTGTTCAACGTTTTGTATGTATGAATTTAGCAGAAGTGAAATTGATGTATAATACAGAGTGAATGTAAGAAGAATAATGTATGGGTGTAAAGTGGTAGACGTCAAACTTACTGCTAGCCAGCTGTTCTTGTTTAGTCCTATGTATGATTGTGTGCTTGTAGTAATGACACTGAAGACTTTCTGGTATTTCCAATGTATGATTTGAAAATACTAATGAAAGTCACAACAATGTTTTTTTCTCATCTCAGCAAAACTGTGCTTTTCAAATTTCTGCCATATTGTCATATTTCCATTGTAATACTGCAAAGTACATTGCATCATCACTACAAGTAGTAAGCAGTTGTTTCTAGTGTGGGTTTATCCTATTACTGCATACATTTCAATTGAATCAACCCTATACCAGTGCAACTCAGAGCAATACGGAAAGTAACAGTTCATAATGTAAAAACACACTGAAAAGTAACACTACACACCATAAAACATACAAAGCTTAATAAGCATTTAGTTAACTTTTTTTGTCTTTTCTTTGTCTAAATTTTACAGCAAGCCTGTGGTTATGAATTTACCAATAAACTCCATAGAATGTTTACAGATATGAGTGTTAGTAGCGATCTTAACAATAAATTTAGTAATTTCCTCAAAAATAAAGAAGGAGACCTTGGAATTAGCTTCTCTATCTATGTACTTCAGGTAAGTGTATTATCTTATCACATAGCTAAACTTAGTTTGTATATTTCTATGTAATGTCCAGTAGATGTGTCTTTCACCTTGCTAAGTAGGAAAGACATGTACATTGTTAGTGCGTACTAAGTACTATACCGTCTTTTTCAGATCTAGTCCATTCTACTCATAACATCATAGATTTCCTACACTTTCAGTAGTGTTAGGATTTAGCTCATAGAATACTTAATCCCCGAAATGTCAGCTATCTATCACTTTGTTGGACTGAGAGTACATTTTATCGAAAAAATACATTTCAAGCATTCCATGATGTAACCACTAACAAATATGAGATCTGATAACAATGTCCTTTAATAGAAGAAAATTCATTTTCATACAGTATCGTTTATTGACATCGTCACACACATGTAGTATTCTATAGTTATCTTAATGTATTTAGAGCCTAGTTTAATAAATGGCATCAAATGTATTTGGTCCATTGGAAATGATATTGGACATGATGAAAACACATCTACATCCCCCAAGTTAATGACGCCCTGTGATACTCCCTGTCAGTATTATACATAGCAAGCAACATGCCACATGTACAGGTGTACCAAGTGTGAAATCTGAAAGGAAAAGATTTTTGTTGCATTTGTTTGACATGTGAAGTGAAATGCTAGCAGTAAAATGCTGAGACTATTCTTTGGTGTTCAAGATTTGATCACGTGAACGAGAACAGTCATGTAGCCAATGTTTCCATCTAATGATCTTTGTTGCATTTGTAAGACATGTGAAATGAAATGTTAAGACAATAGTGATGTAAGAAATCACTGATATGCTCTGTGCAAACACCAAGTCATTTGTGTACTGTTTGTTCCAAGTATTCATATTAAGTTCTTCTGTTACAGGCTGGTGCATGGCCTCTAGGTCAGACTGCCCTCACACCATTTGCAATACCACAAGAACTAGAGAAGAGCGTCAGGGAGGTGAGTCCATATTGATGAATAAAAATATATAGTCTAGTGTTCTTTATCACCAATGACATTTAACTATTTAAAGACTATACACAGACAATATTTGATGAAAGAGATACGAAGCTTTCCTCCACACCTATTGACTTATTCACTAGTCTGGTGTTCAAGTGATGTTTCGAGCTTTGAACAAGTTCACAGGTTTGGACAAAAAGCTTCAGTTTCATTTTCAGAAAATATCAACTTTATGTAGTATTTCTATAGTTTAAATGTCATTGTTGATACAGTAACATACACATGTGAACTTTCAACAATACATGAGAATGAATGTTCATGGACTCTGGGTTCAACATCAGTCATGAAATTTCTACTCACAGAGTCAGAAAAACACACCTGGCAATGCTGAAAAGACGGCGAAAATTTGAGATTCACTTCCAAGTACAATGTGTTCCACAACATAGTTTTCTGTATCTTTGATCATGAATTATTTGTACACAACCTCATGAAGTCCAAATACATAGCTGTTTATAGCTGAATAACTGTAATCTGTATGTACCGGTAAAACACCACAAGATGATTACTAATGTCCCGTGTTTTGTTTATGTTACAGTTTGAACTATTTTACAATACCAGTTTCAATGGAAGGAAACTAACATGGCTTCATCATCTATGTACAGGTAGGTTTCATAGTTTTAAAAAGCTATTTAAAAAAAACACACACGCTAGTAACAAGTTGGAAATTGGAGGAGGAAATTATGAGATGAGAGGAGATTATTCTGTTTTTGCAAGCTTATTTGAATAGCTCTACCACCCATCTACTTATCACACTACTTATAAAAAAATCTAAAAACTGTCTGGGTTGCCCTCCTCAAGCTGTCATCTTTGTTAGTAAGCTCAAACATAGTGAACACACACCCATAGCAACATTTTCATAACATCCAAATAGTCTATTCTGTCTGTTTAGTGGGTCTATTCATCATGCAATTTATAGAATGGTTGAGTGTGAATTGCGCCACCAAGAGGTCAGATAATTTGCACCTCTTGTTTTTTTTCCCCAGGTGAACTGAAATTTTCATACCTCAAGAAACCATACATAGTGACAGTGACAACGTTCCAGATGGCATTGTTATTGCTGTATAACAACTGTGATAGTATGACGTACTCAGAACTGTTTGAAACAACCCAGATCAATGAAAAAGAACTCACAAAAACATTACAGTCACTAGTGGATGTTAAAATACTTAACAAAGAAGGACAGGTAAGTGATGCAGTCCAAAAAAAATTAGCTTAGAAGTTTGAGGAAAAAATATTCCGTCTTATAAAAATTTGACTTGAAAGTTGAAAATTGTATTGCCATCATTTCATGAGTTTGCAAAAACTAAAATGCATCCATGTTCATGAATTATCCCCATCACTTCTAGACGAGAATTAAAAACAACAATATCAACCCAAATTATCCAAAATTTAATATTGAAACAAAACAAAAACAATCAGATCTTAATGTGCAATGGTTTGTTTGTTCCCAAGGAGTTTAGAGTGTATATATAGGGTCATTTTGTCACTATAGGTCTGTGTTAGTCGTAAGAGTTGTATATTGCCATGGTTACAACATTCCACCATAGAGGGTGTATGTTTCAACATAAAATGATGTACAGTGTACCATGACAGGGAAATGCCACTCCACAAAATGAAGTTCTTTTCATAAACTAAGGGTTCTGGAGAGTCATTTCATAATTTTACATCAACTCCAATTACTGTTATTTCAGAAAAACATCAAATTGAATTTGTGCCTTTACAGGGTGTCCTTGCTATGAGCTGTTGCATCATGGGAGTCAGTAGAAATAATGTATTCAAGTTGCACACTGAATATTCATGAGAGCTGTTTTACACTGAAGTGTATTAAACTCAGGACTCATTGCAAGTAATTGTAGGCGATGTAACATCATGAGATGACTCTCCAGTACCCATAGTTTATGACAATGTCTTCTATTTCCTGGAGTAGCGTTCCCCATTTAATAATTGTACAAATGAAATTAACATTTTTTGAAGAAATGTAGAAGTTGGTATATGTTCATGATAATTGATAGGAGGATGACAAGAGCTAAAAACATTTTAACTGCATTGTTGACAGTAGAACTGAAAAGTAGCTGAATCGGTTTGGTTCCAGGTTGTTCACAATTTCTTAGAGACTGATTTCAGGTTGGACCTGTTGCCAATTTTGTTAAAAGTAACTATGTCTTGTGCATTGTATTCTCATTTCTAACTTGATTGCTGTGTTATTCCCCAGGGCAATGAACATAAGTGTACATTTACACTGAATAAAGAGTTTGCCAACAAGAGGACAAAGTTTAAAATTACTACAGCTGTTCAAAAAGAAACCCCACAGGTGAGATATGAATTACCACTATGATGATATTTGTTGGTTTGGAAAGTCAAAGTTTTCCATTTCAAATTTTGTAATCATTGCGGCCAAAGTGACTTCCACATTACAAACTATAGTAACAGTAACACTTCATATTTGTATTGTTTTAGAGTCTTGAACCCAATATTTAATGTGCCCTCCCCCCCCCTTAGGCAGGGCCAGAGGAGGGGGGGGGGGCAACTGTTACAGTGGGCTCCACATGTCTGTGTGCAGCCATATCTGTGACATTCCTCGTCCAATTTTTTTCAAACCTGGCACAAAGATAACATGCAATATAGGTCACTTTGTTTTGTGACATGTCCTTGCTTTAATTTCAGGGTTGTAAATTATTTGATATATCGTTTTTTTTATTGATCTGTACTGTTGTGCGTGTATGTTTTTATGCAGGAAGTTGAACAAACGCACAGTGCTGTAGACGAGGATAGGAAACTCTACCTTCAAGCAGCCATAGTTAGAATTATGAAGGCTAGAAAAGTACTCAAACACAACACTCTCATACAAGAGGTAAGTTTACACATGGTATACACGGTGTGTGAGGGTAGATGTGGGTCTGAAATTGTGAATATGTGGCTTGTAGTGCATAGCAGGGCTAATTTTCAGTCCCAGGTCAGTGTCTCAACACTTCCTACGTGTATCAAGCCAACATTTCATGAATACAGTTCCCCAAAATGTAACTAATTTTAAAAATACAGTGACTGATTTCTTTCCTGTTTATTCATAATACCATAGTCCAATATTAGGAGATAAAAACATTTGTGTAATACTCTCTAAAACAGCAGTTTCATAGGTGCTCTGTGAGTTCTCAGAATGTGCTACATGGTTAAAGTCATCTAACATAATGAACGTCATCTTAAGCCAACCCCTATTTTACCTCATGCTAGAGGGTCAAAGTAGAACAAGATGGTTGACTTTAATATTCTTACATGCGCCTACATAGTAATGCATGTGGAATGCATGGAGCAGAATTTATGGTTTCGACCAAGAAATTGAATAGTCTTTATTTGTATGACAAACCTAGGTGGTAACATTCTATTGTAGGTATTGAGAATTGATTTTTGGAATCATGAGCAATATATTTTCCATTGTCGATACTGACTAAATCTTTTCTCCTTTATCTCTTTCCAGGTGATCAGTCAATCCAAAGCTAGATTTTCACCCAGTATTAGCATGATCAAGAAATGTATCGAGTCACTCATAGATAAACAGTATCTTGAAAGAAACAACACATCAACAGATGAATACAAATACGTAGCATAGTCACCCCCACCCCTCCCCATACCCCCTTTAATAATAATTTACCCTAGGTTTTTGTACCTAATTGTGTATAGTGGTTACCATGGCAACTGATTACCTATCATTTGTCTGGCTGTGAATATTACATGTGTACAGTCAGACTTCTACTATTTCTTCTTCTTTTTTTTGACACCATAGACGATAGAGTCACTCACCATGCTAGCGTGGTTTTAATGAGCATTTACGTAGCGTGGACTAACAGGCGTTTACGTAGCGATCATCTCGTTCGAAAGAGTGATGAATTTAATAGCGTTTTGGTAGGTAGGAAAGTAGGAGCAAAAAAAACTGAACAATCTTGCAGTGTATATTTGTTTTACTTGGTTTATTTTCTGCTTAAAGCCATACACATATTTTTTTGGAAATGATAATATTTTTTTTCAGTGAATGTAAGACCTGAAATTTAGAGATTGCAAGAATATCCATGTGTGTACCTTGCAGCAAGACATGAATTTTGTTTTTTTCAAGATTCGGTTTTTTGATTAGAATGAACTTGTTTCCTGTGCCACTCAAAATTTACAATCATTTGAACAGGAATGTGATATACACATGCACAACCACAAGTTATATTGCATACTACTTGAGTTGTACAAGTTGGTTGTCATAGCGTACGGCTAACATTTTATTTCTGAACCCACGCACTTTGACATTTAGGGCTACCGTTGCACTCTATCGCAGCATACTTCCCCCCTGCATGATGGATGACAGATGAACATCAAGTGGTATTAATATTAATAACAGATGATCAAATTAAAAAAATAATGAAGCCATTCGTATTTTTAAAAAATATTATATTTCTGTTGGTAAGATTTACATGATGTTTCAGAGGAGTTCAAATTCTTCAGAGTAAAGCTGCAGCCACAATTAATCTGTGTGAAGCGCAGTTGATAACTGCTAAAAAGCTGTACTTTTTTTATTTTACAAACTTGAAATGTCACACCCAAAATGAAATTTCCTGTATCCTGAGTACTATGTCAAACATTGCATATGATGCATTCAATGATACCTTACACGCAACATAAGTACCAACTGGTACATATTCCTTTCTTGCAGTGAGTGCCGCAGACATGTAAAGTTATTTTACTACACTTAGTTGGGATTGATCACAAAAAGCATCATTATAGAATTATTCTAGACATAGCCATGTAAACTTGTGTAGAGAAAAAAAGCCGTCAACAATCTTCCTAAGAAATTATTTATTTCTGTAATGTTTTCATCCAAATGTATATTAATATTTGGTCACCATCCAAAATCCAATCTTCTGTTGGGTATTCATTTGAATGAAAAGCGCCCCCTAGTGTTTGTTCTTTGTAGCAGTAGATCATGCCATGAAGGAAAAAAACACAGTTATATACTGTACATAATAAATATTTCAACTATAATATATAAAGTATTACCCGATTCTTTGTTTGTAACCAATAGTATGATCTTTCAACCTGTCATGTTACGACAAGTGATATTTTGTACCAGTTTTGGAAAGTTATGATGACAAACAGTCAAGTATCTCAGTTCTTATCAGCTGGTATTCATTTTGATTAAACGTGACGTGCCCCGGAATAAACTGTTTAAACTGCTGTTACTTTGTTCAAGACAACTCCAGTGCATTCTCAATTCAAATCAAAAAAAAAAATTTGAAATAGAGGTCAGAATGTAATCAAAAGTCAGTCATTTTAGAATCCAATATGGCTGTAGAATCCAATATGGCCGCTGACTACTACATGTTTACTCTATAAGAAATCAAAGATTGTCGATTTCCTTGAAAACAAGACTGTGAAACCCCAAATTCCGTTCATTATTTCAAAAGGACCAGAAGCAAGCCTCCATATGGTTTAATTTGGAGAGTTTTTAAGAACATTGATTTCAGTGAAAGTTGTCAATTTGATTCATTCAACCTTAAACACATGTCAACACTTCAACAAGTATCCTTGGTACCTTGTCAGTACTCAAAATAATGCTGCGCCCTCTCAGTTCAAATTGAGAGAGGGGATAGAAAGGCTTTCTCTGTTCAAATTGAGAGGGGGGATGGAGGAGGGAATGAGAGCCAGGAAGAGGAAGAAGCCACACTCAAAAATGTTTTGCTTGGCACACTTTCATCCTCATCAAAATGTAAAAATTTCCTACATATCTCAATCACTTACCCTACAGTCTCATTATGCGTTATCACTTTTTCTGAACTATGTCAAGGAAGCAAATCTTTAGTAGTGGTGAGACGTTGAAAGTACAAAATGTCCAAGAACTTGACCTTATGATGTCATCTGAATTAGTTATACAAATTTGTTAGAAAATAGGTTGACATGTTTGTTTTGATAAAGCATAAAGATAAAAAGTTTCAGGAAATATTTTTGTCAGTATGACCAGCTGTACATGGGTTTTCTAAACGCCAAATTATACTTTCAGGTTTAAACACAGCTTTGAAAATGAAATCACTGATACTATATAACACATAATGAACAGAAGGAACATCATGTCATCATTGCAGTACCATGAATGTACAATATATACATGTTCATGTAGTAAACCCACTCATAGGATGGTATGCCCAGACTGTAAAGTTTATACAAAAACAGTGAACCCACTCCTAGAATGTTTTACCCAGAATGTACAGTGTATGTACAGGCAGTGAACCCACTCCTAGAATGTTGTGTCCAGAATGTACAGTGAATGTACAGGCAGTGAACCCACTCCTAGAATGTTGTACCCAGAATGTACAAGCAGTGAACCCACTCAGAATGTTGTACCCAGAATGTACAAGCAGTGAACCCACTCAGAATGTTGTGCCCAGAATGTGCAGACAGTGAACCCACTCAGAATGTTGTACCCAGAATGTGCAGACAGTGAACCCACTCAGAATGTTGTACCCAGAATGTACATGCAGTGAACCCACTCAGAATGTTGTACCCAGAATGTGCAGACAGTGAACCCACTCAGAATGTTGTACCCAGAATGTGCAGACAGTGAACCCACTCAGAATGTTGTACCCAGAATCTGTGGACTGAATAAATCATATTCTGGCCTAATGAACTTGTCAATGCTAAATCATCATCTGGTACCTCTATTTCATGTCTATGTACAAGCAGTGATGAACCCATTCAGAATGTTGTCCTCAGAATGTGTAGTTTCTAATACTTGCAATATACCCACATAGGAAGTTATGTTCAGGATGTCTCATGTCTATACATGTACCCATGCATAGGATACTGTGACCAGAATGTGTAGACTGTGTGTACAAGTTTTGCAAATTGTTCATTTTTACCCTGCATACTGTTTTTGCTTCACAACTCAACAAATCACATCATAGCCTAATAGAGAAAACAGCGTGTAATAGAGATTTTTTAATTTACTGTTGAAATAAATCAAGTCTCAGTGAAATACATTGGTATGGAACAATAGCAAATCATTGTAAAGTTAGAAATTAATTGAAATTTAATCTTTCTCAGCTACAACTGACTAGACTGGGGAGCTGAGTTGTCAAGTAAAAAACACAGGACGCCTCAGCTGTGAATTTTAGTAATACAACCCTTTCTTTGAAAACATGTTACTCTATCAGTCTGACCTGATAATATAAAACTTGATTTTTCACAGCCATCTATTTATAACCAACAAAAGATTGGACTGGGGTACTTGATTCCAATTTATCATGGGGTAGAGCCTTTGTATTTATTATTTTGAAAGTATGTATTTTGCTAATGATTTTAAGAGAACCGTTACTCATGTAACTTTCATACAATTAATGTATTTGGTTGCTTTCAATAATAAAACAATAGCCCAATTTCTATTTAATACTTTGTGATGTGATTGTGTGTTTGATAGAACTTTCTAACCCAGACCCTTTACTTGGTTGATTTTGGCTATGTTCCTCTAAACACTGTAGGCCACAATACATGAACATCATATAGCCAGCCACTACTGGTATGAGTACTTGGTGATAAACCAGGCACCTATACATCTAGCCCAAACCCTTCATTTGGTTGATTTTGGCTATGTCATCTCAACACTCTAGGCTACAAATACATCATATAGCCAACCACAACTGTTATGAGTACTGGGTGATAAACCATGTGCATGTATCTATTCATCTAGCCCAGACCCTCTATTTTGTTGATTATGGCTATGTCATCTCAACACCTGCTTAGACATTTGAATTCAGTATTATACTTTAAATGAAGCATCATCCAGAAAATGTACTGCAAATCTTTACTGTGTTTTAAATCTACCCACTGTGTCAGCTGACATTGGTGTCTTCACGTGATCTGAATCAATAAGGAAAGAGGAGCTGTGCAACACAACATAGTCAGTAGACAGGATCTTCCCTAAAGATTTCGTGATGGACTCAGTGGGTTGAGCCATTGCTACACAGAGTTGTTATCTAATTTGTAGTTTTCATTACAGCAAAAGTCTGATGTAAGTGTTTTGAGAGGGCATAACAAAATTGTGAACAACAGAGAGGAAGTTGGTTTAATTTCAAGAATTAAACTGAGCACATGATCTACAAATTGAAATTGGAAAACATAAAAGACCAAAACTAGAGATAATGCAACACCTGCAATATGATAGAAGATGAAATACACTTCATCACAACATGCAACAATTATAACATTGTTAGACAACAAATGTATACCAGACTAAGTACAATCAGGAGTGTAGACAATTTCAAAGAACTAGATAATGAATCAAAATTTATTACTCTTTTTAACTTTGATCAAAGACACATACTTATGGCTCTGACAACTTTCATAAAATCAGCATTTATCATGAGGAAAGGCATTCTACAGAGTTAAAAGATATACATTACATTTATCTAACCTAAAGTTTACACTTTCGTATAAACCGTATTTTGTTAACTAATATTACTCTAGTTGATATTTTTGCTAGTTTGTTTTAGCACCAGACACTCATTGCAGAAAATCCAATGAAGAAATGTAGTTTTCTTAATGGATGCAATAAAGATTCTATTCTATTCACAGCTGAAATTAACCAAGCAAGAGGTAGGTAGGCATGCAACTATCAAGAGATGGTTAATGTACTAGTCTGACAGCAGGAAGCTGTCTGGACAACTATTGCCTCTGTTTCCAATCAATGTCATCCCTTTCAACATTACAGAGACATTGTCTAAATGCAGTTCTAAGAAACAAGGAAAGCTATGACATGCCAATATTAAAATAATATTTTTGGTCAAAATACAAACTAAAATCAAAGATTTTTTGAACAAAGAAAATTTATCTGAAAAAAGTGACATATGTAGTATGTAGAGTGGCATATTTACACTTTTTCTTTTTAAATCTATATCCATATCAATCAATCAATCAATCAATCAACCCACCAATCCTATCTATTACATACAATCAGAACCAAAATATTCAAGTGCAGTGAGCCCTCTAAGCCAATATGACACACCACTGACACACAACAATTCCTATTTAGAAACTGGGGGGGGGGGGGGGGGGGGGGGGCATTTTTCAACTGGTGCAATGTTTCCTATTGAAAGAAGTCATTAGAAGTCCTTGACTTAATCGTTTCCTTCTATAGGAAACATCTGGCAATTATCAGATATATGCCTTGTCAGAAAATTTTGTTTTCATTCTTTTGTAGCGATTTTGGTAAGTTCCTCGAAAAGTACTTGATCTATGTTAGAAATCATTTCAATTAAAATTTTCCGTGTTGTCTTGCTATGGATATTCGTGGTGAATACAAGAAGTCATGATTGTAAACTTGTGGCCAGTCAAATCTTCGGAGTGAAAATTGAACAGCGCCCTCATGTGTTTAGAAAGTATAGAAGGGACGTATAAATTGTTTATACGTCTCTGGAATAGGTGCTGTTTCTGCGTGGTGATATTCCTCGGGGTATGTTCCACCACGAGCGAAACTAAAAATATTAATTAGACATCACAATAACCGTACTGACACTCTTTAAAGACATAATCAGCCTACTTATTATTCTCTTGACAGTTTGAAGTGAATCAGAGAAGGTGTATTCGTAGACCCCCTCACGATAAATTATGTTTCTATCAAAACATGACTGATAGCGCCGCGGTATCGATTTTGTAATATAAAGCTCTCTATCGTTGTAACTGGTATATTTATTTACATTGCAATGTGAACAAATTACATGTGTTTTTCAACATTATCTATAAATGTATGTTATGACGAATGACATATTGCAAGTTTCTCATATAAACTACAAGTCCTTGTTCTTCCAGATTGAAACGGACATCGACAGTATCAACAAAACCTACTTTATAGTAGTCCTATAAGTTTATTAAAGTGTTGATAAAAAATAAACGTCCTTCAGCAAACGACAACGACCGATCGACGTATTCACTGTCACTTTACAACCAATAGCCTACTGTACCTGTGTAATCACTGTTTACAATGTAATTTTGTTCCTAAATACAATGTTGAAGAATGCAATGCAATAAATATCACTATTTTGATATCATGCATGTTTTTAGGGTTTTTTTAGTCTAATGGTTGTGTACGTCGATTAGGTGTACGTACAGCTACCTCACTATTTTACTCGGCTCAGTGTACGCTGGCAATTTCCAACATGACAACATAGGCCGTGATGGAAAAATTCATCAGTTCTTTTGTGAAAGATACAAATATCTTAACCCAACCGTTATATGTTACAAAACCCTTGATCAGAGGTCTAGTATATGTAAACAAAAAATGGAACAGTTTCTCGAGGCTGAAATATGTATCCTTTCTGCTCACGTATCTTGGATTATCTAGTCATTGCACAGTAGTTTGCTTTACACATGTAAATTTACAGTTCTCTACAGTTTGTTTTTCCAATGCTGCAAGCCTTAATCAAACGGAGACAATTTTCTTTTACATGTATCACATTATGAAGGAGCACCTCGTTCTATTAAAATTTTGTAAAAGTTGGTTGTTATAATTTCTTTTCATGCTGTTGTTTTCAACATAATTCTTTGTAAGCGTTAATGTTTTAAGAAAACTTGTGTGTTCAAGATCTTTGTTTCTGTAGTACCTTACATGTAATATACCTCGGAAGGTATAAACAGTGTACTAAACTGAATGAAGTTCGTTTGATACCGAGATTATCTGCAATTCTCATTTACAACATGAATGCAGAGGGTATTCAGAATATCAACGATACGAGAGGTCCAAGGGAAGATATTAATTCATTAGGCTACCGTCACAGACTCTTTTGACCCGAGATATGTTTCAGACTATGATAATATATCGATAATATTGACATATCGATAATATTGCCGATGATATATGAAAGGAGTAAAATAACACAGGTTTCTTAGGATCGCGCAAGTCCACACATCGCGTTGTATATACTAATATTACTCGGTGTGTGGATGTACGTTATACGCGGATCCTACTAGAGAAACCCGTGTTATTTTTTCCAGGTTATTTGACCCCTTTCACATTTAATCGGCCACTGAAATAATTATGTCAATATTATCGATATGTTATTATATATATATTCTGAAACATATCTAGGGACATAAAATGTCTGTGGCTACAGTATAAAACTACAGTCACTAATATTACAAAATGTTAACATTTACAATTTTCCATCTAGGCCATTTCGATTTTATATACAATGTACACAGGCCTACAAGTGACGTGTTTCTTATTTATATCAAATGTTTATCAGCTCTGTCACGTTTCGAATCTCTGGTGTATGATATATTACATGTATAAAAACAAAGCTAAATTGTTCCACATTTTGAGAGCGCGCCGACAATGAAGACATTGTAAAGAGCTCAAATGAGCTTAGAACATGTAATACGAGTGAGCCTAATTGTGCGGACAACCCCAAAAATAAATAACTCGAGGACGCAAATATTTTTCATTATAAACCGATAATTCCATGTGATACCAAATGTTGCCGAAGTCTGCGAAATAAATGAGAATCGTGTATTGGCCTTTATACCCAGATTGCTGTTAAAACTTAAATTAGTGTATAAATTACGTGTAATAATTTCACAGACTTACACTGTAATTATTTCATGAAAGTTTTATTTGAAACCAGATTTTACTCAAAATCCTGTGGAATGAATGATGAGCGGCTCAGTAATTTGTGTAGGCCTAACTAATTTTCGTCCCGAAACTTTTGAATTTGTTTTCGCGTGTGTGGTTAGGCCCAAGGTTTTGTTGTTGTTGAAATCTGTACTACATATCACCGTGGCATTATTTATACTGAGCTCGTGCAAATGTTTACATATAAGTGGCTCAATGCTCCGACGTTTGCAAAACAAATTGATGCAACTGCTCGCTTTCCTATTTATAATCAAACTACAAAAGAAGCAGTAAAACGTGTGTGTTTTCTTTGAAGACCGTCTATCACCTTGTTGTATTGAGTGGATGGCGTCTGTGCACCACCGCCCATGGGTGGAATACTAATCAGGGCGTCTCTCACTGACTTATTAGATATGCAAATGAGTTCGTTCATTTAAATTTCATGTGCCCAGTGTCTAAATAAATCGGCATTCAAAGAATTCGTTACAGCGTAGGAGTCGGGTCTTCGGCCGTGTTTGGAAGTTTTACCTGCCCACAGATACTGATATAACTACAGTTTGGTCTAAAACTGTGACACTACAGACGTTTCACTAATTGTGAAAACCTTTTTTTCACGAGAAGATTCGTCGAGTTGATCGCACTGTAAAAAGTAATCTTGAAGTTGACTTTGAGTCTGACGGTTTCCGACCGTACACTGATAAGGGTAGACGTACGGTAGCCGAAATCATATGCACCCATCATTTTGGTGTATGGGGCAATTTGTGTTGGGTTTTTCTTCGACCACGGAAGAGAGGAAGTAATACTTTGGATCGTTAACTTCTGTAAAATATCGTTTGACCTAATTCCAGGTGAATCATTCGGATTAATACCTGTGGATCGGAGCCGTTTGTGATTTTGTATGAGGGCGGGCTATTGTATATGGGCAGCCATCTTTGTTGTGCGAGTAACGCAGTCATGACTTTGCTTACGATCGCCATCTACGAACTTCCTGTGGAGTGAATCATTGAAGAGAATTTCACACACCTTGACGCTCAAGGATTACGTATCGCTGTGGAATTAATGGAATATTAGTACAGCCTAAAGTAACTTTTTCAACATGAAAGTCACCGTTTGTTTTGGTGAGGTAAAAATAGTAGTTCCCTGCGGGAACGGGGAACTCTTAGTCCGGAGTTTGATAGAAAAGTCAATTTTACGATATAAGAAAGCTACTGGAAAGGTGAGTCCCTAACAGTTTCTTATCGTGGCATGAGTTAGCGAACATGTTGTCTGTGTATAATTGATAACAATATCAAATTTCAGTACGTGTTGTCGGTGAGACCTCTGCACTGGGAAGTTGCCAATTTCCAATATGGCGACCATCACAATTTAGCCAAATCCCAAAATAGTTCGCGATTGTCTATCCAGCTGCTTGGGTTGTCTGCTAGCTGTCAGGCCAACAATTGTACGGTTAAATTTGTTATGATTATGGTAATTTGGTGAGACTCAAAACTTGTTGTCTACACAACAATAGGCAGTTGAAAACAATGCGTTAGTGTTGTGTGTGTGAAGTATGTTTTGTGTCATGAATTTGAAATCAGAGCAGAGCACCGGTAATCTGTGAATTGCCCAATAATTGATTTCTGTAGCGTTTGATTGTCCGTCTTAATTACTTAGTATGGATAGCACACCCATACTTTTGTCACGTTTTAATATAAAACATGCTTCTGCCCAACCAGTTCTGTTATTTATTTTGACATTTTTCATGTGTCCTAAAGCAATAATGGCGATCCAGTATATAGTATAGGTGAAAGTTTATTATCTGAAATTATCAGCTGTTAGCAGGTTTCCAATACTCTACATGTAGGTTACAGCAAGACACTCTAAGACAGTATAATAAAAATATAGCTTCTTCTCATACTTTTTGGTTCTTTGACCTGATTCCCTTTTGTTGGATGTAATTTCTAAGGCGCACTATTTTATCCCTCAAACCCAAGTCAAATATTATTTATGCTCTTAAAACTGGAATAGCTCAGTTGTCCATTAGACATATTTGAACAGAACAATGCAGCCACTGAATTGAAAAGGCAGTAACTAGCACTATTTGTTGTTCATTCAGAAAACTAACAAGGCATAGAATTATTGTAAAATAGAAGCCAATGCACACAAATCCCTTGGGTTTTCAATATCAAATATTAGAAGTAGAACATAAACAAGTATTAGATATATATTATGATACACATGTTTAAAACTTGTATCCATGTGAGTAAGCATTTTGCTGATTAAGAAAATAATAGTGCTGCTTGGAATAGGTAAATTATTATAAGTCACTATATTCAAAGTCTTACACGGGTCATGATACAATTTGTAATTTTACATACATATGCTGAAAGTGTAAATGTTGGGGATCATGATGTAGCCAAATGATGAAGTTATTACATTACAGTTGTACACATTTAATGCATTTTATTAGATTGCTAGGACTGTTGCTAGTTCATCATGCAAGGTCAAACTGTAAATGTAGTAATATAAAATTGTGACATGTAGTATATCACCCAAGTTTTCAAACGTGATGACAGTGAGTGTAGGTAAAAAAAAGTTACTAAACCATTGACAAAGATAATAAAACTATTAAAAGACAGGATTTGAAAATGTAGTACGGTATGTAAATAGGAGAACCAAAAGAAAAGAAACACAAATACACCAAGTTCAAAGGGCTGTCAGGAAATATGAGAAGAACTTGTTTATTACATAGGTCAAGATGAAACAACAGGGATCTATGTTAGCAGGAATTGTTCCCCCAAAATTAGCAATACATCATACCAAGACCTTTGTGTCTTTCAAGACTAAAGAGTAACACTATTGACTATTGTACTAAATTGTGCTTGAAAACTCAGCTATACGAAGGCCTTTGTGGATTTCAGAGAGTGAAGGGTAACACTATCGGCTATTGTTTTGTGTCCCGAAACACAGGCCTATAGACTTGTGAGAGAGTGAAGGGTAATACGATCTTGCACTGTACACAAACTTGGCTAGGTCCAGACCATTATGTGTGTACATTGTATCATGTATGTATTATATTATAGAGAGTGTGTGTGCTACTGCAGTATTACATGTATATTATCAGCAACTTATCCTGCTTGCAGATGGAGTAAGTTGGGACTCGATTCTCACAATGTCCCTTCCCTTCTCCGTTGTTTAGGGACATTGTCACATTTGCTTACCTAGACCATATACACCATTTGCAAGCAGGACTATCAACAACTGTACCAATACTCTTGGCTAGACTTGTGTGTATGTTTAACAAGTCAGTGTAAGTCAGTCATGTTGGTATGTTTGTTAATTACAGATGTGTGTGACCCAGATGTTACATTGTAACACAATGACATGAGTTTGTTAACCTATTTGTTTTCGTAACATGGTTGTGTAATGTAAAATATGATTTCAAATTTACAACTGTGTAGGTGTTATTCAGAGAGTAAGGCTTATTGAGTTATCATCCAGGGCAAAGTGATGTCTAGAGGAAAGGTTAAATATTTTGCCCTGCATGACAGTCTGGTCTGGTTTCTAGGCATGGAGAGTATTGTGAACAGTCATGTCTAACTTCTGACAGTCTCGTGAAGGTGGAGGGGTAATTCCTTTTGACAAAATGAAATGCAATTGATAAATAAGTAAACTACAATCAGTCAATCGACTTGATCATGTTTCTGAGCTTCCAAAATCAACAGGTTTTTGAGGTACATATACAATTGTGTACTGCACTGTGCATGTGATATACTTCGAGTAGCAGTTATAGGTAAAACCCCTGGTGAAAACATTGGTACTGCCTGCATTGTAGTTAACTTGATAGGAGGTGTAATATAATGCCAACTGCGTAACAGAGAGCTCGGTCCCAAAATGTAATTGAATCCCTTGATGGTTGTATATAGAACATGGTGAGTACAAACACCTTTGTTGTAAACCAACTCAAGTAACATATCTGACTTGTGACGTCAGGTAACCTCGTCCATGGCCATGGACCTTTAAGGGGTTAAGCAGTGTTTACGCATTTTCAAATAAATGTACACATTATTAAAATGAGTGTCTGGATATATCTATATAACTGTAACGCACTCCTTTAGCCTAGAAGTTACGCATTGATTTTCACAGTGCACACGCTGAAAGGATGTCTCTGTGTGCACAATACATACTGGAAAAAACGTAGTAGAAATACTGTTTAAAGTCAGCTTTAGCACAAAGTTTCACCTTTCAGACATTCTGTAAATTATAACTGAGGTACAAACACTCCATCAATTCCCTTGTCAGTTTCATTGGTTGCTGTAGATGTGACCGGTGTCATAAATGGTATGTGAAGGACAAGGAGAAACTCTGCGTAGAGAAACAGTCACACATGTACAGGAACAAAGAAAATACTTGACGGTTTCCATGTCTATAATTGAGACTAAGAAGCAATGTGTCCTGTTTTCCTTGAACCATGTTACTGTAAATGTGAGGGACGATGTCATTTGTAATGTTGAAATTGAGTTGCATTCTTTGTATTGTACAGCTGAAGAACCGTTTTTTGACTAGGCTAGATGTGGACTAGATGTAACTCAGTGTTAACAGTACACATGTAATGTAACATCTCAACAACATGTGTTCACAACTGAACCACCATCAGTGCCAGTACTAGGTTTACACCAGGCTAGTCCCAGTTTCAACATTAAACTGACACCTGGCTAGCAAATCAGAATACTCTGGGCTAAGGGCTATAATGTATGTTTAAGCTAAAGTGTGTATGCTTTTGTTTGTGTCCAGGGCACTTCTGCAAAGAGGTTTAAAGAATTCCTATATGATAGAGCCAGCAAGCATCATCTCCAACAGTTATCTACATTGTAATCTTTAGATATTTTCATTTGACTTTCTCAACATTCTAAAGTGTTAGACACCCATCATTACTCTTTCCCCCAAGTCATCCCTGGTATTACATTTCTTACAAGTCATCCCTTGAATGTCTTGTCTAATGATGGCTGACAGTTTACATGCCAGCTTTAACAATCTCATAGTATAGATGAATGCATTCATAATCATAGGAATTACTGCAGGGAATTACTCACTTCAGTAGGCAAGTATTACTATACATGTAGATAGGAATAAGCTGATATTAAAGGCCCATGATTCAATACCTGATTCAGTGTTCTTTTTTTCAGTTGAGCCAGAAGGATTACAGAGGATTATTCCTTTTGTTCCGGAACAACTTTTAAAATGATAATAGCTCTTCCAAACAACTGTTTTTCATACATAAATTTGAATTCCATTTGGAAGTGGGACTTTAAAATTGTAATGCACAAGTACAGTTATAAGTTGATATTCTCAAATTTCAAAGGAACATTTCCAAAAGAAAGTAATGATTTGTAGATATTTGATCTTTCAACAAATTATGGTAAACTACATAGCTTCTAGAACTGACTGAACTGAAATGAACTTCCAAAGTAATTGGAAATTGAACCAATGCCTGAAGGAGTTTAAATAAATCATACCCCGTTTTCGTCATTCAGAACTGAAATGTCATTAATGTAGATTAGATGTATGAATATTTTATAGCTTTCCTTCTTCGGATAAAAAATTCATAAAAAAACTGCTATTCTTGTTGTTTCCTTGGTGTTAGTGATTTGATGAAATTTTCACACATTTTGGCATCATGTTAGAATGAAGTAGTTTGGTGTTGAATGGTGAAGACTGGTCATGCATGTCGTCTTCACTACATCTTAATGAGAAATTTCAAGCTCTTACTTTGTAGTGAAATAAATCAGGATTATGCTATAAATGCACACAAACATGTCTCCTAAGGGGGATTGCAAGATGTATGAATTGATGTTTCTAGTTCATTTGTAATCAGTTAAAAGAAATTTCCGAGCTGTGCTGTGAACAATGTATAGGTACACTGTATTCCTGTCAGCCTAAGTAGTCTCCTGCAGAAAGAAGTAATTTGTACTTACTGCGCTGCATTCATTATTTTGTAATTTGATAACAGATTACCTAATGAAAAAGAGGTGACTTGAGAAGGTGTATACCTTTTGCCCACAAAGAAACCCAGTGGTTTGAGGACAATGGTAGAGGTGGTGTCGTGTATGATGTGAAAGTACATTGATTTGTTTATCCAATCAATGTTTTATTCCTGTAACATATCATATCTATAGTTTGTGTTTCAAAATATGTAGCTAGCACACTTCTATGCTATCTTATTTGGCAATCGTTTTATTCGATTTGAGATACATGCTTGACCAAATTCAGAATGTTATGTATGCAAGACTTGTATTGCCATGACAACAGTCTTACCGTCATGTCGTATGTTGTAGTTTTGCTGTGTATGTCAGAAAAATGACATGTAGCAGGAACAAGTCAGACCTACCTTACAACTCATCTTTTATACCCAAGTATGCAAACTATTTGTAAAGTTACAAACATGAAGTGTCACTTAATGGTCTGGGTTGTCAGCCATAATTACTTTCTCAGGGCATACAGTGACAGTGTGTCAAGGCTTTGACAGACTACTTAACTGGAATACTACCTAAGGACCCAAGCTGAGCTGAGTCAGTTTGTAACACATCAAGTACTGGTACTCTACAAAGAAAAGATTGTTCCTTAGCACTAAGAGGTTATAAGAAGGAGGGGATTTAAAGTTATATTTAACTTCGAAAAAAGAAAAGTAATCAGAAAAAGTATCAAAAAGAAGTCAGAGGATTCATAGAGGAAAAAATTGTGTGTCAAAAATACGTCTGTCTGGTCATTTTGGTTTTTTTTGCGCTCGTATACACTTTGAAGTAGGTTGAAAGAGATTGAGAATTCTAGACGAGCAGGTTTTTGAACCCAGGTTGTGAAACCTTTAAAAACCTTGTTTGTTTTATACCATTGTGAAATAACATGCCAATTGTGTCACCTACATATGTCATTTCACTTTTATAGTATATCACCACTTATAGTCTAGCTAACATGGAATTCTCCTATCACTTCAACAAAGATGGGTTTGTTCTCATGATGAACCTTATAACGACTGTAACTACGTGAAAGGAATAGAATTGACCACCGATGTATACAGCAACAAGTCTAATATTTTCATACCACTACTGGTGACTACTCTCTCTCTTTCTCTCGTGCCACTTGGTTGGTCAAGCACAATTAATCTGGTCTAGGCTGGACGTAAACACATGCACCTGCACACTTCTACGACCATTAAAAAAAGTTCTGTCCACATTAGTTTTGTGAGATCAGCATATACATGTATGTGTAGGTGTGAGGTAGAAAATGTGTTTGTTGAAATTAGTTAAAGTTTAATTATGACAGCCTTCAACTATTTCAAAGTTGTTTAGTGTACAAGGCTACCTTTGTTCAAGTTAACCCCTTGTTTTCACAGGCAGTACACTGAAAGAATTATTGTAACAATGTTGTTTGCACCCTCTGTTGGTTAAGGAACAGCAATGAGGGGGCAAACAACAAATCTTGTCAGTTTAACATTGCAGTATGCAAAATGAAGGCAGTATTTACTAATACCATAACCTTTGTACACCACTGCAAACCTGTACAAAATTTAGCAAAATTGAAATTATAGTATTTAATGAGTGTGCAAAAGCTATTTGTATACCTTTTTGAAAACATCTAGTTCTTTAGAATCCTGTCATAGCCATTATCTTTTACATGGACTTGACTTGACCTGAAGAGGGATAAACTAAACTGAAAATGAAATGTGTCATCACTGTAAATGTATGGTAAAGTAAACTTTTCGACATTAAAAAGCTTGTGGTACTTAGTGCACATTTAGCATATGCTGTATATATACAAATGTAGAGAGAATATAGATTGTACATGTATACTGTAATTTCAGAACAAGGCCTCATTAGTGCTGTGTTCAAGGCAGTGATGAATGACAAATTACAGTACCTGATAATACAGTGACATATGTCTTCAAATTGCATGACCAGTCAGACTGTCTGACACTTTATGGTCCCCAGGCTCCAATTTCCAATATGCTCCATGGATGCAGTTTAATTTACACACATTAAAGGGTGTCTACATTGTAAGTCGAAGTTATTGATCAATGAAATAATAGTTGGCCAATATATTAAATTCATGTGGGGATTAGTGAGTTATTGAAACTACAATGTACATGTAGTTTACTGTTAAATGTGATAGTAACTCTGTGAGTGTGTATGCATCCACATATGGTGATGTTGGTTTCTGTCAATATATATGTACATGAAACATACGTTTTATGATCTCTCGATGCATGATCTCTTGATACGTTGGAAAATTTGTTGTAGTCACTGTGCCTTTCAATGTGTGTTTGTAAAATTGGTATGTGTCTTTCACCATGAGTTTGTGTAGTGTTTCATAGTACAGTGTATATCAGACTGAGTGTTTGTTGTGTGACCGTATCCATAGTGATACAAACTGAATGACAAACATTCTGACATCTGTCAATCATGATTTAAAAAAAAATAAAAATCAGCCACAAACACCAGTGAATGATGAAGGAACTACATGTCCAAATATATGATGTACATTGTATGTACATGTAAAGGCCGGAGGTCATACTCTGGCGTCATACTAAGCTGTCGTAGTTTCTGTAAAATACTTGCATGAAAATGTTGGTTAGTGAGTGCATGGTGACCTTCGTCTTTCAAGAATAAGTATAGTAAACATGTTGTTATCCATATATGTAATGTATGCATGTTAAAGGTAAATTAAATAAACATGAAAAATGTTGTCTCTCCTTCAACTTTTGACAAAGTCCTCTCTGAACTATTCTGAACAAACATACACATACAATGTACAGTCTAGGGCACATAGACTACTAAACATTGTATCTAGACTACCAAATTAGCAGTAGTCTAGGGTACATAGACTACTAAACATTGTATCTAGACAACCAAATTAGCAGTAGTCTAGGGTACATAGACTACTAAACATTGTATCTAGACTACCAAATTAGCAGTAGTCCAGGACACATAGACTACTAAACATTGTATCTAGACTACCAAATTAGCAGTAGTCTAGGGTACATAGACTACTAAACATTGTATCTAGACTACCAAATTAGCAGTAGTCCAGGACACATAGACTACTACACATCATATCTAGACTACCAAATTTATAGGGTGGTAGTTTGTTAGACCAATCAAAATAATAGAAAATTGTGGCTGAAAGAGTTCACTTGGGTGCCAGACAAATTAGTAATTTTATCAGTACATTTTATAGTACATGTACTTGACTTACAAATGTAATGGCTAAAACACAAACAAAGAAATGGTCCCTCAGAAATGACAGCTAACAAGATATGTACAGCAGAATATAGAAGGAAGAAAACGAAATAGGAAAATGAAAAAATTCAAAGTAATTCAAGAACATACTGTTTGAAACCCTTGAGCCTTGAGTGATGCAGTATTTAACTGTCAACAGTATCAATCAGAGACAACCAAGTGTATGTTTGTGATAGTCCAGAGATAATATTTGAGAAGACAACAGCTATGGAAGTCACAGTCAGTACAACAAGCTAAGAGACTACTAGTCATTGGCTTTCAAATGTACATGTAGCACAGTAGTCTAGTCCCAACATGTATATGGTACTGTGACAATTTACGCCTCAACTCACACACAGGTGGTTTAGTTAGAAACCATGTTGGCATCTAGACTAAATTGTAGTGACACCTCCATTGGAAATGATCACTACATTTTTGTACACATGTACATGTAGCTCACTGGAGTTGAAAACCAATGACAAGTCTCCAGGTAGACTCTCTCACCTGTCGTTGGGAGCATTGCTATAAAAGGGCTGTTCTGTATGCATTGATATCCACTGCATAATTGTATTCAAATATCCTTGTACTGTGGGCCTTCATCGACTACATAGGCACAAATCATTTGTTGATGTGTTACTGCAATGCTCCTTGTTATTGCGATGCCTCGGATATTCAAGTACAATAATTATGCGGTAGATAACGGTACATACAAAACAGCCCTTTTAGCAATGCTCCCGATGGCTGGTGAGAGAGTCTCGTCTCCCGGCTATGTTTGTGAGCCCTTCAGTATCAGCAGTCAAGATATTGATCCATTGTATTCAGTATAACTTAGGTAACACATAAATTATCACACCCTGTAAAGTATTTTTCAGATTGACGACATGGTGTTGTTTGATAAAAATGTACATGTAAATATTTTGTTGTGTGTGTTCATTGATAACTTTTTGACTTGTAGTATTGACATACTTACTAGTATATGGTCACATAGCTGGACTTTGTATGTATTATTTACCAGACAAGGCCAGGCAGTTGTGAAAAAAAATGACAAACAAAAATTCAAACTTTTTTGATCGCATACATATAAATCTAAAAAGTAGTTATAGTTTAAGTGAGCCCTCCAATCAACTTTTTTATTTTTTTTTATTTTGTCATTTAGTGACAAATATTTCAACAACATATTTCGCAACATACATTGTATTCTTTCAACAAAAACAGTATGCCTACATGTATACGTACAAAAATGTCACTAAAAAGTATTAATCGTTATTTTAGCAAGAAATAGGAACAAAATACTAATGTAGCTTGAGTGTTCTACTACTTTCACACTTCAGCAAGTATTTTAAGTTTTTAGTTTGTCATGAATATTCATTACAAAATTTGTACATGTATATGTAAATTGATGGTTTACCGTTTGTATCGCATTTATAAAAGTTAAAAAAATGACCATAGTGTTGTCATCCTTTGTTTATCTCTAATATTACAATTCTTTTATCACTCTATCGAGTTCAGAAGTTTACCTGTACATACGTCAGGGAAGAGGGTGGGGTAGGATATGGGATATCAATCATTATTTTGTTTCTGTTGTTGACTTCTCATGTTGTCACCTATTATTACCCCATTTGTACCCCATTTTCAGAAGTTTACCTGTACCTTAGTGAAGAGGGTGGAGTAGGATATGGGGGTATCAATCATTATTTTTTTTCCGTTGTTGATTTACCATGTTATCACCTATTACCCCCATTTCAAATTGGATTCTAATCATACAGTGCTGATGACTAGAGGATTAACATTGAAAAGAATGACATCACATTTTCCCCTAAATCCTTTTCAATCAAAATAAAATATAAGTGTAGCTTCCGCTGACTCCGTGAGCATACAAAATGCACTAATTTCTTCTAAGTCTCAATATCACTACCACAAACAAGTTCTTAAGTCACTAAGAACCTAAATGTCATTCTATGTTAGAGATGTGGGCATGATGCGTTGTCATTGTAATAAAAACTGGTAGGAGTAAAGGGAACCAATAGAGTTACCAGGCTACCGATGTAGGAGATGATTATTCCAATCAATACAAGGGGTCAAACATGCAGGGTTACCACTTGACCACACAAAAAATTTGTTTCTATAAATGTCACACCTTTTTGTGTTCTTTTAGCGAATACAATTTATTGTGATTTGGCAGATAAGCTAGGAAAATAAGGAATTTAATGTGATAAAATAGCTGCTATTGTTTGTGGCAAACTTCATGTACATGTACATGTGTACTGTGCCACACATTTATATTACTCAAGTACCACAGCATGGTATAATAGCAATTAGTGACTGCTACAATGGTGGAGCGCACACAGTTCTGTATAGTTGTAGTCACTAAGTGTAGTGTGATATGATGTGTAGTGTGCTGTTATGAATTGTAGTGCAGTATAGGTAGTAGAGTGGAGTGGGGTGGGGTGGGGTGGGGTGGGATGGGGTAGAGTGGGGTAGGGTAGGGTAGGGTAGGGTAGGGTAGGGTAGGGTATAGTATCCTGCAATACAGTACAGTATAGGTAGTAGAGTGGGGTGGAGTGGAGTGGAGTGGAGTGGGGTGGGATGGGGTAGAGTGGGGTAGGGTAGGGTAGGGTAGGGTAGGGTAGGGTATAGTATCCTGCAATACAGTACAGTATAGGTAGTAGAGTAGAGTGGAGTGGAGTGGAGTGGAGTGGGGTGGGGTGGGATGGGGTAGGGTGGGGTAGGGTAGCGTGGGGTAGGGTAGGGTAGTGTAGGGTATAGTATCCTGCAATACAGTACAGTATAGTGCTGTACAGTGCAATGCAGTACAGTACAGTATAGTACAGTACAGTGCAGTATAGTATAGTACAGCACAGTACAGTACAGTACAGTACAGTACAGTACAGTACAGTGCAGTATAGTATAGTACAGTACAGTACAGTACAGTACAGTACAGTACAGTGCAGTATAGTATACATGTAGTACAGTACAGTACAGTACAGTGCAGTGCAGTGCAGTACAGTATAGTATAGTATAGTATAGTATAGTATAGTATAGTATAGTACAGTACAGTACAGTGCAGTACAGTACAGTACAGTACAATACAGTACAGTACTACAGTACATGCATGTAGAGTACATGTACAGTATAGCATGGCACAGCACAGACTACCATATATATATAGTATAGTATAGGGCAGTACAGAACTGTGCAGTACAGTATCATACATGTCTGTACAGAAGAATAAAGTACAGGACACTACAGTATCGTACAAAACAGTACAATACAACACAATACAATACAATACAATACAATACAATACAATAGGTATTTCTCTTTCTTTCAATTTTACTGTAGCCAAAATACAGGCATTGGATATGTTCATATATCATATTGTAATAACATATTTCTACTGACGTCAGTCTTAATGACATTCATTTCACAGTTACTGAACATAATAAAGATAGTCATCCTGTCACCTCAGTCCCATACATTACATTAGTAGCTAACATACTACCACGTTACCTTGAAATTTTCTATTTATGTATTTTCTCTTCTGTAACTGATGGCCAGATGAATTAATATTGTTATCAATCTATTGTTCATTATACTTGTATACAAACGAGGGTGACATTTCAAAACTGGGAGCATACATGTACATGTACATTGTATATATGATCTACGCTATTACATTCATTTTTTGTAGCTTCGTTTAATATTTATAACTTCACAACTTAAAGTGAAATTTGATGTACAGTTCTAATATGCCAAATGTCACCAAGGTAGATTATAGAACAAACAAGTTTGATGTGCTTGGAGTCAGAGGGCGGCAAATATCGTCATGTTATGATGTCATCAGCTACATGTCTTTCCATCGTTCCTGCTCCAGTTAGCTATATCATAGGTAAATAATGAGGTATGAAGTTTTGAAAAAAAAACAAAAAAAAAACAAGACGTTGAGTTGTTGCTGCCTTCTGTTTGGCTATAGCACTAAACATCAGAAGATATTTTGGAAAGCTTTTTTTTTTTTTTAAATGAGAAAGAAACAGGCATGACATTTTAAGATGTTATCAACTTTTTAGTTACTAAATACAGGTATGATTAGAAAAAAGAAAGAGACAAAACAGAAAACAAACAGGAACTTTCGGATGTTGCCAAGCATTTGCTATATCACTAAGTACAGGTATGGTCTTATGAAAAAAAAGAAGAAGAAAAATGAAGCATGACATTTAAGATACTGCTAACATTTTTGTCACTAATTATAGGTGTGACATTTTGAGAGAGAGAGAGAGAGAGAGAGAGAGAGAGAGAGAGAGAGAGAGAGAGAGAGAGAGAGAGAGAGAGAGAGAGAGAGAGAGAGAGAGAGAGAGAGAGAGAGAGAGACAGACAGACAGACAGACAGACAGACAGACAGACAGACAGACAGACAGACAGACAGACAGACAGACAGACAGACAGACAGACAGACAGACAGACAGACAGACAGAGACAAACATGACATTCAAAGTGCTACCAACTACAGATTGCAATGTATGATATTTTCAGAAAGAAAGAAAAAAGAGAAAGAAACATGACATTTTAAATACTGCCATTTTGAATTTTTAGCTGAGTATTAAGAGGAAACTAAATATCCTTCCTGAGCCTTTTGTGAAAGCTACTTAAATTCTCATCTGTAACTCGTAGGAACCATAGCAACACATTGAGCTCATGTCTCCATGGTGATGAAGTTACGCCTGTTTGCTTGTGAGGATTGCACTTATAAGTACCTACTTTGAAGTAGCAAGTATGATGATTATGATGATGATGATGATGATGATGATGAAGAGAATGAGAGAACTTAGGAGAGCTTTACAAGTGAACTGCAACAAAGATGTGTATTGTTATCAGTGAACTACAACGAGATGTAAATTATTCCAAACAAAATATCATAAATTACAATGTATATGATGAAAATGATGATGTCTTGTGTTCTGTACAGCAAGGAAGATTTTTCCGTCATGCTAGTGATTCTAGGTAATTCCATTTAATTCTCAATACCTACAATAGAATATTACTACCTAGGCGCGTCATGAAAATAATGAACATGCAATTTCTTGGTCGACACCATAACTTCTGCTCCACATGCTTCACACATGCATTACTAAAGGCATGTGTAAGTATAAGTCAACCATCTTGTTCTACTTTGACCCACTAGCAATGAGGTAAGAAGCTGTAGCAGATACTGAGAATTGTGCTTTCATTGGAATACATTGTGTAATTATCATAATTATGAATATTGTCCGTCCTTTTGAAATAGGAGTTGGTCAATATTTGATAAATTATTAGTTTGTCAAATTAGTAATCAGTTTGGTTATTGTGTAATGTTGTATTGAATGTTATTAATTTGTGTAGTGCAATTAGGTGCATAGAATTATTTATATCCTTGTACTACAGGGACCGGCAGCTGATAATGTGACTGATTATCGATGATATCACATTCCATACTTGTTTTTGTACTAATAACGTTATAGATCTATTGATAATACTTATTGGTATCATAACAATTGGAGTGATGGAATATGATATTGACTTATTTACACTGCTGGCATATTTACTGGGGTTAGCTGTCATTAGAATTTGTAATTTGGAAATCCCAGCAATGTACACATGATGTGAGTCATATTATGACAAGACACGTTGATTGATCATGAGAATAAAGAATTTAGGTGTTGGCATCCTAGGTTGATTTCTGATTTGATTCACTTTGAGACTAAAGAATTTAGGTATTGGCATCCTAGGTTGATTTCTGATTTGACTCAAAAGAAGCATGAAGCTTTAAAGATGACATTCAGAATTTATGAATGATTACATCTGTGTAATTGGATTGTGCATGCATAGCTGGACATCAGTGAAATGAATTTCACAGTATTGATGAGAACTTGTCAGTTTCACTATGTTAAATCATCAATCTGAGAGGATTGAATAACCATGAAGTGATGTGTAAGATGAGGTCACATGTACATTCTACATGTATGTCAATGGGAGAGTCTAAGTTGAAATTTAAATCATATTTGTTTATAAGTTAGAGATTGTTCCTACATTTGCACAATTGCATAAACCTAGAAAAACCAGAAATATAATGTTTTTGAAATGCATAATGGAAATGAGAGTTGTGGAAAAAAAGTACATTCTTACATATGTATTTAATGGTATTGATTGTAGATAATTTACTAAATTATATATTTTTTTAAACTGTGTGAGTGAGGTCATGTTTTTATTAATGTTTGGTACAGTGTGCCCTCTATTAAAGCCAATTTGACACCGCGGACACACACAATTTCTAGTGACGCACCAAAATTTGGTGTTCCCCTATCTCTTACTATGTGGTGACTCACAAGAAATGCCAAGTTTTATCATTTTGACTCACAACAACAAAAGTTATCTCATTAGAAGGCACGCTGTGTTTGGGTACATGCGTAACAGAGTGGAAGTCAGGTAAACTTTGCTTTGATTTCTGTATCTCATTCTGTGACCAGAATATTTGGGAACCATCTCAAAATAGACAGGGAGCTCAGGTAGATTTTATTTGAGTACTGTTTCAACAAAAGCACTTGAGATGTCTTGTATAGTAGCTACGAAAGAAAAGTTTGTATATTTGAAAAGTGTAAAGAAATCCCAATTGTTACTATTTTGAAATGTCAAAGACAGATGGAAAACTGTCAAACATAATAATAATCAGAATCAAACTTCTGTCACATGTTGTACAATATACTTATGCTGTATATTGATTGATATTTGTTTACGTCATGTCAGGGTAGACTGATCATGTACACATGAGTGTAGTGCCATTCCAGGAAATTGCTGAGAAATAAAACTATGCAATAAACTGCTACTTGACACTGATGACTACTTGTGGTGGCATTTTATGTGTATATATATCATCACCACTGTTCACAGTTGTTCAAATAGTTATAGGAATATGATATTCATACTTGGGGTAACCAGGTAGTTAAACAATTTTATGCATTTTAATAGATACAACATTTCAACATATTAAACATAATACATAGAAACTGGATATCCGATGGTCTCAGAAATACTGAAACAAATTTCATTTATTTGTTCCAGCTTTTGCCCTTCCTTATTTTGAATTCCATCTCAAGAACTGTAATAAAAATAAGGTGTAATTGCTTCCTTGTGTTAATTATCACAATAGTACTTTCATTTGTATATTTTTACAACATTTTATTTCGAAAAAATAAACTTAAAAATACTCAGTATTAAAAGCTCAAAAATGCTTTCTAGCTGTTCTGACTGAAGAGTGTCATTACATTGTAGGTCAGCATATTGAATAACATCACCCAGTAATAATATGCAGAAATTATGGTCACATGTCTATGGGTAAAATGTTCCAGTAATATGCAAGAATTATAATTATAATATGGACAGTTATATACACAATTGTTATTCAGCTAGAAATTCATGCAAAGGTCGTTTAAATGAAGGTATGCTAAATATATCCAGTTGAAAATTACATAATGACATTGGTATTTATGAATATGTTTTACATATAATGACACAACTGCTGGGAAGAATACCATAACTGTCATGCCCTGTATGGTTTTTACACAATGCATATAGCTGTATGCCTGGTGTGGTATGTTTGACAGATAATGCTGCTGCTTGAAATGATGCCATATTACATGTACATGTACAGTACCAGTAGTGTCACATCCATTGTGATTATAGGTATACACAATGAATATTACTATATTCTGGTGAATTTGATATTGTTGTCAAAAAAAACCACTAAAAATACAGCATACCAGCACATCTTTCAAATCTAATCAAATTATGCAGCAGTCATTGTTCTGTGATGTAATATGTATAAGTCTTAGTCATGAATAATATATTAATTTTCATGAATATATAATTCACAAAATAAAAAGCTTATAAATAGTTGTTAGATAACGTTTGTATTAACTCTTCTCATATCCCTTCCGTTAATTTAGCAAGTCCTTTGCATCTGATATCTGATAAACCATAGACGTCTATGGATAAACTGAGGGCAACACACAGACACCAGTTTGACTTGAATACTGCAACTAATGAATGTCAAAGCTGTGAAAAGGAATTTTATTGTGAGCTTGAAGAATAACAAACAGATGTTTGAAAGTATTGATTTTAACATTAAGAATAAACATTAGCAATATTAATAAACTTTATTGTGTTTTTACAATGTGGTGACTTATTGACTAAAAATTGTAGAATCAATATTTAAATTCAATGAGCGTGAAATTTCTCAACTCACAATTTTTTTATTCATTTTTTCTCATATGAAATCTAAAATATGACTAAAAAGGAACATTTGAAATTGTAGAATGAGAAATGAAGTTACTTATTCAATGTTTATTTTGTTCAGAACTTCATGTGTGTGTGCATTTATTAGTCATTCCAAAATTTAAACTATTTTAAAAGAAAAAGCAGAATTGAAAAATAAATCATAGTGAGAGAAAAGAATTGTTTTATATAATTTATTTTATGTTCATAACGTCATTTGCATATATGAGTCTATCATTCTGAAATTTAAACCATTTTGAATCACACTGAATTTTTTTTTTTTCGAAATTGTAGAATGCGAGATGAATTTTAGAATGCTACATATGTCATAATACCAGATGAGAGTTCTGTTGGTGAATGGTGATATCATCTTCCAAATATAACTCACTCTCTGTAGATAATACAATGACTATGTAAATGAAAGCATTCCTACAAATGTACATTGTATCTCAATATTTCATTGAATACTTGGCATGCCTACTCAGCTAAATTGCAGAACACTTGAAATTTCATTTTGAAGCCAGACAGTGGCCATATTTGTAAATGAAATCTTATCTTAGGAATGGTGATATGCTAAGTTGTTCAGGCATATCATATTGAAGGAGGTTTTATTTGGATAATGTACGTCAGGAAAGATGATAGCTTTACATGTACATTGTATACAGAAAATAGTATGCTGCCCTCAAAGTTCTAAATATTCATAATTTAGTGTTTTATTGCAAGGAATTTCTCAGTATATTTTCTGCTTCACAAATCTTTCCATAAACTTTTATTATAAAGGATATCATAAAACCAAGAAATTATAAAATTCATTTTAATTAAATTATATTATTCTGTCTACTCATTATAATTATTTTTGTCATATTTAATTTGACTGTATGGTTGATATTAAAAAAAAGAATAATTATTGTTCAATTTCAAAAAAATTGGTCATAATAACATTAGTGATATACATGCAACTGCTTTTTGTCAACCATGAACCAATTTGACAGAGGAGTCATGCTTTTCCCCTGTAAGGTAAGAATTGTAGGATCTACCTTTCAAACATGTAAAACCATTCTTTCAATTAAGTTTGTAAAGTATCCCTATCAGTCAGCTGTGCTCTGAACCTTGATACGCTTGAAAAAGGACTCTATCTAACCTACTTTATGCAGCATTCAGTAACGTATACACTGTCACAATTTGCTTGTTGTTGTTTCCTCAAAAGATGTGTTCATGTACAAATGTATATGTATATCACATTTGTGCACAATTACAAACTGAGATCAAAGAAAGAAGAGAAAATGAAAGGGAAAAAACAAAATCTTACAGTGCAAATGTAGAAGTTGATTATGGTGATGAAGTATCTAAAAGATATGAGTGTGTGATGTACATACATTGTAACTGTGAACGAAACATTTGCATCATGATTTACTGGAAAGTATTACACTTCCAGTTTCGTTCTCTATATTGTAAAGGAAAGTGGTTTTTCCATGTACAATGATGACCTGTGTGTGTGGGTATGTGTGTCTGGGGATTGAAGAACATTTTGAATTCTTGTAACAAGATGTACAACATGTCTGAATGATGATAACTCATTGCGTTATTAGGGGCCAATGAACCACACACCAGACTAAGATATGATGTGTTGTTCAACTCTATATTGGCCTTCTCCTGCATGCTGAAAGGGCTATATAAGTCTTATAAGTTATATACCCAATATTACTTCCAATGCAATTCAATGGAGAGCATGTGCAACTAACCTGGACAATAATTTTCCGTAGCACACCACGGCACACTTTACCCAAATATTTCAAGTAGCACGCTCATCAATACGTGTATCAGTTCATTCATTGATTTGGCTTTGTTAATTTCTTCGCTATTTTACGTATTTGCAAGTAAAATATTTCACTGTCAATTTATGAGATTATGTAATTCAAATGATGTTTCCATGCCAACTACATGGGGTATATGATAAAACCTTTATGCTCAGATATGGGTGTTTTGAACTTTGGTAGTACAGCTTTACAGACCCGGCTTTCTCCTAGAGTTGAACCTTTTCCACTGTACAACCTCTGTCTGCAAAACCCATATCCAGGCTGAAAGACTACCGTATTATCTTATAGACTACCTATTTGCACTAAGAGTACATATGATATCAGTGCAAAAGAAGTTAAAGTTCATTTGTCTCCTAGGTATCACACTAATCAAAGGTGGCTTATACAGATTTGATAGTAGCAGTTTTCAACTCCATTGCTTTGTATTAAAATTTACAGAAATCAGAATCAGATTAGTCTAGAAACTTGACTTGGTGTTACTGTCTCAAGAAGCTTTCCACATCAAATTAAGTGTGGAGAGCTTCTTGAGATTAACAACCAAAACACGTCCTTGGATTAGAATCTGATGTATTAATGAAAGATATAGATTTGATATTGTTTGGTTCCACACACATTTGTATTGTATGCAGAAACTGGTCAATACACACTAGCCTGTCCAGGGCTGTACTCAGCTCAAAGCGAATCTGACAATCTGTTGCCCACAAGGATTACAGTAATTATGCCCAATGCTAAACCATCTATCTCTCTAGGGTATGATCAGTCTGTTTTGTTTTGTCATGTGAAGGTCTACACCCTCAAGATTCCATAGGTCAGGTTTGCTTTTAGATCTTTACGGCAAGATAGACATCTCTCCCCTTAGGTGAAGTGGTTTTAACAATGAATGGTTCAAGGAGCTGAATACAACAAGTCTTGGGACTGTTTTATGAGAATAATCAGAAACAATAGGAAACCACTCAAGCTTAGTACAATGTAAATGTCTTGAAGACATTTGATTGTTCGTGTTTTGTTCTTAGGTGTTTGACTGGGGTGTGGTAAATACTTGTAGGTTTTTAGGGTTTGTTATCTGGAGATATGTACCCTTGTATTTACACACGTAGCACACGTAGTATGACCCTAGGATATACATGGCGGCATCAAGAATACTGACATTATGTTAAGTTTAATAGCATGAACAACAGGGAATTGTTATATATGAATGTTATATATACAGCAGAGTGAACAGCAAAGTATTGTTTAAAAAAGTGTAGTGTACTGCCGCAAGAAAACTTGCATCGTATTAACAGAATGAATGATAAAGATTATTGCACACATTGTACATGAATTGTCACGCACTACTACAAGAAAACTGGCATCCTATGGATAATAGAATGAACAATAAACTATTGTTGCATACACAAAGGGTTGCGTACTATAGTGTTTACTGCAGGAAGAATATTTATTAACTGAAAGAACAATGTGGTATTGTTGTATAACTTTAAATGAAATGGATGTTTGCTTGAAGGAAGGGTCTTCTGATCACTTTAAAGGTCAGTGCACTGAGTTTGAAAAGAAAGTGCAAATTATGCGACATGTGCTTTTGCATAAGCACCGAACAGCTGACTCAGCATAACACTAAAAAAATGTGTACCCTAAAAATGAAATGAGTCAATTATTTTAGTTTTTAAGCAATAAAAATATAAGTCATAATCTATCTTGTTGAAACACTAATTTACTAAATGGGAAAACCCATTGAAGCATGTAAAAGTTGTATACATGTACATGTACTACAATAATTTATTTGATGAAATGTTCAAATTAAGGGACTGACGAGGAAAATATAATTGCTCATTTATCTTTTAGACACATATCTACTAATGGAAAACCCAATGAGGCATGTACAAGTGGTTGTCAACTATAATAATTTATTTGATTAAATCATCAAATTAAAATACAGTAAATACAAGAGATAGATTATAGATAAACATGTTAAAAGTCAAGCCTGATTATTGACTGATTTTTAATCTTTTAAGGTTTATGAAAATGATACTACTACAGAAATTATACTATAGGCAAACAAAGATAGATACAAACTTTAAGAATATTGTTGCATGTGATAGCTAGATTACACAAGTATGTGTTAGAGAATTATTACTATGGAAATCAAGCTATCGGCAAACTAAGGTAAACACAAACTTTAGAATATTGTTGCTTGTGGTAGCTACATATACATTGTAGATTACTCGAGTATGTGTTAGAGAATTATTACTATGAAAATCAAGCTATCGACAAACCTAGAATAAGATAGACGTAAACTAAAACTGTAATAGGGTGGTGTCTTTGATATTGAGTTCTCTTCAGCTTGGTTTCTGTAGTGTTATTTCAATGGCATGACATTATGCGTATATTCATAGCTTCATAATAGTGGTACTTATTTTTTGAAACTGCTAATATAACCATCTATTAAATTTACTCCTAAAAATATATTGAAACCAGTAAAAAAGGAAAATCAGTCATTGAAATCTTAAGTATCTATACCAAGCTGTCATATTTCTTCATCACCATGGTAACAAATATAAACAACAATACCCATGTATTCTTTTTCTACATCCACTTATGTCAGGTTGTATAACTGTACATGCATATATGTATAGTCAAATTACTGACTCATTACCGTGACTATAGTCAAGTTAATTATGAGTACATGGTTAGTCCATGGAGGTAGGATCAGGAAGGACTACCTCCATGGTTAGTCATAGAATGTGCAGGGGTGAACAAATCATTTTGTGAACTGGTGGTCCTCGGACCAGTGCCTTAAAAAATCCAGTGGTCCTGCTGAAAGAATTAGTGGTCCCAGGTTCCACTAATGTGAAACGTTAAATCTTACCTATGAATCTGTATATTCAGACGACTTTTTAACATATATATTAACAGTAAGGTACTGGTCTGACGGACCAGACAAGGTAAAATTTGTATGGGCCGCCCAAAAAAATCGCTAGTCCTGGACCCAGGACCAGTGGATTTGTTCACCCCTGATGTGTCTTTACATGTACAATGTATACTGTTCTAAGTGCTATACTTGTTAGTTTGCTCTTGTTAATAGTTGAGGTGTATCTATTTTGCATTGGCATACCACCAGGTGTAAAGATAGCATTCCTATTGTTATGCTTCATGAAAGGGAAGATTCCAGTCATTGAAAGGCCAGCAGCCACTCTACTCTGTAATGGTTTACAAGGTCAATAGTTCAAATATGAAATGTGGGAAAACCAAATTTACATGGGGGTTGTCTGTCCAGGTTGATAATAGAATTTAGAAAGCAAAGCCATGGGTTTTTGTTCCTGAATTTGAAGTAAATGCATACTGTAATACTGGTCATTGTGTTTTTCAACAAAGGTGAGATAATTAAATTCATTTAGCTTCATTACCCAACCTACTGTAGTCTGAGGAAACCTTCATTGGGAATGATTTTCAAATAGAAAGAAGTTCTTTGTGAAGTAGAATTTCCAGCTACATGAACTATTTCTGTCATTGTGAGTACTATTATTTCCAAAATCGGATTGTTTTAAAGCTGTACATCTTTGTATTGTCATTGTATTGTTAATTCGTATGATGTTGAGGATGGATTTTTTTTTCCTATGGATGAAGTATGTTTGGTAGTAATAATTAGCATGTATTAACCATCCATGTCTACTTTGTATAAATCCCAATATTGCATGTTGCAATGTAAGTGTATACAATTCCTGCATATTTTTGTACAATTTGTACATGATTAATCTAAACATGATATGAGGTTATACATGTTCTGTGTCTCATTAAAATAGTTTCCTATTTGCAAAAAGTACAATGTACTTGTCAAAGTCCTGGAAACTCATCATAAGTAGTACTACTGCATAGTTATTCTCATTCTGTACCAAGGGGCCATTGGAAGAAAAACATGTGACAGCTTTAGCCACACTAGTCTGTAAGATACAGACATTCATGCCACACTATCAGCCAGCACTCACTAAGCCTGATACTAATAGGGTTGAACAACACAGGATATCTTACAGTCTGTGTAGCCACACTAATGAAGCAAACAGCAATTATCCTGCCCTCATGAACTTTACCCACAATGCATTGTGATAAGTCTATGGATACTAGGCTGAACAGGTACCACATAGGAGTTCAAAGGAAAGATTACCAAATAGTTGTCTAGAACTGGGTGTAAATAGTGTAGTAAGGTGTTCGTATAATGTATAGTAAACATAGGGAGATGCAAGACATACATGTACAGTGATGATTGGCTCTGAGCCAATCCTTCGCAAACCTGTACACACGCCCATACTACAGTAAGAACACTAATCAGATCAATGACTTGCCCCACTTTTCATATAAAAAGTGACTCTTCAAAAGAACTCGGGCTATGTCCTTGCCAACAGAATGTTTTGTACCAGCCATTGGCACAGCTTAGCCTATTGATAACTACAATGAAAGCAATTGTATACCATCAGAGTAGAGGTCCTGCTTGACAACAAGTTGGTAAAAGTGACACATGTACAAATGTCAGATAATAGTGGCTGGGTTGGTTCCAGGGAACACCAACTGTTGTTAAGTGAAACCAATGTATTACATTTCAAAGATTAGAAAATGGATTAATTTAATTACATGAGAGGAGTATTTCCTGAAATACTGGTAGATTTTAGATGTATGTACAAATGTACATGTATTCAACACCCAGAAATGATGTATTGCATAAAGATGAAGTGGGTACTTACAAATGACACTAGATATTCAATCAGTATGGTACTAGTAGAGCCATAACACTGTTTGCAACTGGAAGTTCATGAAATAAGGTAAAAAAAATTCACGCTAAATATTCAATATTTAGGAACGCAAGGCTGTTGTAGAACTGAATCTGTTTGTCATTTTTTATCTGTGCTGATGACCCTCTCAGATTGGTAGAAATGCCATACTGTAGTTTGTAATAGCTAGAACTTAGATACATCTAATTGCTTCAGTCATAAGTAAAATATTTATGAAACAGGACAAAAGGACCTATACAGTTACATTTATTACAGTATAATTATTGTCAAGTGTGACTATGCTGTCTTTTGGACGCCATATGAATATCTATTTCTGATATATTATTGGGACAAACCAGTATGTTGTTGAGAGTCTGAAAATAACTACATATGGACTACTAGTAATTATAAAACCCAAAATAGAAAAAAAAATAGAAAATTGAAAAGTCATGGGTGTACAGTGTAATTGAAATTTAAAAAAATGATTGTATTTGTTTAATCTTGATCATTATAACTGGTACAGTTTATAGTTTTCCCCACTTGAACTTGACAGTGATAACTTAACTTTCTGAATTGGTAGTGTGTACAGAACTGTGGCTACATTTTGTTCAAATCATACAGTCTATTAAACCCTACCCCTAGTCTAATCTAACCCCAACCCCTTATTTCCTAGCCTGAATACAAATGTTGATCTATTGTAAAATCTATCAATTCTATTCCATTGCTATTTGAACTATTACTTTGACAAGCAATGAAGCATACAATAATATATAACACAACACAATACAGCACAGCTCAATACAACATTTATAACACACCACAGTACAACACAGCACAGCACAGTGCAATACAACATTCATAACACAAAACAGCACAGCACAGCACAACACAGCACAGTGCAATACAAAACAACACAGCACAACACAACACAATATAATACAGCACAGCTCAACACAACACAACGCAACGCAACACAACACAACGCAACGCAACACAATGCAACACAACACAACACAACACAACACAACACAACACAAGTGTATTTATTCTTAATAGACCATTGTTATTATGACAATGAAATGAAAAAAAAGAAAAACAATGAAATGAAAAAAAAGAAAGAAGGAAAACTGCTATGCATTTAAAAATACCCAGAATAGGAATTGACAAATTCTAAAACAAGTACAATAACTATAATTATTAATTTGCCAATGAAATGTTTCATTTGTTAAATTTCATAATATATTTACAACTCCACAAGTTTTGATCATGGTGTGACAACCCCTTTGTACATCATAACAAGTGAATGGTATAAAGAGTATTATTACATAATGCTTCTTAAATTTTGTAAGATATGTGCATGTATATAGGATAAATTGATACAAAATGTAGTTTATAGCATAAATATGCCAAATTTTAGAGAAATAATTTGTAGGACTGAATGTAAACTATGTGTATATTAAACTGATTTGATTCTTAAAAGTAGAAATATGCAATGAAAAGTATGTGAATACATTTCAACATAGTTATTTCCTGCCTATTGTGATAATACAAATACCCATATTCAACAGAAATGTTGTTTGATGTTGTTTCAGCTAAAAATAGAATCTGCATGTATAATCCCAATAAATTACCATGTGGCTTCTAATATGCAATATAGCAACACTGCCCGCAGATTGCAGGATATTTTTAAGCCATGAAACTTATCAATATTAATGAATGTTTTCATGAAGTAAAATGATACGGGAGCCAAAACACACCTGTCATGTGACGTCATGACATTGAGGCGTGAGGTGAAATCAGATGGAGCAAACTGTCTGTGATACCAGCAGTGGTGAAAGTTGTATCTTATCGTTAGAGAACCATCGTTAGTTCTTGTACAGACCCAGGTAGTGTTGAAAGGACACCAGTATGGAGACTGTTACAAACTGGAAAAAGTTCCTGTGGGATAAAATTTTATCTGGTCAGCAGATTTTAAAGAAGGCACAGGAAGTATCTAAAGCATTGTTGTTCAGACTCGGCCAACTGGTGTACACGGTATGTAAAATAATAATGGCTTCCCGCTCGCTCAGGTAACCAAACAGTGAGTGAAATACATGTAGGTTGAAACAGGAATAACATAAGCTGTGACTAGAACAGCAGCACAAGCATAAAATGTTACTGTTCACTTAGCCAACTGGTGTATCACAGTATAAAATAATGGCTTTTCCTTATACATATGTAGTTCACAGTAAATAGGTTCATAAGATTTGAACTTGAAATAATTGGAATAAAACAATACTGGGTGTTTCCTTTAATTCAATTGTTGATCTCTTATATATCAGTACATGATGTAATCATCATCATTTTGTCCTAAGGAAGACAACAATCGTGTTGCCAAAATGTAGACATGAAAAAAGGTAACTTGGTTGTGTATCAAAGAACATTATTCTATTTTACTTACTTATTTATTTATTTATTTATTTATTTATTCATTCATTTATTTATTGTTTGAATCGGGCTCGGGACCCATAAAAACAAGCAAAAAAAGTAATGACAAAAATCAAGAGAGAATATCTGTCCTATTCCTGTACTGGTGAGAATCAACTAATGCGTGTAATTGAGTTTAATTGGACAGTGAGTCAACAGGTAGCTTGTTGAAATTGGAGTACTTTTAAAGTGACGAACAACATAAATCATAAAATGTACGCATTTCAACAAATCTAAATTATGGTAAATTTCCTAATTTTTAATTTCAATGAGTAATCAATTCATATAAACAATACACCAAGATTTATGTCTGTGTTTATGACATTTTTACCAGTAAAACTAATTTCATTCAGCATTCAAACCTGGCACAAAGATGACATTGGTAACATATGAACTAAGAAGGCAACTTGTTTTCATTGTTTTTAGTTGATTCATACTTACCATTGGGTTCAAACATGGTCAGTGTGTGGCAGATAGTGTGTGGGTGTCAACTCATCTGGTATATACTGTTCACCTGCAAGGCTAATTTCATTCACCATTCAAATCTGGCACAAAGATGACATGGGAAACATATTAACCATAATATTAAAAGGCAACTTATTTTTGTGTTTTTTTAGGTGATTCATACTTACTATTGTGTTCAAACATAGCTAGTGTGTGGCAGATAATGTGTGGGTGTCAACCCACCTGGCAATGGCATACAAAATACATGTACGCTGTTCTTGGTGCCAAATACTGATGACTGATCCAAGCTGACATTTAACATTATAGATTTATTTACCCAACCAAAGGATGTGGTACAGTGTAGAAAGATGACATTTAATGGAGCATATTGATGACACTTCATGTTCATTAATTTGAAAATAAGCTGACTGCTGTGTTTGTAATGTATGACACAGCATAATTTGAAATCAAAATAGTCCCATATTATGGGTGCCAAGGTCAGGTCAGGTCATGATTTGCCAAATGTTGAAATGTGAATGACCTTTAATGAGGATACTTAATTCCATGTTATGGCTGTTACAGTATGTATTGTGTATATGTAATCAAAACAAGACTAAACATGTAACATCAGGTATGAATAGGGTATCTTTTACATTTCCATAATAATATCCTGTCAGAATAATTTCTGATATCCATTTTTTGACTCATGTACAATTGTTATGTCAAAATTGATATGATATCCATCTTACAAACCCATCATTTAATCATGCATTCATATTAGCAAAGTCAAAACTAAAATATTTGTGAGTAATAAACTAATATTATGGCAGTAATGAAGACTGAAAAGGTACACATCCTAGTACTCTATTAGCCTATGACGGAAGCAATATCAGTCTCATATGCATCAATGGACTTGCAAGAATCCTAGCCATGTTTATGTTGGCCACGGGAAGCAATGTATGCATCTATGGACTAGTAAGCATCCTAGTACTGCTTATATTGCATATAGGAACTAGAATGCATAAGTGGACCAGTAAATCACACAGCTACATTTTGTATGCTCGTACTACCCATGGGCAGCAATAGTTGCATCACTGGACTGGCAAGTATGCTGGCAATGCTTACCCAGGGATAGCAATATAAATATATAACGTAAACAATTCCATCACTGGACTGGCAAGTATGCTGGCAATGCTTACCCAGGGATAGCAATATAAACATACAATGTAAACAATTACATCACTTGACTGGCAAGTATGCTGGCAATGCTTACCCAGGGATAGCAATATAAACATATAACGTAAACAATTACATCACTGGACTGGCAAGTATGCTGGCAATGCTTACCCAGGGATAGCAATATAAACATACAATGTAAACAATTACATCACTTGACTGGCAAGTATGCTGGCAATGCTTACCCAGGGATAGCAATATAAACATACAATGTAAACAATTACATCACTTGACTGGCAAGTATGCTGGCAATGCTTACCCAGGGATAGCAATATAAACATATAACGTAAACAATTACATCACTGGACTGGCAAGTATGCTGGCAATCCTAAGTGACATGTATACATCACTGGACTGGCTAGTATCCTAGCGATGCTTGCCTAGGACCAGCAATATAGGCATCCCTGGACTAGCAAGCATGCTACATGTAGCAACACTTGTAATTCCCACAGACAGCAATGTACATGGATGCATCACTGGACTAGCATTGCAAGCTTTCTGGCATTAAGTTTGTATATTGCCAAGGGGGAGCAATATATCTGCACTGGACTAGCAAGTATCCTAGCAACCTTTATATTGCCCACAGTACAGGCAGCAATGTACAACCTGCATTGCTCACTAGACTAGCAAACATTCTTGCACTGCTTATAAGTTATATTGCCACAGGGCAGCAATATAGACAACACTAGACTGAAACAAGCATGCATGTATATATCATGTGCATCATTGGACTAAAATGCATCTTGGCAATATGGATATCGCCCAGGGACAGCAATACATGTACTACTGGTCTGGTGTTTTTCCTTAATGATATGCTTGTATTACATTGTAAACAGAATGATAGCAAGCTTATTGTACATATGCAAATATGTAATACCAGTAACAGTTTATTGCTTGTCCAATGTTTTAGGGGCTAGTATCCATACATGTATAAATCGATGTCAACACAGAAGACAAGGACATCATCATCAATATCATGGTCATGTGATCTAGGTTCAGATGAAGTATCAACTGGAACCAGAATGTATGATATACATGTATGACAACACATGATCATCACCTTCTGTGGAATGTCTGGTGGTCAAGATTTAACCACATGTACATGTATTAAATATATGTGTGAGGTCCTCTAAATGTTTATGTAGTAATAAACCTATCATTAATTGTTGCTCGTATTTCATATTGAAGTAGGACAAAGCATATTATATTTTATACACTTGTTGTAATTTTTCATATGTACACATACATATATAGTGACCTGTCTCATGATACACTTAATTCTAAAAGCAGTTTTGCCCTAAATACATAAATAAAACACAGGTGTTGGCTTGTTTTCTGTTTCACCTATACATAGCCACACCCAGAAAGTAAGTCATCAAATTTACCAGTTACATGATATGACTAAAGCAGTTCATGTTTATGTTAATGTATCATTGTATGTGTGTCTGTGTCTGTGTCTGTGTGTGTGTGTGTGTGTGTGTGGGGGGGGTATTGTTGTCATAAGTATTTTACAGGGAACATGGTGAATATTCATACTTTTGTATTTCAAGTTAAAATATGGTATTATTTTACACCACCAAATACATGTAGTTGTAGATCTATAAGTCTTACCTCAGAAATTTGCTTTCTGCTACTGAAACATGGTTATACATGTATATGTACATATCCTGAATAAAACGGGAATACTCAGGTATCCAATGAGATTAAAGAACACTTGGTCCATTATACGTAATATTATAATATTATACCCTGTATTGATAGGGTTTATGGGAAACCTCTGGAGATGACTGACATCTTATTTCCCACAATTCTTTGACTTGACACCCTTTGTATTTGTTCTTTGAAAATCACCAAAATGGCCAAAGAAATGTCAAGTGAGTAGGACTTCTTTACAAGAATTCAATGTTGAAGACATCATCATGGTGTTATGTTATCACCCAAAAATTATATAAAATTTGATAGCAGTAATCAATACAAGTGTACTAAAGGTAGAAATAAGTCTGACTGGACTTTTCCTTTAAGTTGATAGCAGTAATCAATGCAAGTGTCCTAAAGACAGAAATAAGTCTGACTGGACTTTTCATTTATACTTTCAAACTTCTTGTACTGATATGAATGTCAAGACCCAAAATTGTAGAAATCCAGAGCTTAGATGCACAGTTACTATCACATCAATAGCTGGACTGAGCCAGTGTGCTTCAGATATGCCTCTGATAACATACATGTGTATAGTTACATTATTTATATTTTGGAAACCAGGAAAGTATATTACATCAAATGCATGGGATTATATTAAACATACAGAGGATGTGGATAGTACATGGTTTGGGTCAAATATGTGTATCATTCAAAACAAGCTTGGACAGCGTCATTGAATTCAGGCTAATATAATTTGACCAGGGGTCAGAATATGCAAGAGTCAGGGGAATATTCCTTTGTATTGATTACCTAATCTAAATCTCATTACATGTCAGCATCCAAAAAGTCACTTTCTAACCACAGTTCATAAGGTGACAATACTAAATGTAATTCCCTAGAGACAGACGTTTCCCTCATGGCATGCCTTGAAGACATCAACTTTTCCATCAGTATTGTCTCCATTCATTGAACCTGACAACAATGTTTGACCTTTGGCCTCTGTCTGTGGGGACATCTGGATTTGTTCTGTGCAGAGAGAATGATTACAATCTATGCTGTAATGTTTTCTATGTAAGATTCCAATCCTCAGTTCACTTTCTGGTAGAAGTCCTACAGTATCAGCCGCTGTCATATTTGTTATTGCCTGAGTGTCATAGGTCAAGGGTCAAGGTTCATTCAAATATAAAGTACATATACAACATGTACAGTGTGCATTATCCTTTGTAGAAGACTCCTCACAACTTTAAGATACATCTTGATCTTCAGTCCTACGGTACCCAGTTTTCTCTTTAGCAAACTATTATTTACACCTGTTATAAATTTCAAAATGAATATTTTGCAGGAATGTGTAAATATAATATGGCTTTTAAAGTTTACAAAATTGTCCTTATTTATAATTTATAAGTATTTATATGTGTTAATTAGTTTAGGGAACAGAGTTCTATGGTATCATAAATATTGCTTTAGATATGTTAAAGAAAAAAAAATATTTATTTCAAAATGAATATTTCAAATGTAGTGACGATTTATTTTGCATTTAAGAATGTATGTCAATTTTTCTCTTGAGGTGATTAAGTAGCAAACATTTGACAAGTCATAACATCCAAGGCCTTCTGTTCATGTCATCACCTGCCACAGATCCCAGGATTGCACATGAATATGAAAATATGCAGGTAGGCAAGATGTTCCTATTTTTTACTAGGGTCATCATTGTGGGTAGTTAAGTTTTATGTAGAAAGGTCAAACTTGGAGTGCAACTGAAATGGGTCAAGGAATTTGCATAATACATGTAGATACTACATGTATGTCTATTACTGTATCATAGGCTGTTGTTGCAGCTGTTGCCATTGTTTTCATCAGAAACTAGGATGTGATAGGTACATGTAGGTCAATGTTGAAAACATGAAAGATCGGATTTTGTGTCAACGTTTAAGGGGAATCTGAAGGTAAAAACATTCTATATATGCAGAAAACTTGTCTTCGTCATCATATTTCTATTTCTATTAAAATACAGTACATGATGAAAAGACAATGGCAGCCATTGTTTTTTTCGGAGGATAGTCTTCACTTCATCCTCAAGTACTGTAGCCTGTTTATGGCGCTTTAATACGGAATATTCAGTTCAATCTCTCATACTGTAGCCTGTTAATGCCGCTTACGGTATATTCTGTTCAGTCTCTCGTATTGTACGCTTGTAACTAGAATTGCAAAAGGCTGTTAAATACGGTTTGAATATCTCAGTGTATAATTGTCCAATCAGCTTGTCGTCACCATGGAGTATTCAAATATACATGTATGCAGATGATACACATGCAAATGAAGTGATGCAGAGTAACACATGCAGTTGATGCATACACTTAATTTGCATGTAATCTACATAAATTTGCATACTCCATAGTGACAACAAGCTGATTGAGCAATTATGCATGGAGATTTCCAAACCATATTAACAGTCTTTTTCCCTATTAGGGAACTTGCAAACCCACCATGTTGAATATTGCATCATGGGAAATGTGATAATAAATACTAATCAAATAGTATTGTAAACAATAATGTTTCATTGTTTTTAACCACAAATGATCAATTCATAGTCACCCTGACCATTGTGGGAGGTTTATTTTATCGGTAACTCCTGATTGGGTATTGCGATAACCACAGATAATCCCAATAGTCCTTTGCATCTGAGCATGCTCAGTTTGGATTGCAAGTTCCCTATTCTACTAGCTAGTCACAAGCCTACGATATGAGAGATTGAACAGAATATACCGTAAGTGCTGTAACAGAAAAATATACATGTAATCAAAATGTGACTTCATATTAATGTAAAATGATGAACTAATTAAAAAATCATCAATATACTATATGGTGGTACAGTATGTGGAAATAGGTGCCCTGTTGTTGAAATGCAAGGCAACCCCTATCTCCATAATATTTCATACTTTTATAGCATTTGTTGAAGATTAACAGAAAACGAACTACAAATTGTGACTTCTTAACAGAAAACGAACTACAAATTGTGACTTCATATTAATTATGAACTAATTAAAAAGTCATCAATATACCTAGCTAAACTAAGATGGTATGTGGAAGAGGCGTCCTGTTATTGAAGTGCAAGGTAACCCTATCCTCATAACATTTCGTATCTGAAACTCATCTGTTGTGTACATTATGGGTCAGTGGAATAACTGACATTCCATTACTTGAACTGTGCCTACCAGTGATAGTATGTGATTAGACTCCCCCGACAGTATGCCATCTTGGCTTACAAGACACTGCATCACTTATACCAAGCTCAACATGTAAACAGTCCATTCAACTGGAGGCTTTGTTTATAAGGGCTGATGTTAATGAGTTGCCACACTTCACCACAGAAGCAAACCACAAGGACGTTGGTGTAAAACTTGTTGGCCAAACTTTCACTCCTTCAGGAAGTGATTTCTCGGCGAGGATTATATATTTTGTAGTTACTGGGAATAGCTGTCAAGGGACGTAGACGACTTCTACATGCAACTATTTGTTGTGAGTTGCAAGCCAAGAGCTAAGAGTCATTGCAGTAGCTTGTAAGTAGAATGCCACTCCCTGTATGAGTATGGATATGAATCCAGCAAGTACTGGTGTACAGTTTGTTGCTGAACGTACAGTTTGAACACAAACACAGAACATCCTACCAAACTTTCAGGATCCATGATTTATGATCTAGGTTGTCCCTTTTCAGGTTTAGTGTGTGATTCAGAAATCGTATGTAATAGTAGTTCACTACTTTTCAGCCAGAAAGTGCAATGTTGTAGATATCGAAATATTCTAGTGATACTTTCCATCCAAAGAGTTTGATACAGACAAAGCTGTATGAGTGAATTTTACATTTCACGTATTTCAAATATAGATTCGGCTATGTTTGCGTGGTGTAAGTGCCAGCAATAAGGTTCCAAACACCCAAACAATGACGAATCATCAGTCTGCTATAGATACAGACAACATGAACAGATACGCTAATCATATTATCTGTCTGTGTCGCTAGCATCAATCATAAAGTCTGTGATATGGATTTATGTTTTATTTGATGCAGTCCCTACATAAAATATAACCCAGTTGAATAATAAATCTGTGTTATACAATGTAATTTCATCTCTTGACTAAAAAGGGCATAAATTTGTTATACTGTAGAGTGGTTCTTCCCTTGACAACTTACCACTGTACGTAGTTCATGTTGACAACTTCTCTGTACATATGGTGCATGTAGCCATATTATGGTTCTTTGAGACTTGCTATGTAGCATGACTACTGTACTGACGGTGTTCAGCTATGTCTAAAGACCACATGGACACCCTGAATACCATAGCCACTACTTTAATGCACAGTAAACTGTAAACAAGTATATAGTATATAGCATTCATGTCATAGTCGTCATTGGTAGGACAATGCCTCCCTCCATCTTTCCTTCATGCCATTGTTGCATGTACATGTATTCTTCATTCCAACATGTACATGTATAGTATACCAAGAATGGTATGTCTACGTAATACTATGAGTATTATGTGTGACGTTAATGATGGATGATGATGATGATGATGATGATGATGATGATGATGATGATGGTAATGGTGATGATGATGATGTTGGTAATGGTGATGATAATGATGATGACGACGACGGCGGCGGCGGCGATGACGACTACGACGACAACAACGATGGTGATGGTGATGGTGATGGTGATGGTGATGGTGATGGTGATGTTAATAATGCATCTGTGATGATAATGACGATGACAACGATGACAACAATGATGGGGATGATGAGGAGGAGGAGGAGCAGGCAGAGGATAACTATTATGAGAGGGTACACTCTTCAGCCAAGCATTTATTTACCACATCTTGATCACTACACTCAGTGCATTTAAGATTGCTTGTTTTGATCAGGATACTAACTTTCTAAGTGATAGTGTGTTGAGTTTATATAGAATTGTTTTTTCCATCAATCACCATGCAATGAATGGTTCTACTGTCTTCCCTACCAAACAACTCTTGTTTATAGAGAAAAACCACGACAGAATGTCCTCAGGCCAAGGAAATTAACCCAATGTTTCAAGACTAAGTTCTAACCATGGAGGGTCCTTCCTATATGTACATGTACCTCCATGTTCTAACAGAGTTTAATAAAGTGATCACACTTGTGAAGTAGGGGTGGAAGTATGTTTGTGAAGATTTGGGGAAAAACCTTGTGATATTGTTGTCAGTTTTGTCCATCAGCCAGTGTGGACACATTGATAAATTTTACCTCCTGTGTTTTTTATACACATACCTAGTACAAATGCCAATGTATATAAACACATTTTGTAATTCTTTCTGTTTCATTGACCCTCACTAAATAAAAGCTGCATAGAGTGGCTGAATACAAACAAGGCCAGTCTAAACCAGGCATGGTGAGATACCTAAGGGTAGATAGAGAGTAGATTAAATGATAACACTCCATAACTTTAATCCTAGGATTATGTAAATCTGACAAGTAATAGTCAATGTACTGGAAGGAGAATCAATGGAAAAATGTCAAAGATAACAAACGGAGCACATCTTAATCTGTTCATGCATTAGGTTTAAGTGTAGATTAGATAGGAGTGATGAAATTGAATTCTCAGACTCTGTTAAACCACAGTATTTATATGCCAAGCGTAAGTAGTCTAGTTGCTATACGTTGGGCTTGATTTTCTACAGTTTCTCTCTCCACTGTTAGGTCAAATGCCTATATCTAGTAGCACAACATTCTGTTCTTACCATCAACAGCAGTAGTTTACTACTATAGGAACATTGATATAAATGTGATGACGAATATCGCATTCTTATTTAACTTACATATAATATAAGACTGGAGGTGGATTTTGTAGTAAACTGAATGAAATAACCAATTACTGACGTCTGTCCATATGTGATGAATTACTCTTAAAATGTGCTGTTCACCCTTTCCCCAGCAGGAGATATAGCTAGATTTTTGGTAGATCATGTTTATTTGACAATAATGTGGAGAGAGAGATATATCATAGAAAATCGAACCTAACATATGCCAACTAGACTAAGCACAAGAAATACCAAGAAAATTGTGTTGGATTGAAAAAATCACAACATGGTAGTGTTTTTAGCAATGTGAAAGGTGATATTTCGTATTAAATTTGACTTGGGCGGAAAGAAAGCATTTAAGTTTTAAGCTGTACATTGTGGACATGAGATTATATCACAGGTCAGACCTTTGGAGTCTTGTTTCCTTTGAATTCAGCTGACTATTAGATCATAGTTGTTGTTGTCTCACTGGATTTGAATACCAGAAAGTAATAGTTATGTCTGAAATACCAGCAAGTACATGAAGATAGACATATGCTAATGATCTGATTTGCATATTTCTGTTATCCACACCCTAAAATCAGCTCCCAAATAGATAATGATTTCAGCGTAATACTATACTACTACTACTCCCATAAAATGGACCGCTAATTGAAATATACAATGTCTAATTTTGGTAGTAATTGTAACAATTTTCATTGAATGTATTGCTAGTTGTCTGACCAAAAAATTATCACCCTATTTACAGCTAGTGCAGTTTTAAACTACAAATGTATGAGAGTTTGAGGCCATAAAGCACTGAACAGAGTCTAGAAATGGCAGTGTAATGATAGCGAGAGTCTAGAAATGGCAGTGTAATGATAGCGAGAGTCTAGAAATGGCAGTGTAATGATAGCGAGAGTCTAGAAATGGCAGTGTAATGATAGGGAGAGTCTAGAAATGGCAGTGTAATGATAGCGAGAGTCTAGAAATGGCCGTGTAATGATAGCGAGAGTCTAGAAATGGCAGTGTAATGATAGGGAGAGTCTAGAAATGGCAGTGTAATGATAGCGAGAGTCTAGAAATGGCCGTGTAATGATAGCGAGAGTCTAGAAATGGCAGTGTAATGATAGGGAGAGTCTAGAAATGGCAGTGTAATGATAGCGAGAGTCTAGAAATGGCCGTGTAATGATAGCGAGAGTCTAGAAATGGCAGTGTAATGATAGCGAGAGTCTAGAAATGGCAGTGTAATGATAGCGAGAGTCTAGAAATGGCCGTGTAATGATAGCGAGAGTCTAGAAATGGCAGTGTAATGATAGCGAGAGTCTAGAAATGGCCGTGTAATGATAGCGAGAGTCTAGAAATGGCAGTGTAATGATAGCGAGAGTCTAGAAATGGCAGTGTAATGATAGCGAGAGTCTAGAAATGGCAGTGTAATGATAGCGAGAGTCTAGAAATGGCAGTGTAATGATAGCGAGAGTCTAGAAATGACCGTGTAATGATAGCGAGAGTCTAGAAATGGCAGTGTAATGATAGCGAGAGTCTAGAAATGGCAGTGTAATGATAGCGACAGTCTAGAAATGGCCGTGTAATGATAGCGAGAGTCTAGAAATGGCAGTGTAATGATAGCGAGAGTCTAGAAATGGCAGTGTAATGATAGCGAGAGTCTAGAAATGGCAGTGTAATAGCAATGAAGATCATTTACTGTGAATATGGAATAAATGTCTGAGACCAAAACACTCAATTTGTACATATTGTGTCATTAAATATGTGAAATGTGACCATTATGCACTTCAAGACTTAAGTACTTCTATATTCAAATTATAGGTGTTTCCATGGTTACAGTTTTTACATCATCATCCTTGTCCCCATGACAGCATGATGAATCTGATAATCATCTACACTTTCAGGTGCTTTGTATTTTATGATACAAATCTGCCCTCACTATGTGATGCTATCTGACTTTTCCATCATTCCATTACAAAAAAAACATCTTTGTTATCAACACACTGACACAGCAGCTCCATAGTAATATTTTCCATCTAATATTGTCAAAACTACATGTTTGCCCAGCTCTTCCTTTGATTACAAAATATGAACATCATCCAACACTTGTCAAGCGAGTATAAAAATTCCACCATTACATGATAATGTAATATATAATCATGCCTGAAGATTTTGTTTTCTAAATCACTTCACTTTTATCCTACTATGTAACAGATGACTGTTTATGTGATCTCTATACTTAGATTATTGAGGTTGTTTTCCATTTGATATGTTGATAAATGGTTACAGAAAATACTTAAAGTGATATCAGATTGTAACAATGGAAGCCTGCGCATAGTGATTAGCAGAGAAACAATCAGATTTAGGTTGGGTTGTATGAGGCCAGTTAAAGTCTGGTTTATAGATCAGTTTTGTGGTGAATTCAGTATCTGATGGTAGTGCTAATTTCTATGTCTGTGGTGGCTACAACTCTACACTTGTAACAATACTCTTGGTAGTTACAATGGGTTCCTGTTTTGTCAAGGTTTTCCTCAAGGTATAATCAAGTTTTTCTTTTCTTTTCTCAACTCAATAGTGCACTAAAAACATATTTTATTTATGTCGATGCCTTAACTACATGTTCAGACTGTTTTTCATGTAATTCCTGTCAGATCAGTTGTTTGTCATTATATTATCAGCGCTTTTGTTAGGGTAGTAAGTAGGTAAAATCTACCTGAGTTCACCTGTCATTTTACCAGGGTTCCCTACCAATATTATGGTATAATGTATGGAAAACTATGCCAGTTTTATCAGGTTTCTTCCTTCCTGTTATTGGGGTTCCCTAACCTTAGCAAAAACACTGTATTGACTATTGTTTAGTTTATAGGATGTGTTCTTACACATTCAATGTTTGTAATAGTGTGAATGTTTACACTGGATATCAATGATGTCACAGTATCAGACATTTAGACCAGCCTACATGTACATGTAGCTTTTGCACTTTGTTAAGTAAGAAGTTTGTAATGTTGTAGACATAAAGCTTGTCTCCTTCTATATAGCGACCACTACATAGAGCTGGGCATAGATGTATTTGACCAATGTTAAGTCACCAAAACTATGGATGATGGACAGGTAGAGCTAAAACAGAATTATCACTTATTTATTAATGCTATGGTTGTATTGACAGAAATTAAAAGTTATCATTGCTGTTAAAAGTCCCAATGGACATGGGATATGATTGTAAAATACAAAATGTACAGTCAAGAACATGTGCATATATGTACACATGCACGCACACATCAGGCGCGATATGTGCACACACACATACATGTACACACACGTGCACGCACACACATATAATATGCATACACACCACACCTCCACTATGATTATAGATTGTAATTTTCATTGTCACCCACCTCCACTATGAAATAACTGAAAGTGTATACTTCCCTGTGATACCAGTGATAAGACGATTATGTATGTAAACATTCAGTTCACACCTGACACCATTGTGTATGTAAACCCCCTGGATGTAAACATTCACACCTGACATTACATTTGATAGTAGAGATTCTTTCAACAGTACATGTAAGGTCATGTTATGTTTCCCTTGACCAATATTGTAGGGGACTATTACTATTCTATGGGACTACATGTATGTCAAGTGAGTTTTATAGCTGTTAATACTGTATAGCTTTTCATAAAGAACACAGCCAGGAAGTCATAGTACATGTATATGATGTACACGTGTATCAAGTCATGTATTGTGCAGATTGCATGATTACATATTTTCTCCTGGCTAGCATATTAAAATTTCATGAAATTAATGGTATGGGGTGAGGGATGGGGGTAGTAGACAAAAGTACACAAAATAATGAATGCATCGTTATATTTTTACAAAATTTGTCATGTCTAATATAATAATGGAACCCCTTAACATATGAGGATATTTATACACGTATTCTTAGCATTTTCAAGCGCTACAGCCTAGTAAGAGATCACAGCGAGTGCTTGTGCAGTTAGCTTTCATGTATACCACATGTCATACATCTTGGAGTTCTGTTACATGATTGCTTAAATTAGAGAAGATAACTGTCTCACATTACAGTGGTACATGTACAAAAATCTGAATTTCATAGAGTTATTAACCCATAGGTGATGTTGACAAGAGAAATTCAATATTAACCACACACCAGCAAAACCAAAATTCTAAGGCAATGCAGTAAAAATGATAACATATGCTTGGTGCACTCTTTGAACTTTAATGGAAATGCTGCCAAGGCAAATAAACCATATATCATTCGTCCTTCCGATTTGGTTTTTGGTTCCGAGTGTTTGGTTAGTTGTATGTAAGTGAAGAAGTGTATTGTCCAGCCACAAGTGTAATGTGTCCTTTCTTATTCCAGGGTGATGGTTTTCTTTCCAGAAATTGTACATATTTCTTCATTTTTTTTTGTGGCTGTATCGTTAATTAAGCAAAGTTGTAAAGTTTTATTTTTTGTTAAATCCTACAGCCACCTGACTATTGGGTAAACGTCCGAAGTCTTGAAAATCTAAGTGACGGAGGAATTCTTGATCCAGATGATCAAGTATATGATGTAGCTGATGATAGAGAAAAGGTAAGGCAGAGAGATACTTGAATTACAATCTCATAAATTTTGAAACTTTACATATCAATTATATGTTACCTTAGTAGGCCTTGAGAATGATGTGTATGCTATAAAGACACTAGAATATTTACCTGAATTCCCCCAGTCATTGTACATACATGTAGGTACCCTGTCAAAGTCACTGTCACAGTGTATTAGGGAAATGTGTCAGTTTTACTACATTTCTCCCTCAGTTTTACTAGTTTCTCCAGATGTTAACGGCAACTCCTAAGAGTTATCAAGAATAGGATTAGAACCTTTTAGTCAGCATGAATAGTGGCTATGCCATGCCAGGCTTTTTTGTACATTGTACCCTACATTTACTATATACCGCAAGCAGTATTTGTTTTACTTATTGTTGCATATTATTGTATGTCATTCAAAAGGTGACTTTGTTCATTTCTTTGTCTTCGGCGTTCATAAATATCTTTAAATATGTGTTCATTGCTGGTAGGAATAAAAATAATTATGTCACTTGTTCATGTACTGAATGCACCTGTGTATTGTTTGACAAATGCAAAGCCTTTGACAGTGGGAACCCAACAAAAGTTGTGGGCAACACCTTAAAGCAAAGGTCAAGCGGTGTAAATTATTCAAGGTGTCAAAGAATGGGGTACGCCATTGTATTAAGTATACAAACAGTAACTGTAGTCAGCATTGTCCACTACGACCACCTCTACTTGCTAAAACCTATAAGTTGTTGAACATTCAGTGCTTGTCTAGTAATGTACTGTTGGGGAGGTCATCGGAGGTTAATCTACCCCGAAAGGAAATTCTACAGTGGTTAATTTGTGTGCATGGAATATGAGTTTCAAATACCGACCTTCGACTGGGAGGCAAGTCATGAAGGTAGGTGGGAACACGACCCAGTGCAAAATTTAGGCTACAATCATGAAACTAATTATGTTGTGTTAGTTTTGTCTGTCAATCTTTTTCATCACTAGATATGACGAACAAAAATGCTGTGTGCTGATGAGTATGTTTCTTACACTTTTTTAACACATCGAGTATCCAAAATAGATTATATCAAAGTATACATGTATTATCAGAAATCTTCATGGTATCTCACGCCACAATCTTCCTGTCATATAAAGTAAATATTATGTACAATTTAACTTTTCTGTTCTAAGATTTGAAAACTGCTAACACATTCTATTTTCTAAAACACCGAGATTCAAGTTTAACTTTTCCGTTCTAAGATTTGAAAACAGCTAACACATTCTATTCTATAACACCAAGATACAAGTTTAAATTTTCCATTCTAAGATTTGAAAACAGCTAACACACACTGTTCTAAAACACAGAGATTCAAGTTTAACTTTTCCGTTCTAAGATTTGAAAACAGCTAGCACATTCTATTCTTTAACACCAAGATACAAGTTGCTGTTAAGGTGAGAAAGATATGTCCACCTTTTATTAGCATAGCAAACTTACTTCATTGTCAGTGTCCTACTTTTGTCCAAGTATACCCGTCATAAATTCATTACATGAGTACATAGAAAAATTCATTGTTGAGAATTTGTAAGATGTCAAGGTATTTTTTGTGGAATGTTTATCAGGATATTTAACCATATTACAGATTTAAAGATGTTTTTTGTGTGTATGCCGTACTTAACTTTTAGAAATAAAACACCTTAGGCATTGACTACTTGGTATGAAGCCCAAGGATATATATACAAATACCTGTTCATTTCCCTCGCAAAATTTGCCCTCGAGTCTTTACTATAATTGTGACAAAAAGCACACACCTTGTTATATTGTACAATTTTTGTTTAATGAGAACATTTTTGTTGTTGAAAAGAATTCAGGCCTAAGGAAAGATTTTAATGAAACTTTCATGTATTAAAAAATGTTTGGCATGTTTCCACCATTTTGGTGTCAAAGGGCAAAGGTCATGCCATTCATGCTAGGAAGCATTGATATCTTTAAAAGTCCTGTTGTGTTGTATTCATAATTGGGACAGTGTGGTGTGTTCACTAGCATTTTTCATTCACCTAAATATTTTGCCAATCAATACTGTGACAGATATTAGATTAGATTATATATTAGATTCATACAGCCGTCACAAGTACCGTCACAAGTACCGTAGATAAAGAAAATATCTCTTGTCTGTACCAACAACCAAATGTACTTGTTCGTAGTTCAACGTACAAACTGTGGCTATACAAATATAGGTACTTCCCCTGTTTGATATTGAATTCCACAGTACATGCAGAAACTCATATTATACCAGTCTCGTGTGACATTCTAATATGTCATGTACATTTCCAATAGCCTGTCTTCTAGCTGAATCTGTGACTCTGCTATAGTCATTCACATCAGCCTGTCTTACTAACTGAAGCTACATGTATGACTATAGGATAATTGATCACTACAGTCTGATTGTATAACCTGAAAAATGTTATTGTTTCCTCATATGTACTAGGCTCCAATATGGGATAGCAATCAAGTAGTTACATATCAAACCACTGTCTGGATGTTTTAGACTTATTATTTTTTTTTGTACTAGTGATTCACTATTATACTTTATAGTGGACAAGTGCAAGTGGAGTTGTAGATTCAGCCGATAGCCCAGTGGTATAATAAGAGACACACAAAACAAATGAACTTTTTCAGTTGCTCCCTTCTGGCCACCGCTATCGATCCTTAAAAGTCAGGTCGGTACGTTTTAGCAACAGTTTCTTCCCACGCGCAGTTCAGTCACTGTCATGATAATCTTTTAATTAACTTGCATAGTTTTAACAGTTTTAACAGTTTTACTCTTGTGTCATGTCGGTAGTTTTGGTGTTGTCTTGTATGGATTGTAGATTGTTTGTTCTGAGCGACATCGCAACATATTCCTAGTGTATTCTTTTTAAATGATGCACAATGGCAATAAATATATTATTATTATTATTATTATTAACCACTGACAATTCATTTGACAGGTGAAACAGTATATTTGTTTAGGATTGAACTGTTTTCTATGAAATATTTAAATTTTATACCCTAATATTTTCCTTCATTCAGCCAAGGAAAATATGAGTGACCTAAGAAGTATTTGTCCCTACTAGTTGCTAGATAAATAGAGTAATTTTTCGGCTGAATGAAGAAAAATATTGGAGAATAAACTTAGTTACACCAGCAGCAGTATATCAAAGAAAAATCGGTGTGAAGTATTGGCAGGTTTGAATGTTTTGATTCATAATTCGAACACAGTAGAATCAGTGATGTAGACACACGTTGTCGTGACATAGAACGACCAGAGTATATACTAGTATACACAAACATTATGCCATGCACGAGTCAAGTTGAACAAAAAAATATGGAATATTATCACCAAATGGGAAATCTCGCTATTAATGCTACCAGAACTTTATATGTTGTAAGACTAGTAAAGATGAATTCTCTTTACTTGCTTCTCTGATACTTGAAACTAATTCACAGTCATTTGATATAGAACCAATTCTAAACTAATATCCATGTAATGTATATTTGCTATTAGTTTATAGTGGTTGCTTCCTGTAAGTAATGTCAGCATCACAACTGAACAACAGTTGTAAGTTTTCTCTTTTTGTGTGAATTTGAAAGCATCTTGATTCAACATTCAACATTGGAGTTACTCCTGATAAAGTTAAGACTTCATTTTCCAAAATGTAAACATACCATCCTTGTGTAATTTCAAAAGCATCTTGATTCAACATTCAACATTCAACATTCAACATTCAACATTGGAGTTACTTGTGATAGAGTTAAGACTTCATTTTCCAAAATGTACATATACCATTCAAAATGGCTGACATGGGATCTGTACTGTAGTATTGCACCAAAAATCAAAATATTTTGTTTTGCAGTAATTTTTCATAACTTGGAATATGAAAATATTATTCAAGAAATATTTGGATTCTTTATTTGATATAATACCATCATATCATTCTCAAATATTATAAACAGAAAAAAAATATTCATTGTCAAAATAAATAAACTCATAAACATTCCTAAGATGACTTGTAGGTAGGTAAATTTTTGTGCTATTATGGTAGTACTCCAAAAATGTGTGAGTATGTACATATATTCATGACTGAATACAAGCATTGTATGGCCATGTCCAGTTTGTGCATTGGTGGTATTAATAGCTACATACCTGATGAACATAGCATAAATATTAAGTAGGGATAAAGCTATGAGTAGATAGCCACTTATTAAAAGTTTGGGGCCAAACACAGTGTAAACATGGAGTTTATGCTCTGTTATGTAAAGGCAAAGTGCAAGTGATAGGAAAGGTCCTTGTGAATTCCAGACTCAGACTACATTTTCATCTAATACTAGCTCTTGCCAGACATTCAAATTTTTTGATTACTACTAGATTGAATACATTGCTTCAAACACAGATCACAATAACAGAGACAGTCTTTTATGGGGACTTAGTGTGGTACTCTTTAATGTAGTTGGTTCCAAAATGAATTAAACTAATGCAGCAAAATCAGATTATACCAACTAAGCAGGATTTTGTATATATGCATCATTTAACTCAGTTCCTGAACAGAAGATGTAATTTGCTAGTAAATCATTACTTTGTACTGTAAAGCGGGTTTTGGTATTCCAGGATGTGAAACTGATGGGTTATTTTGATGAATGCAGCGATTATGATATTTAACATGTAACATGTATAGTATATCCTGGTGACATTTCTCATTCACGCACGCACACTGACACATGGTACAAATTTCAACTCTTCCAATTTGATATTTCAGGATAGAAATATGTATTGTACTCTAAGCTATACCTTGCATATGGTCCAGAATAAATATGGAACTTCTCAGAGGAGGCTGGAAGGGTCTTATGTGACACCCATGTGACCGTTGAACACTAGAGCTTACCTCTATAACTTCTCATGCACTTAATCTCATTGTATAGAAGTTGACTCATACAATATTAAAATATGATGAAGAATAGACGTCGACTCTAATCTGTCAGATTTATCTAAAAAAATGAACAGCTTAGGGGGTCTTGTGGCTTACATGTACGACATGTCACTGGTTCAGTGATGATGAAATATGAGTCAAAATATTCCAAATCTTCAATATTTTCCCCACTTTTCCATAAATTAAGCTTGCACAGGTATAATCATTTTATTATTCAGTAATATTTTCCTTCAATCAGCCAGAAAGCATTCAGAACAAACAAATAGAGTTTCATCACTACTCAGCTTCCACTCATAGTGACAAGGCCTGTTATGTCTTTGGTATTTTCCCTGCCTTTACATGTAAGGAACGAATGAATGTATTGGGAACAAAAGTATCAACGTGGGTTTTGTAAACATTCATGCATAGCAAAATAGCATATAAAAACCACATGTAATTTTCGGTACCTGAAATAGAATATTACTGTCTAGGCACACCATGAAAATAATGAACATTTGATTTCTTGGTCGACACCATAATTTCTGCTCCACATGCTTCACATGCATTACTATGAAAATAAGTTGCCCTTCTTGTTTATTTTGACCCTCTACAGGAGGTAAAATGCTATTGCAGGTACCTAGAATTCAGATTCTTGTCAACAGTGCTATACAACCTTTCTTCATTGCTGTTACTGTATGTACATGTAAGGTAAAAATGTAGAACAGAGTCCATCCATTGCCGGCTGCTGTAGACATATCAAATCCTATTCCTAACCCAGCCCTGACCCCCTCAATCCCTAGCTTGAATACAAATATGTGCATACATTTTGTATTGCACAATCAATCCACTGTTTTCCATTCTTGCTGAATGTTAACTCATTTGCTGTCCAACGATCCAATTACTTCATTTCCCAACCCTATTTACTGTGTTTCAGTGCACTTACTGTTTTTGACTCAAGCCATTCTTTTCACATGACCTCATGTGACCTTACATATGTTAACAGTGAACTTCACTGAGAAACCTTATGGTGCATAGCTAACTACTCCATCTTTGCAGCCGTCACCATGGTGATGATAGTCAGGTATTGAGACTAGGGAGATTGAAGAGAAATATGCACAAAATGCTATTATCAGTCTAGTGCATCATCATCCCCTTTCAATTAAGCTGCTACAATGACTATTTCATTACATTCATTATAATCACTTCCTATTTCCGACCCATTCATCAAAGTTCATTTCAGCACTTCACTGATGTCATTATATATCTGTGTTCAATGAAAAGATGGAATTGGTTATCAGTATTAGAGTAAACTAAAAGTGAATTCTGTTATTATATTACATGATGAGTCTCCATCTACATTAATACTATATATATTCATCCTTCTCATTATATACATTGTAAAAGTATGATGTGATCAGTGCCTCTGATTCAAGCATACTTTACATATAAATGCAACAATGATGTACAAATCTCTTGCTTGTTTTCTTATACATGTAGCATTTTTGAACCATTCTCGCAAACCAGAACTGTTATTTCTTCCGCTACACTTCGAGTAGGGACCGGCTCGTTAAGAATGGTGCCGTAAAACGGTCGTGGTTTGTGACGATGGTTTAAACATTGTACTAGCCTAGACTCCAGTCCTGCTTTTCCCCAACCACGTCTGGTATTTTGCTAATGACCTATTACTTCATATTAAGCGATGACCAGAAAACAGGCACAAATTCTTATTGGGTTTGTAATTCTTCCCTCTGTTAAATGACGTTAATAGGCCATTGCTGACTGCAAACAGGAAATTGATAATACAGCGCCCTCACTCAAATTGGGGGGTATCATCACCTCAGTGTATTGTTTCTTAAGAGATTTATCTCGTGGTATTCTGTAGAAGTGTAAATCAGGGATGTTTTTTGTATTGACAGGACAGCTACCTAACAGTTTACCAGCCACCTATATTCTCCATCAAAAATTCTATGCATCTTTGCTCCATTATTGGAAACATCTATGAAATGGCTACATGCCCATGACACCTGTCGTGTATAATAAATCAGTTTTATTATATTGCATTTCAGTTCTCCATAACATTTGAATAGTCTCATTCTGTGTGTATATATATAGTGAGTATGTTTGAACCTACAACAGTTGACTGTGTGTACAGAATGAAAGCTGTCTGGGCCTCTTTTCAATAAAACATATACTTAGTACTACAAATACTGATAAGTGGTCACACATGTATACTATAATGAAGACTACTGAGTTTGTGTCATTGTTAGTTTAGGGTCACACCATCAGAGGAAATTACCAATAAACATCTTTAGATTGATTTCCTGCATTGAAAGTAAGATTCTTGAAAGGGAAATTCTTCTTCCATGATTTATTTACCAGAAGGCAAATAGTGTTTTTTCCAGGCTTCTGTATGTTTGCTTAGCTGTTAGGTTGCCATCAGGCATATATTGTAAATGATGTGTGAGCAGTGATATTTACAAATTATTTCAAGATACATTGCTTGTGTGTTAAAGCTAGGTCTGATTTTAATACATGAGATCTACATATATGTGACCAGAGATGAACTCTGTAGTACTCTGCAAAGGGCAAGGTACTGAATTTACCTTGTACATGTAAAACTTTCAACTTTGTCTGTCTAGCATGTTAAAATGTTTTCTGAGGTTGATTTATTCATAGCCCAGAGACTTTGCCATCTGGCTTGACAATGTCTTTGATAGCCAAGTCTCTTGGCTTATTTATATGGTCTTTAAAATGAAGAGGGGTGGTGGGGGGTGGGGGTGGGGTGACTAAACGGGTAAAAACCTAATGTCCATACTAACATGTAACCATTCAGGGGATCAGGGTGTTTAGATTTGATTTCTTATGACTGACTCTGGAAAAGTTGAAAGACCCAAGTACATTTGTATGAAATGTTATAATGTGGTCTAGAACTGCTCAAGTTGTGTTTTGGTGGTTTAGAATCCAAAATTTTGACTTGCCAATAGTGTTGTATAATTACAATGTATGAACATATGATGTATGGCTGGCTTCTTGCCAATCCTTATTGACATTAACATATCCAGGCATTTTTTTGAGTAGTTTTGATAATAACTTTGAAGTTTGAGAGGGTCAAACAGGATTTCAGCATGCCAAAAGTAATCTAGTGTGTAGTTGAAGAGTAGTATTAAATAAAATCTAGTCAAATTCCCGCTGGCATGTTATTTTGGCTCCTTACCAAAATTGTTGTAAAACATACCAGAAACTGCAATTTTATCCCTACGTGCAGTCCAGTTCTTAAACTTCTACAAAACACTGCTATTACTGTTAGGTATCAGTTGTTTATTGAGCATTGAGTAATGTTTTGTATTTTATTTAGCTCTTTTTCGTACTGTTCAAAGCTCTTCACAGTTTATTACCCCAGGCATGGGCCTATAACAGCACAGCAGTCCTGTAGCCTTTTGGAAGAGACAGTCCTTTGCCACCTCTGTAGGTGCAAAGGATTAGAAGGTGTGAAAGTTAGCAGGACAATTTCTAAAAAGCCATTGTTTCTTCTTTTTTTTCTTTCAGTTATTAGCGATATTTGAAGAACAAGGAAGACCACTACCACCACATAATGGTGGTGATGGTACTAGTGCTAGCTCAGCAGGAACAGCCAGTCCGGAAATGTTTCACAGTGAAATTACCAGTGCATTAGGTAGAGACAGAGATAGGGGACCCAAAGTAGGATTCCAGCCATACCATGTACATGATATTGATGTAGATGTTACTAGTGCCCATATTACAGGTAAGTTTCAAGTGATTGATATGAAGAGAACGTTGGATGGTTTCAGCAAAATGTAAACTGTGTAAGTTTGAATTTCATGATATGAAGTGTTGACTTTAGTGATTGCCATAGTTACATGTTTACCTAGCCCAGAGATTCATCTTGCAGTGTAATTAACTCAAGAAACTCTAACACCAAGGAAAGTCCCTTGGCTAAGAAGTTGTACCAGAATCATAGTCAGTGGTCACAAGGACAGTTTTCATGGCATGGAGACTGGTGACAGCATGTGTCAGTGAAGTCAAAAAAACGGTGATCATACGGCGAGTATGTGTGATGTATCCCCTCATACTCACAGAGAGTTTTATTTGGGTCAGAGTCTAGCCATGGAGAGTATCATTTGGGTCACAAGAAAGGAAGAGAGATAGCATATGGGAATAAACAGAGAAGGTCATTTGGGGTCATAGGAAAGTTGGTGAGGGTGCCATTTGGGTCAGTCTGACTATGGAGCAGGTCATTTGAGTCACAGGGAAAGGGGGAGAGAGAACATATAGGGATATAGAGAGAATGTTATTTGGGGGCAGTCTAGCCATGGAGAGTGACACTCATTTGAGTCATACTGTAGGAAGAAATACTAGTAGTATGACAGATCCAGGCCTATGTAACCACTCACTACCCCACCAACAAGCTTGTGAGAGAGTGCATTGTATAAGCAGAAGGAATGCTCAGATTTTTCAGGCTAAGGAAGAAAGAGAGAGGGAATATAAAGAGTATGTTATTTTTGGTCAGAGTCTAGCCATGGAGAGTGTTGGTTAGGTCACAGACTGTAGAAACAGAAAGTATCAATGTTGTCCTAGAGAGAGTCACTTGGTTCAAAGACCTTTGTGTCTGTAGAATGTAACTACATGACTGTATAAATGATATACAGAAGTTGAGAGGTAGTTTACAAAGTGTTACAAAATAACAATATCTTTGCATAAATTGCTACAAACTATATTGTTTTGTATTTTCTATGTTGTTCATACCATCAGAAGTACTTTGAGTAATGCATTTATAGTAATACATAACTGTATATACAAATCTCCAAATACAAAATATTATACATATTTCCATATTTATGAAGTTAATCTTTCAATAACAGTAAAAATAACATTGAGTAGAAGTTGTGTGCATGCATTCAACAGTTCAAAGTGGGTTTTGCAGACTGAGGTTGTACGACAGAAGGGCCCGAATTTAGGTGGGTTCGTAAGCCATATTACTGATGTCCACCAAACCCATATGCGGGCCGTAAAGGTTTTATCATGTACCCCATGTAGTGGCACAGAAACATGATTTGAATTACATAATCACATAAATTGGCAGTGATATATTATTTTAATTGCAAATATGAAAGATAGTGAAGAAATTAACATGCTAAATCACTGAGCGAACCGATATCGATGAGTGTGCCATTTGCCATATTTGGGCAAAGTGTGGCGGGCTGTTATATGGAAAATTAATGCTTGGGTTCGATGTGCTAAGTCCTTTGAATTGCGTTGGAATCGATACTGGGGATATGATACTATAAAGTATCAATTATTTGTTCGTATTGGTGAACTCATATTGACAATACCACTTGGAAAGAATGATAATTGACATCATGTAATAAACAATTTAAAAAATCTGATGCATCAACAATGTGATCATTTTGATGAAGTCAGCAGACACATTCCTGTCAGACACTGTGGTACGGCAATCACAAATACATGTCTGGTATGCTACAGATAATTCCAATGTAACATTATTAGATGTCTATGAAAATTTGATCTGTGTGACGCCATGTGCTATTTTTACAGCATGTAATTGCAGGAGTGTGTCTGTAGAAACTAATCAGTTCTTCATAGTATACATTCAATCAGTATAATGTCGTGTCTGTCTTTATTGGCTTGACCCAGAAAGGTTATGTCAGGTCATAATTGTTATCATCATTAAGGTCACGATAAACTTATCTCCACTTTTGATTATGGGGGAGGGGGGGGGGGGGGTGATATTGCTGTAGCCATTGGGAGTATCTTGTCGTAACCCAAAAAGTCTATGTCAGATTAAGAATGTTATCATAACTTGGGTCACTATAAAATATTATTGGCATGATTGAGAGCAATAATTTGCTGCAAAGTGAGTCTCTGGAGTGTATTTTCTTGACCCAAAAGTCTATATGGGGTTATGATTGTTACTGTCACTCAGGTCACGATTAAAAGTTATCTCATTTATGAGTGGGGGAAATAATATTGCTCCAAAGTGAGCTGAAGCGTCTGGAGTATCTTGTCTTCTTGGATGTCTTTCCCAGGTCACAATTAAAAAGTTATCTCATTTTAATATGATTGAGGGAAATAATATTGGTCCAAAGTGAGCTGAAGTGTCTGGAGTACATAATATTTTGACTTGACTCAAAAAGTCTTTGTTGAGTTATAATTATAATCCTTTAATTGTCACTGAGTCTAATGTTATCGCTACAATGTGAACTTTGTCTTTGGGCTTTAAAAATCCACTTGACATCACTTCAGTCTTCTCATATCACTTCTTGTAAATTGTAATTTACTCAAATATGATTCCGTCCTTCATCTTGAGTACATGTACTTCGTAAGAATTAGGGGCGTTCGCACAATGTCATACAAGCTCGATAAAGCGAACTTTGTTCATTATGGGGGGGGGGGGGGGGGGGGGGGGGGCTGGTGTCAATGCAATTGCTGAACTTCATTTTTGCACTTCTAACCAGATTTTGACAGAAAACTTTCATTTCTTCAATAATAAATATTTACTTCAAATGTGAGATATGGTGCTGGGTTTCTGGTTGTATTTTAATGTGTTTACAATCATGTTTTTACATTATATCGATCCGTAGTAGTGTGACCACTACAGTTTTCATCATAGTTTACATCATATATAAACAGTAGATGTCTCACTTGTGAATGTTCATTTAGAGGATGGGGGAGGTTTTTTTTCACCTAAATGGATGATGTTCATTTGTTGAGCTTGTGCGACATTGTACGATCGTCCCTTACATTGTTGTTGAATTGATTGTATTTTACTGTATTGCTCATGAGATGGCTGCAATACATACATGTTGTAGCTTATATTACTATATTCCATGTAAATAAAGCAAGTTATATAAAATCGGGTGTAAAAGCTACTGTATCAGCATTACAGATGTCTTCGGAAACTTTTAATTTAATTTACTGATCCATGTAAGATGCTATTAAAGTAAAGTTACATGAAACTGAGTCTAAAATTCTACTGAAAATTTACATATCTATATGGTTTGTATACGTACATATATATATAACGCATATATACATATAAATGACAGTTGTGAAAAATTAATGTTTCACTAGCTGTTATTTATATTAATATTTCACATCATCTTAATATAGTTCATTTTTACAGACTGTAAGAATCAGTGAAATAAGTTACAATACAAAATGTATAGTAACTCAAAAGTGGGGTGTACGTTTTGTCTGTAAAGCTTTTTCTCTCCGGATGTAATTACATTTATAAGATGGATAGTATACATCTAAATAGACCTTCTGTTTTATTCCTTTGTACGATCTCCTGTGGACCAGAGGACCTGCTGTTCAAATGCATCTTTTTCATTTACTCATGTCAGTTTTATGAACTTTGGTATTTAAAGTAAAGAAATGAAAAATCACAGTATCATTCATCAAAACCCATATTCATGATTTTCTCATTATTGGCAAAAAATGATAATTATACTTTGTAGGAAAAGTATACCTGTACCTATCAGCTTGACAAGAATCCTACATTGTATAACCGAGTTATGAATACATATTGCATTACACCCTGAGGCATACCATGATATTGCTTTCAAATCAGACTGTACAATGCTGTCAGCATACCTGTTACATTCTTGAAATGTGAAAAAGTCGTGTAATATTTTCAAATTATTATATGTCACCAAATGTCAAACATTTTGATGAGTGTTGGAATAATTGATGAAAAATCGTGAATTGTTGAAAGTACGAGGTAATTTTTTGTATCGCATTATTGTATTATAAAATGTCAAAAGTTGAGAAACTTTTTCATGTCATTATATATACTGGTATCACATTACAAAAAAGATCATAAGGGAGGAGAGGGTGGGGGTATTACAGTGGGCTCTGTCTGTTCGTTCGTCTGTGCATAATGCATCATTTCTAAGACATGCAATATCCAATTTCTTTCAAACCTGGCACAAAGATGATATGTTATAATGGACATATGCACGTCAATTTGTTTTACAACAATGCAAATTTGTCCGAATAAGGTCATATTTATAGTTATGTCAATATTTATGGCATACATGTAACTCAAAAACTGTAATACATAAAGACTTTATTCAAGTGTCTACCCCATATTATATCAGGTACAAGCTTCCTTTTAAGACATTAACCTTTGACCTTGACCTTCATGGTCATTATCAAAATCAAGCCAATTCTTGCCTATCACATATATTGTATAGACAATGTTTCTGTAATACACAGCAATGTGTCGTTCTCATTCTGTAATTGTAGTGGTGTATTTATTTGTTTATTAAAGTGTTCTATGTGGACTTATCATTCTCTTCAAATTATAAATACAGTTCTTAGTTTAGTATACAGAGAAACAGCTATCTCCATCTTACTAGGACACAAATTATATAGAATTATATAAATAAATAGTTGTTACATGTGTGCATTGTAGATTGTAGTATTGGGGTAAAAATCAGTTTGAATTTTTGTGTATTATAGCACCTACATGTATTAAAACAGGATGTATTAATATCAATTGGTCTATTTTTCCTTCAGATAACAAGTTACATGTCCGGCATGGCAGTGAGCCAGCATTGAGATCAGTGTCTCCGATATCCCATGAAGGAGAGAGTAAATATGAAGAGGACGAGAAGGAAAAGAGGTGGTCAACAGTTGCTGCCTTTGAAGGCACACGAGAACTAGTCAGCAGTTCACCTCAGGTAAGGAAATATATGGTTGACTTTTGACCTTTGCACTCTGACCCACTTTAATAGTGATCTGCTCCTTAGCTTAAATCACACAATGAAAGAGTTAGCTGATAATACAGACCAGATGATGATTTACAGTGGTGAAAGTAAGGACCTGGAATATATTAGTAGAAGATGACTTGGGTAACATTTGGGCTAAACTGAGAGATTGCTTGTTGTTAGCATTCCTTCTAACCATATGCTAAACACCCTGTAACAAGTGGTGAAAGGAGTGTACACATTGGAGAATCTTTCAGGCTATATGTTGGGCTAGACTGGAGTACACTGGACCCAATATATGTGTTGTGTACCATAGCTTATTTTAGAACCCAGACAGAATTGACACGTTAATGTATAGTATGACATGACAGTGAGGGATTTTCAGGGCTTGGACTATGATTTAACACATAGGCTTGGTAATCAGATTTTAGCCAAATGAACTGTTTCAGCTACAATTATCAATCAATTTCCATTTGTCTAACAGACCTTATAAATTTCAATTTTGGTAGTCATACTGTTTAGATGTGTTGTTTAGTAGTGTATATACTCTGGGCTATTGCCAATTTCAAGCCACGGGATGTTACAATACGGGATCAGGGTGACCAAATCGTTGTTAGAGGTTTTAGCCTGTGTAAAATTATTATGACTTGAGTCAGATCCAGTGTTCTTCAGGTACTCAAGGATTTGTTTTGAAACGTTTCAAGTTTTATGTGTCTTATAGTTCATTATCTGAGTCCTGGTTGAATCATGTAATGAGGTTTTTAAATTGTGAAGGTCACAAATAATGACGTACATGTACTAGTATATCTCAAATAAACGCCAACCAACCGCTGTAAAGATTTAATATTGTACTTACTATCTTTCATGATGTCGTATCTGTAGCTAATGAGTGAAAGGTCTATTGTTATGAGTTGTTGTTATGGATACAGTATGATGACATCATCCATTGTTACTCCGATCCATAAATCAAGCAGAGCAAGATATTCATATATAGGCATAATTTTGAAATCATCTTTGGACATGTTATAAATTTCGTTCTAGGACTTGAAAGAAAACTGTGTTGTGTATGTAATGACATGAAATCAGTGTTTGTGATAAGGGTGGTAAATGGGTAAAATGTATCTACGTGTTCCCATGGCGTTTTTATGTTGGTTTCCAACTAACCCAAATTATGGTACAATGGTATTGAAATCTTTGCAAGTTTTTCCAGATTTCCTCCTTCTGTTTAGTTCTACACTAAAATGATGGTACAAGATGTAAAAATCTGTGCAAATATTACCAGAGATTTCACTCCTGTGTGTAATACTGGGGTTGAATACCAAACCTTAACATAGTCTTTGATACCGTATAAACACATACATATAGTTCATGTTGATTATTGTGGACAGGTGAATGATCTCAAGTAGGGTCAGTCATATCCAAAGTGGAGGTAGTCTTGACAGTCACTGAGGGCTTACCAGAGTTATTTGTGATGGTACTTAGATAAGCTATCAGAACTTTTAAATGAGTCTAAATACAGAAGACTTCAAAATAGGTCAAGGGTAGTATAAGGAGTTCCAAAGATGATCTTATCTTTTACTGGTTGTTTGGGATCAAGGTGTTCTACAAGTACACATACATGTAGCCGTTTTCTTGATCAGGGTGTTATACTTTGTGGATTGGGTTTCTATTTTTGGATTGCAATTTTGTGTGTTTGTGGATCAGAGATTCGATATTGTGGATTGGGTTTCTATTTTGTGGAGTATGGTTTCTGTTTGTGGATAGGAGTTTCTATATTGTGGATTGGTTTCTGTTTGTGGATCAGAGTTTCTATTTTGTGATTGGGTTTCTGTTTGTGGATCAGAATTTCTATATTGTGGATCAGAATTTCTATATTGTGGATCAGAGTTTCTTTTTTCTGGATTGGTTTTCTATTTTGTGGATAATACATCAAGCACAACTAGCACAGGATGATGATGCATTCTTGATAAGTAAAAGTATACCTGAGTCTGTCAAAGCAGTGTGTGAAGTGTGAAAGACAGGAAGTCCTCCAATGTATTTTGTATACATATTATACCTGTCATTAATACACAAACATCTCTCTTAGAGTCTTACTGTAATTACATTACACAGTGTGAACTTTGATAGAGAATGAATCATATATGAGCAACTTTTCACAACTTACAAATTAGATTTACATGTAATTACACAATGTTGATAGAAAGTGAGCCATACATGTATGTGAGCATCTTTTCACAGCACTTACTACATTAACAAAATTTTGATCATAAAATATGTTTTTGAAGCAGCCAAGAATATTTTCATTAAATTAATGTCAAAATTATTTCCTCTGTGTTTACCAGCAACATCAATTTTATCACTCTGAATAATGTAAATTTGTAAATATTGAGTGTTATGAAGATAATTTGTCGAGATTCATGACTGTCGGTTCATGAAATCATAGTCTAGGTCAAAACTGACCGTATTACGTACTCAATGTACTCCATTACTATCGCCAATCTAGTTAAGGCAGTCATTCGAGCACATATTTCAGTGCTCCTTCCAACCGTGTTCATATAAACATAATGATGTCATGGCATGTCCCAGTGTGATTTTAGTTTAAACAGACTGGCGATGGAGTCCTGGATGGACATTTGCATATGAGTGCAGTACGATGACGACAGCCTGTCATTTTGTGATGGAATTTGTGATGGATTACTACTGACATGTGCCCTTCATGCCTCCCTCACTACAGGGGAATACCACAGATTTAACACCTTTCGCAACTGCCTTGACAAGACTTGAGATAGTAATGGCGTACATTGACTCTTGAGTATGTAATATGGCCAGTCTGGACCTAGACTAATGAATTCATGGCCAGGTTAACTTAAAATGTTCACATCCTCAGCTCTTCTAAATAACATTAATACCTGCATGTAGTATATATAATTTAAGGTATACTTAAATTTCAAACTGAAATGACAAAAATCAAAGGTCCAGTTAGGAGTAAGACTAGCATTTACATGTAGATGTGACAACAGTTGTCTGCATGGCAGAGTTTAATACTATAGAAAAAGTCCAGAAGAAAAGAATGATCTTATCAAATCCTTATGGCTGCACTGGTAAGATAACACTAATGTGAGAACCTGGAATTAAAACCCTGGCCTATAAGTACATGTATATATACCGGGGTACTGTATACATGTATATATAGCTGTGTGATACTATAATGCATACAGCCATTCACATACCCCTCCCAACCACGACATTGAATGTGTGCTATTTTGATCTCATTGTTTATGCAACTGTTTCACAACCACAGCATATTGTAGGATATTCCATATTCATTGAATACAATGTATGGTTATATAAGGTTTGCTTGAATTCAAAGACCATCTTTATTTAGCAGCAGGAACATGTGATTGACATTTTAGCATTGAGAACATTCAAACAGATACTTTATCATTCTTAAAATAGCTACAGTTTATAACCTTATGGCCCAAGGTACTTTCGTTTCATATTGAATATACTTACGGTATTCCTTATAACGATTAGTAGAGCTCTGACACCAGAATTTATATATATGATCTGAATATTTTATGATATAATTCTGTGATTACCAATAAAATGGAAACCCCATTGGGCAGCATTGCTTCCTAGGCCTCTTTGTGCATATAAATGTATATCCACCTTTGTCAGACATAGTCATGTCTAAAAATGTAGTGTTCAGTATACATGTACATGTTGTACACTGACTTTTAGTTGAAATTGGGTCTTTGTTACAGATTGTGCCAGTTTAAATACTAAGTTACATCAATTTGTTAAAATCTTTTGCATGTGACAGGACGACTCTTCAATTCAAGTCAACCATGATTTATGATTGTAAGATCAGTCAGTCAGTCAGTGTGTTACTCAGTCAGTCAGTCAGTAAGTGTGTGTGTTAGTCAGTCAGTCAGTCAGTCAGTCAGTCAGACTGTCAGTTAGTCAGTTAGTGCATCAGTCAGTCAGTCAGTCAGTAAGTCAGTCAGTAAGTCAGTCAGTCAGTCAGTAAGTCAGTAAGTCAGTCAGTCAGTCAGTCAGTCAGTAAGTGTGTTACTCAGTCAGTCAGTCAGTCAGTCAGTCTGTCAGTCAGTCAGTCAGTCAGTCAGTAAGTCAGTCAGTCAGTCAGTCAGTCAGTCAGTAAGTCAGACAGACAGTCAGTTAGTGCATTAGTCAGTACATCAGTCAGTCAGTCAGTCAGTCAGTCAGTCAGTTGATTAATTAACCTATTAATTGTTCAGTCAGTTAGTCATTCAGTGATTCAGTCAGTGTGTCAGTGAGTCAGTGCATCAGTCAGTCAGTTAGTCAGTCAGTCGATCAATTAAGCTATCAAATATTCAGTTAGTCAGTTAGTGAATCAATCCATTGATCAATTATACTAAAAATCAGTCAGTCAGTAAGTCAGTCAAATAATCAATCAATTAGTCATAATTCACTTTGTAATTATGTCAACCAACCAACCAACCAACCAACCAACCAACCAACCAACCAACCAATCAAACAATACATCATTTAATCAATATGACCAATCAGTCAATCAATCAATCAATCAATCAATCAATCAATCAATCAATCAATCAATCAATCAATCAATCAATCAGCAAGTCATTTAGTCAGTCATCAGTCAATCAACAACAGATCTTGAATACTTTGCACACCACATTAACGAGAAATTAGATCTCCTGAAAAGTTCTTGTAGCATGTGTTGGGACACATGCTAGCAGTGTGTTGAAGAAAACATACAGTAATTTACTCCATTATGCCCACAGAATTATATGTATACAGCCTTTTACCAGAAGGTCAAGAATTTCAAAGTCCCCTAATGCAACAATGATTGACAAGTAAAAGTAAATTATGTGAAAACATGCCTCTCAGCACTTGATAGATTATTTCACTATTCAGCAAACTGATGTCTGAAAGAGACGAGATTACATGTTGTCAAAAATAACATGTATTGTAACATAACGTTATTTCAAATTAGATGCACTGGAAAGATTTCCAGTGAATAGAAAAAGGATTGGGGTTGACGTGAAATGATCAGATGAGAGATAAGGAGTGTCGGTACTCGTCCTGTGAGATGAATTGAGATGGATGAGAGTAGGTTGGAAGACTTGTTACCTTGAATTAATTATCAGAGCTGTGATAGAAGCAGTCTCAACGGTATTCATGTATAGTGTGTGTGTGTCGAGGTGTACATATGATGTAGATTGCAATCAGTTGTGTTCGTAGCTGCTGATGTCGTTTCTTGTGTGACGCAGCATTGCCGGGGACTCCTGATGAATATGTCAACAAGGACCTTTTTTGCAGAAATTGTGTTTACATGTAGATGCCAGGTGTGATGAGCATCACATAACATTTCCTTGTTAGAAAAACTGGAGACACTGTGTATGAATTGTGCGTAGGTTTGGTATCTAAAATGATGAAATCTATGTTGTGTGTGGTGTGGCCTACAGCACCGTGTATTCTTCTCTCTGTTGCATCGAAGCTTGCACAGTTGGTAGGTACTTGTGTTATTTTTTTCTTGCATTTTGCATCACAAATCTCAACTCTCTATTTAACTGAAATTGACTCAGATTCTTTATTCTTATATTTATCGTTACCCTTTATAGATGAGTGGTCATAGAAATCAGTGTACCTTTATTACAATATCTAACAACGTAATGATTCAATTTATCACCATCATCGTTTGTTTTTACTGACTGAACAAGCCATACAGGATTCGCTACTCAATGAGATGTTGTGTATAGTAAAATAACAAATTTTGCTCAACTAAAAATGTCAACTTGTTTTCCTTGTTCTAGAATCATATGTCATTATAGTTTTTAACTCGGAGTGTAATAAATTATCTAGTGCAATCCAAGTATTAAAATCTCACCGCCTTCTTAAGCTGTTATTGTATACAAGGTAAATTATTTATACTGTGAGTTCGGAACTACTGCATAATTTTACTCAGCCTTGCACACAATTATTATCCTTCCAGTTAATATAGATATATGAGACAAATGACAATTTAATCGTCTTGTTTAAGATATATTATTGAATATATAAAAAACAAAAGTAGTAAAGTGAATTCTTACATCATGCTATTAAAGCAAGCGTAATGAAATGTATTCGTTATCACTGTACTTTAAGCTTGTTGTTCTTTTAGAATACGTTAACTATAATACATTGCCATGAGTTTTACTGTAAGTAATTGTATCAAAGAAATAAGAAATCTGTAACTCCCCTGTGTATTTATTGCATAGTAGTAGTACTTGTTTCATCAATTACATACAATGTGATGTTCTTTGGTAAAAACTCTCTATAAAGAAGTGAATCTCTTCAAATATACTGTTCTGTGTAGTATAAATACACAGCTGATATTAAACAACCAAAGCATCAGATATGACTGGTGACAGTTCAATGCTGGATTGAAAGGGTATAAATTGTTATTGTATATATCAATATATTGTAATTAATTATTTATAATTTCAAAAATTTAATCTAGTATAAGTTAACTTTTATCATTTCCATGGGTAATAAAAAGATGTAATTGTGTCGTAGAAATGAGAAATCTAACTCCCCTGTGTAAGTATTGCGTGGTAAGAGTACTTGCTGTAATTACATATAAAGTGATATTCCTTGGTAAAAACTCTCTCAACAAATAATTTCCAAAGAGGTTGAATCTGAAGGTATAAATACACAGCTGCTAATAATCAAAACATGAGATACATGTATGAGTGATGACATTGCAATACTGGATTGCCAAGGGTTGTGAATTGTTGATATGTGTATAAATATAATTTTAAAATGATTTTGAAAAATTACAATTAAAATTTACATATGAGTTTAGTTTGTTGTATATTCTAGGATCAAAGAATACAAGGTTGTTCACCTAAATCTCTGTATGTACTATGACAAATGAGTACAAAAACATGAATATAAAACTTCCAACTTGAGTTTGTTACCGAATCAAGGTATACTCATAAATTGGTATACATTTTAAAGATGTTGTTCCATATTTTTTGTTCAACCTAGCTCGTGCATGGTATAAGTGTTATAAATGTCTGTAAAAACAGATATAAACCTCAACATTAAAGCTTACGATATGAGTTACGACTAGATTAAGTTGTATTCATGAATTTATATACATCTAATTTAAATAAATGACTAAAATAAAACACTATATATATATAAATATTACATTATGAGTTTAATAAACAGCGTAACACTTACCCACAGGATACATATTGTACTCCTCTATGTATACATGATGTATACTGTACAAAAATTAATATAAACTTCCAATGTTAAAACCGTTTATTGCTGAATCCAAAGGATGCCAGTTGTCTTCATAAATCTATATCTATAGAATTAAACAAGTACCAAAACAGTCAAGATTGATGAATAGGAATAGGCCATACATAATATAGCTATAAACTTTACTCTTCTTTATTGCAAAAAATTGATTAAACATTACATTCTGATGTACTGTACCACAATTTATGTGTTTACTGTTTTGTTCCAGACTTTGTGTAAACATTCATGGAAAAAAAGTGATATGAATATTTAAAATTTTAAAAATAAATGAGTTTTAATGACTGCATAATGACTAGATGTTTATCCTAGTTTTGTGACATTTTTCACATTAGTTAATTGATTAATGAACTTATCATTATAGATAAATATGGTGTACTTATATGTATTAATGTTTTGAGTAAGTCTCCAAAGATATTGAATCAAATTAATATGGTACCGTTTTTAATCCTTTCATTGATCATCTTGTGATTGATTGATTGATTGATTGATTGATTGATTGATTGATTGATTGATTGATTGATTGATTGATTGATTGATCATCTGAATTATGCAACTATATATATCAATTTCAATGTCATGTATTTAATCAGTATTTTTGTTAAGGAAGGCAAAAAAATGATAAAATCTATGCAAGTAAGATCTTATACAGGTACATTGTAGTTGGTGCTGTTGTCAGAGGAAGTACAGAGACAAAATCTATGTTTGATGTTTTACTTATCGTTGGAATATCTCAGGTGTTAAAGAAAGTCATTCTGCTCATGCAATAGAAGACAGTGTCATTAATAATAATATCAATTAACACAGGTTATTAAGGAAATCATATGCTCATGAGATAGATGACAATGTCATTGATAATTATATTAATCATAGACCCTTGGTGGACGGTCTATGGGTCTATGTATCAATTAATGTATTAGTCGATACTTTTGTAAAACTTAAAGGAAGCAAAAAGATAAAAGCTATGCCAATGACATATAACCTTCCCCTCCTCCCCGGCTGATAGAGGTTCAATGGATTGTATGTTCCCGTGGAGTTGAGGAAGTATAAATTTAGGGTCATTGTGCCACTGTAGATCCGAACCAGGGGTAATAATTGTAAAGTGCTTTGAACACAGTGTGGGAAAGCTCTATATAAAAACCAACATTATTATTATTATTATTATTATATTAATCGTTGGTATATCTCAGGTTTTTAAGAAAGTGATCTCATTGTGCATGAAATAGAGGATGAACATTGCAATGTTACTGAACTATGCATAGATAGAAATAGACTATTCTTTTTGTTGTTTAAGGTTAACTTTTATCATGGGATTTATCATGTTATTTCTACTAACCTCGCACATTGTTTAGCTTTTACCCAACTGCAGTCCGCACTCTTAATGAATCAATTTAAGTTCTCTATTGACGCATCAATTTCGTGTTAGGAGTCCTCTACAGAATATTGTTTTTGTAATTTTTTCATTACACGCAAAATCAATGCACATTTCATTATATATGTATCAGTATATATATGACAATAAAACACATATCATATCATATCATATCATAGAAAACATGGTATTAAAATGACTCTGTGATAATAGTGAATGCGCTAACTCTAACTGTGTTCTTTAACAAAAAGCAGACAAAAATAGAGGAAATTTCACTATCACATCCTGATAACAATGATGATGACTTTCAGTTCCTTTTCCCAGTTTTCAGTTGTTGTGTTCTGTCTGTGATTCTGTGTTCAACGGATTTGGTATTTAATTACTGCTATCTGTAGACAGTAAGATACATTGTGTTGTTCAACCTTATCAGACTTCTAAACCAGAGTGATAGCTGATAGCATGGCATGAATGTTGCATACAGACTACATCCCTCTTAAAAGGTCATGAGATCTAGGTCCTTTCCCCCATGATTAAAGAAGCCCCATCAGTTGAAGTTTTCCATGAGAGGCGTCATGACAGATTAAAACTAAATAATGCTTTCACTATAAAACGTTTCACCTGTCAATATGGCTGCCTTTAAAGTTTTAACTCATCCATACAACTTACAAGTGTTCACATACATGTACTAAACATATTCTGTATTCAGTATCACATGCTGTAATGTTTAATTTCAATATTCAGGTATGATAACCAGTTAGTGCCTTTGCGACATTGAGGAATGCTGTGAAACAGATGGGGGGTGGGGGTAGGGGTGGTTAAACATACATACTACCCTGCACCATAATTTTGATAAGAACTAGGCTTGTAAAAAATGATGTCAGATACATGTGTAAATTTTACCTAGATTTTATTCATTTTATTGCACTTCACAAAAACCCTGAACATTGCAAGCGTCTGAGCTCAACAGAGTGCAATCACAGGGCAATAGTACAATGTACATATGTAGGAGAATGTCAAAGAGTGTTTGTGTCTGACAAAACAGAAATACTAATGAGATATGAATATTAATAGTTCTCTCTATATGTATCAACACCTGTCAGACAGCCATGATGTCTTGATCTTTACAACAAGTATATGAACATTTTCACCATTTAGGAAAAATAATCATTTTTCACATGTAATCTTTAATTTTGTAGCCAGCAGGTGGCTACTTGTACAGTTCCTGTTGAAAATCGTACTTGAAAGTTTGTGTAAGCTTAAGCAATACGATTTGTCTTGTAAGTTCTTAAAAGCACTGTCAGAATTTGCATTCATCTTCATGTCTATTTTGGAATTATAGTCAGGATTATGAAATGTCAGCATAATGCAGTTATTTTCATATCTGATCTTTAAACTCCTGGTTATTATAGATTAACCATATTTGTATTTCTTATAGTGTAATCTGACATAACGGTGACCTTATGTCCTTAGTTTGAAATCTAGGTGTCTGTAATCATTTCCTGGCTGTGAGACAGCTGGAAGTATGCAAAATATACTTCTCTTTTGTCAACATGCCAAATACTCATAGATATTATTTCCTAATATTTTTCTTCGTCCAGCCTGGGAAAATCCAAGTGACCTAAGGGGCCTTGTCACTCAGAGGTACAAACACTTAAGTTAAGGTCACTCATATTTTCTGGCAAATGGAGAAAGCTATTGGGGAATAATATAATTACATGTATACCTCCTCAAGCATAGCTCATGAAATATTGGTAAAAGTAATGACGATTTGGAATGTTTTGACTCATATTTCGAGCGCCGCAGAACCAGTGACATAGATACGGATTGTCATGACGTAGAACAATCAGGGTATATAATCCATATTTTCCGTTCAAAGACAATATCTTGGCGTGTGCATGGTATAATACATTGTATCCACCATCTCTCTCTCAGCTGTTTGTTATATTTGTCCGTGTAGAACCTTCGCTGGCCTGTCTTGTTGACGCCTTCATGTCCAATGTCTTCTATACCAGTCCTGTGGTTTATTATTCAAACCCAAGATTTCAATTAGAAAGTAGAAATAAATAACATGTTGTTACAAACACATCCAAAGAAAATTACTACCTGTTCATTTCTGTACATAGCTTTTAGTAAATGCTTTACCGAAACAGATGAAATTCAAAAACTGAAAAAGCTCCAAAGTAATTAAGTGGAGAAAAATTCTAGACTGGGTTTGACATTTGGGATTGGTATAGTTTGTACATGTCATTTATGTGGGGAAATTGAGGCTAAAATTGCTGTCAGGTGACAGAATCTATGTTGTCGTAATGCCAATAAGTTTAGATGTATTCCAGAATCAACTGTATATCACATTTACACTTGATTAAATTTTTGCCGCTGATGAAAATGTTTACATATATGTAATAAACAGTATCTTTGGTATGCAATATTTTAAAAATATTTTGGTACACGTTGGCTTGGTACCTCGATGTCCATGTTTTCCTGTCTGTAAAGAAGGCCTGTCTTGAAATGTAGTGTTCCAGACTTTAATCAGTATGTAGTGTTTCAAATATTTTAGTTTCAACTGGTAGAATGATGCTTTGTTGTCAGTAAAAAAAAAAAGACATGAAATGTTTTGAATTAGGCAGTTTTAATATCATGCAATATTTATATTTTGGTGTGCAATGATACAGGTAGCGTAATACCCATAATACTTTCCAACCAGTAAAAAGACATGAACTGTCTTAAAATAGACAGAATTCTAGGCTATCATGAACTGTGTGTTGGAATGTTACATGTTATTATTACATTTCTTATGTTGTTTACCAAGATCAGTAAGAATTGTTCCAAAAAATTGAAAACATGTTATGCATTCTTATCAAAACAAATATACGGTAATTTGCAGTTAAAATACTACATACTATACATGTAGCTATGTTACTGTTTTAACTCAGCAAATGAATGTATGGCACGACAAGATGGAATTGGACGTATGTCTTAGGATACTGGGTTGTCTATAACCTAAATATCACACATTTCATGGACCAGACATAGTTGACTCAGAAAAATTGTGGTTCCAGTGAGCAAGAACTGAGTGATACAGCGCCCTCTAGTGTTCATTTTTACATCCATTATGAAAGAAGGGACTGGATTATATATATAACTTTGTGATAAATGCACAACAGGTAGAACTTCAGGTGACATGCTTAAAACCTCTATAATCGCTCACCACGAAGGCAATTGACCCACAATTCAATTTAAAGTTGTGCATTCTAATTCCACTGTGTTTAATGTTATATTCAAATGAAAGTTCATCTGTATTTGTGAAAGTATTTGTAGAAGTAAATCTTTGTTCTAAACTCAAAAAAAATCAAGTAAATTTGTACCGGAAGTTTTCAACAGAGCTCTTCAACCTTTGTCAATAGAATACCTTTAACATTTTATTTTCCCTTTTCCTAGTATATATTTTTCAGACTCATGATGTACATGTCTGTGTTTTTGTTCTTAGGAGGTACTAATGGGTATAGATATGTACAGTATGTTTTTTCTTCAGATTTTTATCATGGCTGGAATTTAATCATTGATGTATGTTTTTCTGTTTTTGTTCTTAGGATGCAAGTAATGGTATAGATAGGCGGATTGGCAATGGAGAGGATGACCTCAGTGCATTTAGCAGATTTGGCCGTGATTCAGCCAGGCATTCAATACTGGGAAATCATCCTTCAATGTTTAAATGGGCAGAAGCTCAAGATAGGCTAGAGATACAGGTAAATATACAACATGTAGTATACATGTATACCTAGGTAGTGAAATTTTTGACATACTGGCTTGACAGTATAGCCCAAAGAATTGGCTATCTGACTCAACACACTGGCTTGACAGTATAGCCCAGAGACTTGGCTATCTGACTTGACATACTGGCTTGACAGTATAGCCCAAAGAATTGGCTATCTGACTCAACACACTGGCTTGACAGTATAGCCCAGAGACTTGGCTATCTGACTTGACATACTGGCTTGACAGTATAGCCCAGAGACTTGGCTATCTGACTTGACATACTGGTTTGACAGTATAGTCCAGAGACTTGGCTATCTGACTTGACATACTGGGTTTGACAGTATAGCCCAGAGACTTGGCTATCTGACTTGACATACTGGTTTGATAGTATAGCCCAGAGACTTGGCTATCTGACTTGACATACTGGCTTGACAGTATAGCCCATAGACTTGGCTATCTGACTTGACATACTGGCTTGACAGTATAGTCCATAGACTTGGCTATCTGACTTGACATACTGGCTTGACAGTATAGCCTAGAGACTTGGCTATCTGACACAACATACTGGCTTGACAGTGTAGCCCAGAGACTGAGCTACCTGACTTGACATACTGGCTCGACAGTATAGTCCAGAGACTTGGCTATCTGACTTGATATACTGGCTTGACAGTATAGCCCAGAGACTTGGCTATCTGACTTGACATACTGGCTTGACAATATAACCCAGAGACTGAGCTATCTGACTTGACATACTGGCTTGACATGACAGTACATGTTCTGTGAACTACACTTTCAAACCAGATAGCCGAGTCTCTGGACTTTCACTAATCAAAAAAAGTGAAACTTTTAACATAAATACAACTATACACAAAAATTAACAGTTGTTTTATTTCATGGTCAACACCATGACCTCTGTTCTGTTTATTTCCGTTTATTACAAACCTCATCATGTTGCTAGGTGTAAGTCTGACATTGTATCTGTAGTTTCAAAGCATGGTCAAGACCCTAGCAATTTGATTATCACAGTTGATAAATATTTCATTGCTGGGTGTTTTCAAAGTTTCTGTTGCTAGGTTTATTGATAGTGCTTCAAATCCCCAACCATTGCTATATTTTGTAACTGTATATTCCAATGTCCATTATTACTTTCCTCTATTTGAGAACGTTGTTTATTTTTGTTTAAGTTAGACAGGATATAAGTAGGTGAATGAAAAGCTCTCACTTGAAGCTAAATGACAAACTCTTCAACATACTTAGTAATTTACCTACATCTAGGGATAGATGTCATTGGATATTTACATGTCTGCTGTACTTATGAGAAATACATACGTTTTACACCAATCTGATGAAAATCTGATGTGGTGAAAGCGGTTAGGTCTTTACTTACCTCTATTTCCATCGTTTTGTGTTGTTTGCAATGTTTTGTTCCGGATGATTGCCTCCTTCCCACATCTGACCCTGTGTAATAGAAAATCTCAGTATAATTTAAGAAATAATCTAAAATGAAATAATCTATTATGAAATTGAACCATATGCGTTAAATGAGTTATAAGAGTAGGTGTTGCTGTCTAACAAAGGGAAGCATTTTCTTACGTAATGTATTCAAATCGTGACCTGTCCAGTATGTAAAGTGGGTTGAGTCATTGCTACCTGAAATTGTAATCCAAGTTAGAGGTTGAATAGAGAAACGTTGTTTGAGATGACAAAATCATAAACAACCAATGATGTCCTAGGCTATTTAGATCACCAATATTGTGACACAGTGTATGTAGATTCTGGAGCACCATAGCAATGTCTATTTCACAATCTAATTGTAATCAAACTTGTCCAAAACGTCCATTGAAGTGCAAAGCTAGTCAAACTCAAAGAGTACAATATGTTGTCTGTATTCTGTCAGGGCAGCACAAACGTTATCATCAAGAAGTGAGGTGTGAAAGTGTCAGTAGTCAGAGATTAAAATGATCGATGTTGACTGTATTTTGTCTATTTTTACCTTTACTACAATACAGCACAGTATTAATCATCAAAGAAGTGAGATGTGAAACTAAGTCAGAGATTAAAATGACGGATGTTCAGTTGACTATATTTTGTCATTTCTTTTACAGCATAATAGTAATCGTCGAGATCCACTAGGCGGTGATTTACCAGTGGTAGAAAAGAGCCCAGCTGATGGATCATCACAGGACTCAGATATAGAGTCTTTCTATGTAGATATACAGAATGATGGAGAACCTGTTGGGTTACATGTTGTACCGTACACAGACTCTAAGGATGGAAGGTAACGAACAGAAAAATAAAAGACAAATCGTTATTATTTGATAACAGATAAAACTTGCAAGTCCAGAAACTGTCAATTCATCACATAAAGAATCTGATGCCGGTCATATACGCTGTACTTGGCATACATGTATTATAGCTAGCTTCAAAAATCCCTGTATATCTTTATAGATGACTGCCATCTAGTGGTCAAATATGAAATTCTTTTTTTTTCACACCTATAGATATACATTTCAATTTCAGATGTTTTTCTCGAGACCTTTTCTGTATTGTGACAACGTTGGTACAGCTGAATACTTTCTTACCTAAGATGCTTGTATGCATAGACCCTCCACATGTATGCATAGACCCTCCACTTGTGTGCATAGACCCTCCACTTGTGTGCATAGACCCTCCACTTGTAAGCATTCAACCTTAACAATGTTGTACTTGCACAATAACAGACCAAAGACCTGAAGTAATATTCCAGTAGATAGTAATATTGATATCATGTGTTTTTTATACAGTGAACTTGGTATGTTGGTGAAAGGAGTGGAAGAGGGCAGTAAAGCCTACAGAGATGGAAGAATATTGATGAATGATAGAATTATGGAAATTAATAACAATATTTTAGCTGGTGTTACATTTGAAAGGTAAGTCTACACACAGTGTGATCAATCAAAATATTTTGAAAGAATTATTGACATTAATAATATCTCAAACTGGTGTTACATTTGAAATATAACTCCCAAGATATATGAAATTTAGTATTATTAATTTGCTATACTCGCATATGTTGATATCAAGGGAATGATATTATTATATAAAAAGTAATCAGACTTTAATATGTAGATATAATCCAGTACCTCTCGCATATATTAATTTAGAATTGTTGCAATTATGATGTTTCTACATATCAGTTTGGAAGACTCAAATTGTATAGGTTGGGAGTCAGATTCAGTCAAATAGACAGTTTCAGTTACGATATTGTATATATAGACAAACAGAGGATCGCCCAATGAATTAGATAGTCTAATTATAATGTTAGATAGTCTATGTACCCTAATACCCTAGACGGTCGTAGGTACTACTAATTTGACCCCTGGTTTGAAAGTCAGAGATACATACATGTATTTGCTGTGACAAACTATTCATTGCATTCTTGAAACAGAGCACAAGAAATTTTCCGAATGGCAATGACGACGTTTCCCTATGTAAGGCTACGAATTGAGAGAGACAAGCAGCCCTCACGTCAGATATCTGAAGAAGACAGCCCAATGCATAGCCCAAGTGAAGATGTACATATTGATGGAATGGGAGACATTCCTGATGTTGCTAGAGAAGCAAGGCCAGGGACGCCTATCAAACGTAAACCCCCTACTGTACCCTTACGATCACCAAGCACAGTATTAACAACACCACCAATGAAAGACAGAACAAATGTCCGTAAGATTGGCAAAAAGTTACATATCCAGCTTACTAAAGGTAATTTTAGAATGTTCAGAAAATTTGTCTATCATTTTACATCCTCCATTGTTTGTAAAAACCAACCACACATCAGAAAAGTCTCTTGTATATCATGTTATGTCTTGTACTGCTTTATTTGTCGTTTTCAGGAAAACCAGTCACCATTCAGAAATCTTACTTACTTGAAACACATTGTAATAATGCATTCAGCTCATGTGAACATATTTATGTGATATCCTGTTGTGGAAATCGTACTCTGTTTGAGCATTCACCACTGAATTTGCATAAAATTAACAAACAAACAGTTAAAATTAAGGTAGAATGCACCTCAGGGGACAAATTTCTATGAAAATCAAAGTTCTTTAATTCTCTCCAAACTTTGTCATATGAAAGTTTGTTCTTGGTTCTTTGAAATAATAAAACAAACTTTGCGGTTGGAAATTGTCAATCATTTATTTTCCCCATAGAGTGAAGACAGTATTTGGCGGCCATATTGGATTCTAAAATGACTAAATTTTGTTATCATTTTAACCTCTTTTTCAAATATTTGTATGGTGACCCCCTATTTTGTTCATTGATTTTAACTGAAAATAGGTTGAAATTTTCTTGAACAAAGTAACAGCAAAAATTTAAAGAGTTTATTTCCAAGGTGCATTTCACATTAAGGTTCAATTTTAAGATTGTTTGCCACATGACTCAGTCTTTCTGACTTCATGTACTTTCAATTGTATATAGTCAACCTAAGTCTCAGTTATATTAGAGATCTGTTCACCCAGCTAACAATCCTTGATTTTTCCTTATTCAACCTTGTACCATTCCCAACTTCCAAGAACTATACCTTCTTCCCTCAGTCACCTTCTTTCCTTGATATTTTCATGCCTTCAATGTAAAGTGAGTTTAACAGACAGTAAGTAAGACTATGATAAATACAGTCAGCTGAGATCATCACATATTTGATGTAAATCTGTTTTACAAGAGAGAGACATAGAGAGACAGATAAACAAACAAGTCAAACAGACAGACAATACAGACAGACTGACTGACAAAATCAACATATTCACCACATATTGCAGAATACCCCGTTATATCTATTGTGAATCTGGTTGTACCTTAGCCTGTAAGATACATCTTGTCATTCAACTCAAATCAAACTTCTCTCTAGAAGTAGTATCTGATAGGATGGCATTACATATCTTACAGACAAAGTGTACCTGTATGATGCCCATAGAAATACGCCAGCCAAAGTGCACTAAAGGGCAGTACTCTATGGGCTTTGATTACATACAGACACTTTTGCAATAGATATATTGTTACTGACTTTCATATAGTTCCAACAACATCTCTATATCCTTCCCACAACTCATTTACCCAAAATCTCACCCTACACTCTTTGTACATACACATTTTGCACATATTTCACCATTCAGTGTGATGAGTGATGTTTTTTTACTGTGAATATTTGATCACTTTTCATATGTGCACATTGAAATGATACATGCCTGCTACAACTCACAGATTTCATTTTGCCTGATGTTAAAAAATTTCAGTATTTATCATTGGCATGACACACTACCATTCTTCTACAAATGGTACAAGACATGTGTACTAATTCATGTGTACTCACATACATGCACATTGAACTATGTTTGTTTGTTAATTTAGTGACATAGAAGTCCAAAGGGGTTCGGCAGATGTTTATTTATTCCATATACTAATTGTAATTTATATAAATCTGCATGTCACCATGATAAACTAGTATACTGTGACTAAAAAAAAGTTACATTAAAAAAAAAATATGTACCTTGGTAGAACAACAAATGACAGTTATTGGAATTGTGAACAAAATTCATGATGAATAAAACACGATCAATGCTAAGTATTATTCCCAGATATTTTTCTTCATTCAGCCAAGGAAATTTAAATATGACCCCAAGCTCCTAGTCATTACATGTCTCTAGATAAATAGTGATAAACCTTAGGTCATGAGTATTTTCTGGCTGAATGAAGATAAATATTGGGGAATAATATAATTATACCTCCTCAAGCATAATTTATGAAAAATTGGGGGGGGGGGGGGGGGGGGTAATTGTGATTTGAAATGTTTTTAGTCATATTTCAAGTACTACAGAACCAGAGTTGCTCACACAGAGTGTTATCAGATCAGTAAGTGTCTTAAATTACAATGTCGTTCTTTCCAATCCTATGATATAGGTCCACAAGGTTTAGGCTTTAGTATTACAACTCGAGATAACCCTGCCGGTGGAAAGAACCCTATATATATCAAAAATATACTGCCAAAAGGTGCTGCCATCACTGATGGACGCCTCAAGCCAGGAGACAGACTCTTAGAGGTAAGTATGTCTTCTCTTATCTCGGTATGATATGATGTGAGATATGATATGGTATGGTACATGATATGATGCAATGCGATACGATACAATGCGATACGATACAATGCGATACGATATGATACGATACGAAATGAAACAAAACAAAACAAATGAAACAAAACAAAACGAAATGAAACAAATATTATAGAGTGCCTAGTATCCACTTCTTAATGCTATCTGATGCTGCACAATAAACAAGTCACAGATACACTCTCTGAAAAAAGTAATCCAACATAGGTCTTTAACTTTGCATATTTTGATATATCCCACTTCCTGTTTACTCTGAGTAAACTGCATTGGATCTGAAGTCACCTTATTTACTGAAAGATGATGTAATGTGCTTTTGTGTGTTTGTGTACACTTACAGGTGAATGGAATTGAAATGACTGGAAAACCTCAAGCTGAGGCTGTGTCTATCCTTCGTAGTACAAAACTAGGAAGTGCCGTTCATCTTGTGGTTTCCAGACAGGACAACGTCAGTGCTAAGCTACCAAGACAACTGGTAGGTATCAAAACTACTTGGAATTGTCACTATGGATGTACAGTTTCATCTTTACCATAATCGTCACATTTACCACACAATGTGATGTCATTTCCTGCAGCAAGGGTTTCCCACAAATCCATGCAGTATGGCAGAACACATGTAAATGCAGTAGGGCTTCTTTACAAGATTTCAGCAACATTGAAAAAAAGTTTACAGACATCACCATAGCTACTGTACCAAACCACTCATGATGAGAGCAGGAAGCAATTCACCTCATAATTATGCAACAGATGATAATTTATGTAGTGCATGTAATTTTTAGAAATAATTCAATGTATGATTCATTTCAATCGTCAATATGTCAATCATAATTTTGTTTTTTCCATGGTACAGCCTAATCAAGACTCTGAGGAATTATCAAATCCGAGTAAAAACAAAGAAATCTTAACCTTTGACATACCACTGAATGATACTGGATCAGCTGGTTTAGGAGTCAGTGTCAAGGGTAAAACTACTGGTGTTGCCAAAGGTACTGGTGTACGGGATTTAGGAATATTTATCAAGGCTGTAATCCATGGAGGAGCAGCATCTAAGGTAAGTCAACTAGCTCATTCATAGAACTCACATCCTTGCAGTGTACTAGGGGCACTTGCCTGTAAAATATGACGTGTTGTGCCACTTTATCAGACGGTACTCAGATAAGCTTACATGTAAACAACACAACACATTTTACAGGCTATGTAGACACATGTAGAACAGTGTCCACTCATCATAAAAGATGCAAATCATGGCTATGCTAGGGAGTCTAACCCAACATTAACCCCCTAGTTTGAATACAAATGTGTAGCTATTGGTTCACTGTTCTACATTCTTGCCATGCATGGCCAATACAAATCAGGTTTATGCTAGGGAGTCTATGCATATTCCTATCCCCAACCTAACCGCTAACCTAACTCCCTAGCCTGAATACAAAATGTATCTATTGTACAATCGGTCCACTGTTCTACATTCATATTGTGCAGTGCAGTGTGAACCAGTGATTTTCTCAACAAGGGTAGTAAAATTGATAGTGAATGATATTTAATAAATCTACATCTTGACTTTTCCACCATTTATATTTTGTTTTTGTTGAAATGGAAGGAAGGGTTCAAGTGTAAACTTTGGTGGAATATTTGAAATTTATTAGTTGGAGTTTTATATTGGTGAGAAAGTATTGTATGTAAGAATTCAAATTTGGTAAAAAAAAAAAAAGTATTGCCAAGTACCTGTAAAATAGCATGAAATATTAGTAGTTTTTTAACAGATTTTTAAACAGAGGTACATTGGAGTTTAAACTGTGATGTAAAGTGATGTGTCGGTTTGGATGGTGTTTGAGCACTCCTGTAAATAAGACCCAAGTTATCTTGAAATAGAGTTGTTTGAGGCTGATGTAAAGATTAGATGTATTACAAAATCTATGTTATATCATGCTAGAATTCCATATAATTTTTATTTTTATTTTAATTACAGGATGGAAGATTAAGACAAAATGATCAACTCTTGTATATAAACGATGTGAGCTTATTAAAACTTTCAAATGGTCAAGCCATGGAAACATTACGTAGAGCCATGTCCAGTGAGAAATCACCGCGATCTACAATCAAACTAGTTGTTGCAAGGCGAAGTGACTCCTCACCTTCAAGTCCGAGTAGTTTTACAAACTTGTCGTTTACATCATCAGACAAATTCAAGTCACAGGAATCGTTATCAGGGTCAAATGATCAACTCATTGATATTGGACTTATGCATAGCAAATCAGAAGACAATGTGAACAGGAATACACCGTCTTCACATACCTCAGCGCCATCAGCGTCGGCGTCTGAAACAAGTGAAAACTCAGACAATACTGTGTTGTACAATCCCGCATTAGATGCCGATGCAACGCCGGAGGATTTACAAGGATCGTTACGGAATCCGTTAGTGACTAGGTTGACTCCAGGAAGTGCACTCGCGAGGAATAATTCTTATAATCTGGCTGTGTTTACAAGGGGAAGTCCTACAAAATTTACAATGAACCCTGATTCTGGTGATACAGAAAGTAACTTTAAACCATCGCATGGTAATCAAGGAATTGTAGCTCCAACGCTGCCAATGGGTAATACTGAGACTGTTATTATTGAAGATACGGATACAGAACAGGTAAAGATAATGTACAAATTGTATATAAGACGTCTATCATCTGTTAATTATGTCATATATTATTATGTAGCTGTATGTCACACACACAGTATAATAATAATAATTTGGTTAGAAGTGTGAAAATGAAACAATCACATTGATGCCAGACTCCCTTCCCCCTAAATAAACGAAGTTCATTTTTTACATAATGTTGTCATTGACTGAAGTCTTTCCTTTAGCTCACTTCATTCAAGCAAACGCACTGGTGTTTTTTCACTGGTTGTATTGTATTTTCACTATATTAAAGAATAATATAAACTCAACTTGTAATATTTCATACTGTCATCTTAACATTGATGGTTCTACCTTTTCACAGGAACATCCTGTAGCTGAGACATCACTATCCCCCACAGTACCAGTGTCACCACAATGGACTGATGAATGGGATGGAAATGAAAAGTGAGTATACAATATTTAGAGAGTGAGATTTTGTTGAAATTAATAAGCTTTACAAGTTGAAGTACAAGACACAGAAGAGCATGTATTGTGTATTCATTTGATCTGAGAGGGATGGAGTGAGAAGTTGGCTTGTTGCAATATTCTTGTATGTTCTCTCTCTTTATTGTGTGCCATCTGTACAAGGTTTAGTCCTGTAATGTAATGTTAGGTTTTTGTGTAGTTGATTATAGTTCATGTATTAATCTTTGTATGTACTGCTGGAAATTATAGAAAAATAGCTGACAGACAGAGAAATAAAGCTTAAGATAGGGAAATAGAAAATTCTTGACTTTGATTTAGTCATACAAGTAATTATCTTCTCAGTATATCTGATAAACTCTGCTATTTTAGCAGTGATACCCCATTACACATTTATGTGACTCAAGTACTGACTACTTGCAAATCTGCATGGGTGTGCAATGGTGTTTGAATTTGCAGGCCCATTTTGAACAAAAGCATGTTCATTATCACCACCAGGTGGCGCTGTTAAGCGATATTGTAGTGATAGTGAGCATATCAAACCACAAATTCGTTTTAGGCAAATGTTGAAAAATTTTGGCTCATTTTCTGTTCTCAATGACTTCACTAACTTTTAGGAGTCCTGAGTTAGATGGTGCTGCATTTTTTCAAAGAGATGGATTTGGAAGACAGAGTATATCAGAAAAACACAAAGGGTCATCAACCATTGATGCAAAGCAGGTGAGAAGTACAACTGTGTCTCTAAATATTTGATATACCCAACCTTTCTACTTCTGTGACTGTGGGATCATACCTCAGGAGATATGAAATAAAGAATTGAACACAAAGGTGTAGTGTAGTGTAGTGGCCTACAGATTTGCAATCTGTTTTTGTCAATTGTTGAAAAAAAAATTCTAATTCTTTTTATTTAGTGCAGGGTTTGTCGAAGTAGTGAACATTTAGACCCATTGTTTCAAGTGTGCTGCTTATGAGTACATGGTATGTGGGATTTACAGATGTTGTAAATATCTTATCATTTACTGGTCTAATGATCCTCTGTGAACTGGATAAGTACCAGTCAGTATACACTGGAAACCATGTAGGTCATGTTATTGTAAAGCCCAGTCACAGAGTTAGGAAATCTGGTAAAACTTAACATTGATTTCTATACTTTGTACCATAAATTTTGATGGGAATCCTAATAACAGAGCGATAAATTGGTACAAGTTGCATAGATTTCCTCACTGTGTACCATAATTTTGGTGGATAACCCTGGTAATATGTGGGGGTGGAGGGTGGGGGGTGGATCCGTCAAAACTTGGGCAGATTTCCATACCTTGTAGCATACTTTTGATGGGTAATCCCGGTAAATTGCCTGGGGAAGTCAGATAGATTTTATCTCTCACCTTTCAACAAAAAACCCTGCTTGTACAAAAGTTTTATTGCGTAACCAGTGTCCTTTTTGATACTTGTTATTAAAAATGACTAAATACATTATGATACTTGTATTGTTTTTAGACTGACTGGTATGCTAAACATCGGAAGTCAGATGAAAGTAGTGAAGTACCAGACGGTATTACCAGTACAACTCAACAAGATGGTATGTATGGCTTACGTATTTATATCTAAGTTTATAATGGAATAGAGTTGTATGTTATAGTAGAGTAAGGGTATTATTCTATTCTCAATCTTAAGTACATAACCTCACTGAACAGTCAGTGACAGTCAAATTGGCTAAGAGGGCACACTGGTCACCACATAAGAGATAAGGGAACACTAAATTTTGGTGCGTCAGTAGAAATTGTGTACGTCAGTGGTACGTCAAATTGGCATGGAGGGCACACTGAATGGAGCATAGTCTAGGTCTGAACATTTTAGTTTTTGTTTCCTGTGAAGAATTAAATGTAACTCTGCTTACTAATAATGTGAAGATATCGGTAACATGTAATGTAGGGTAGGTTTAATAATAACTAAAAAATTCAATGACAGTATTTGGGTCAACCCAGAAATTGTTATTTATACAGCTAAAATGATGTTGTTTTGGTATTTCACTCGTGGGACAGTAGACATATTTCAACTCCAGACTATAACAATAACAGAAACACAACAAACATGGCGGGGTCCTTTGTTTGCCCAATCACATTGAACACTGATAAGCATTGCAATTCTTTTACAGTGCAGTAATATAAAACAACATTACACATGGACTTGATGATTTTAATGGCTTCAGTTGTTTATTTTCTAACTAATAATAATCAACATATCAACTTGACTACTTTACATCCCCACTGCGCACAACACCTATGTAATTGTTTCTTTTGCATTAGACGTTGTCTGAGAGTGTGTGTGTTATAAATGTCATGTTATGTGGATGAAACACCAAACAAAAGATTCATTTTAGCTGTAAGATCATAGGAAAACATGCACACAAGAAAAGTAATGTAGCAGGAGAAATTCAACGGGGTGATTTAACAGAAAAGTGTCAAAAGGTATTATTAAAAACACTGTTTATGAATTTTCTCAATCAGTCATATAAACACTGCCCTCAATCATCCAGGTATTACATGAGACTTAGATTAGCAATAGTTCTACTTCCTGTACTGGATGTTCTTCAGGCTGACAATTAAAGTTGTGAAAAAGTTCACCATAAAAAAAATAAACTGTGTCGTGAAAACTAAAGTAGCCTTTGCGGTGAAAACAAAAATGGTGAAAAAAATACTAAGCAGATAGATAGATGTTTCTATTCTGGATCCTCCCCCTTCACAGTCTATCGTTTGGTGAATGACAGGTACTGTAGTAATACACATTGTCTTCTGTGGTAGGATACTACCATGGAAAGCAAGCCATCAACAAACAAAGATAGACAGAAAGTAAAAATATGTTGTTGCATGTAGTTGATTACATAATTCGGAAATAGATTGCAGTGCCATGGTAACTTGGTTATGTAGAGATAATCGGCCTGTAATCAAGATAGTGTAAACACAACATGAGGTTGAATGAGCCAATAATGAGAAGAATTCACTCTCAGAAATGCCACCCTACCGTCAGTGCAATTACATCAATGTCCATTGATGGCTTATATCAATATTTTGCAGCGATGTTTTTAGTTTCTGTCTGTGTTAACTATCAGATAGTTGATTTTCCATTGTCATAGTTCTACCATGTGACCTGTTGAACTTTATTGAGAGTTTGTAAATCTCAATACACTCATAAACTTGACAACAAAAAATCAGTTGATTGGGTTGAAGGTCAGGGTCCCATCACATCATCACTTCATGTAAGGTTAAGTGTCAGCTGGACAATATTTGCCAATAAGGGTGTTGAGAGCATATTTTGGTCAATTGGTTAGCATTCTGTCAGTTCCGAATCATTACATTGTGAATTTGCTAACAAACTCACTTAGCATTGTTGAAGGATATGAACGCTTTGTATAATCATAAGTATCATCTGCCATTCAAGGTAATATCTACTGAAGAGGGTGTTGTATATTTAGTGTTCCTGATCGCCAGTTCACAAGATAACACTTGTCAGGTGACGTGTGTCACTTGATTGGGTTGATGGTTGGGCCAAGTCGACATTTCATATTATGTCCATTGCAAGGAGTATCTTCAATCAAGGGAGTTTATCAAAGGGTGTTGTAAGTTTTGGATGGTCTAAGTTATCAAAGGGTGTTGTAAGATTTGGATGGCCTTGTTATCACTTAACAGTGTCATTTCCAAGTACATTCATACGTACATATGCATGCACGCATGCACACATATACACACACATACATACACACACATACATAGACACATACATGCATACATATATACATACAAATACATATGCATACACATCTGTACGACATACATACATACATACATACATACATACATACATACATACATACATACATACATACATACATACATACATACATACATACATACATACATACATACATACATACATACATACATACATACATACATACATACAGACATACATACATACATACATACACACACACGCACGCACACACACACACACACACACACACACACACACACACATGTACATACATACTTTCAAAATAAAAAATGCATTAGCTATTCCTTGATATTTCCCATCTGTGAGAATCCTGTTATCCCTATTACTGAATAGAATAGTCCGGTATCATCATCAATTTTTTAAGCACGAGAAACAAGTCAAGCTACATGTGTTTTTCAACAGTTCATTAGTTCTGTCAATTTACAGTAGTACAATCTTTAGTAATGTATGGCATTAGGTGAGAGGGTTCTTTGTTGTTGCTTCTCTTCAATTGAGCTGAGCACTGAAAGGCCAGTAAACGTACGGACTTACACTACAGTAATGCAGTGATGTACTTCCTAGACGAAAGCCTTGGTTTGTTCTGCTGTGTCAGCTGATGCCTCCTCTCGTCTGATGTTGTCCATTTTTGTCGACGTGACTACCCCCTGTCATGATAGTACGGCCGAATTTGTGTTCCAAGAAAAGCAGTATGTGTGGAAGTATATCAACACTACGTCAGCATTTACACCAAGTGAAAACATATCCTGGGGGAATACAGTGTGTTATTTACTTCACATCTTGTAAGTTGTCTACCAGACACAACTTCATCTGTAATTCTTGTGACATGAAATTTCAAAACTGATGTAAAATTGTGTATGTACTTTTATCTTTACTGTGGTTTTTAGATGCATCATTGCTGGCTCTCCTGTAAATGATGTAATTACAAATTTAAAGTGTATACCACAATAATCTGTCAGTCTGTATTGTGGTATTATCCTGATAATGATATAGTACATACACACAGAGATGTGGAGATCGGGTAAACTGTTATATTGTTACGTAACAACGAAATCTGAGAAGTTGATGAGTGACAAAAATGTCTAACACCTGATTGAAAATTCTCATATATTATACCAGTGCTATGAGAATTGTCGCAAGAGTCCATCTTTTACGTAGAGAGGCAGAAATCTATGTGAATAAAATATATGCCAATGCTATGAGAGTTATCTTAGATAGAGTCCAACTTTTATACAGAGAGGCAGAAATCTATGTGAATTACATTAATGATATACCGGTACTGTGAAAAGGGTTTTTATATCCACTTCTTATAGAGCAAGGCTGAAATCTGTGTCAATTAAGTTCTGTAAATATACCAGGTACTTTGAGAATGGTTTTGGAGTCCATAATTGCTGACATGTATGTAAATTATACAGTGGTAATAACTATCAGTAATATTGATGGAGAACCCTGATCAAATGTATTAGGAACTTGGATTTTCCCTAATCAGTGCTTTCAGAAACACTGTACTTTGAAGGTTCTTTGAAAAAAAAACATTGTAATATGATATGTAAATTTGGAGGGATAATTTCAACGAATGATTAAAAAAAAAAAAAAAATAAGTTTGTGATACGTTGTTTTACCCTGACTATTTACCAGTACTTGTTAGCATTGCAAGGATTTGATATTTTCTTATGATTTTCGTTTAAATTTTATGATAGTTTCATAATCATATTACATTAGCCGTAAAGAGGTATTAAAACGTACAGTTCTCTATAATACCATAATATTTAGGTGACTTGAATAAAGTATCAACTTTCAGTAAATGCATGGGCAAGGCAAGGATAAAGATAAATGATGTATTAAGTTGTATGGTTGAATGGAGATATTAATATCAGTTAGCTGTCATATGACGATAATTGAACAATACTTCATATGTCAGCAGTATAAACGCTTCCTTCTGTTACACAAAATAGTGCACAATGTGGAGATACATAGTCAGTTAATTCTGCTCTTTTTTCATACTTTATTTGAATATTTATTTTTTTCTTAAACCCACAAATGTGTTGTTTTGTGGGAATTGATGAATGAGTGATTGTGAAACAGTTTGCATGTAAATGTGTAAGCCCAGGGATTTTTAAATTTGTAACCTGGGGGGGGGGGGGGAATGTTAGATTGTGAATCTTAAAAAGAAAATCTGTCAAGAGACTGGTGCCAGTCTTCTGTTGTGTATATATTTGTTCATTTTATGGAGTCATGGTGGTTGAGTTGCATGGTTAAAGTGAGTGGTACACAATTTATTTATCACTGCTATTTGTGTCTAGTTGGAAAGAGCCCTGAGGCAAGATTTGAAAACATGATTGTGTCCTAGTTATTTAAACCTAGCTGTATAAAATGGGGACCTGTAGATCAGATTGAAATGTGAAGGACCTAATTGCAACTTGAAGCAAACATCTTGAGATAGCCCACTGAGGTGTGAAACTAGTCTTGAATTTCAAGTTTTCTTTTTGTCCCCATTATACCGCTACAGGTTCTAATCCTGTACAGTTTAATAGTGACAGCAGGAGTTGTATACTCCCTACAGAGTACTATTACACTACAAGATATGTGTAAGGGGTAATAATTGTTCAAACTTAAAAAAAACACCACAAGTATTGTTAGATTTTAGACATGTGATGTATAAAATTTCACATCTTTTTTGGAAATGTCACATTTTTATTATATATGTATCATGCGCATCAATCTTTGGCTGTGAGTAGCAGAATACTAGTAGCAGTACTATTTCCAATGTCTGACAACTCTTGTATGAAACAGAGAGGGAGAATCATGTGAAATCCATTTATGTATAGGGTGTTACACAGTCTACCTTAGTTTTGAAAGGGAAACCTAAAGAGAAAAAAGTCAAGGAACTGCCAAAAAGGAGTTCTTACAAAAATCAAGAAACTGCCAAAAAGGAGTTCTTACAAAAAAATGCATTGAATTGAAATAGTGATTTCTTAGATCTCAGATATCCAATACTCAGGAGTGTACAGATGAAATGAGTAATGCATGATAGCTTGGAGGTAGAAAAAAGGAAGTAAGAAATCTTCAAAGAGTTATGTATGTCATTAAAAAATGGCATCCTGATGTTTTATGTTGAATAAGCAAGTTTTTGTGTCACTATGAAGATGTAAAATATTACCAATACCCTATATATATATATATATATATATATATATATATATATATATATATATATATATATATATATATATATATATATATATATATATATATATATATATATATATATATATATATATATATATATATATATATATATATATATATATATATATACCTTTCTGTTGTCATAAAATCTGCCTTTAACTAAAACTGAATTTCAGTAACTAACTCAGTGATGTATAAAAAAGGATATAGTGAGTGATGATTTAAATGTAGGTTTTCTGCAAGCATTGGAAACACGTCAATAAATTGTCAAAGTCATTATAAATTATCAAAACTAAATCATCTTCTACAGCAATGTAATAGACAAGTTCAAAATGAAGTGGGGTGTATGTTGGTTGATGCAGAAAGTGTACAGATTTTAAGAGGAGAGCTAAGGGAAGTCTATATCCAGGCTAAAAAGTAGAAACAAATTTATACAGAGATTTATTGTTTAATTTGACTTTTCTATAAACCTTTCAGTGTAACAGTTCACTCACTATAAACCAAGTACTGTCATTTACCCAAAGGCACTTTAATATTGACAAAACCACAATCACCAAAGTTTGATATTTGGAATATATTTATTGATTGATATCTATTTTATGAAGTCTTCAGTGATTCTACATATTATATAGTCAGGACTGGTGCACTCGCACTCTAGGACTTCATACATCATGACCAGTGTGTCGTCTAAGCCAATTTGACATGCCACTGACGCACACAATTTCTAGTAACATACCAAATTTGGTATTCCCCTATCTCTTACAATGAATTATTCAGTATACATTTTGTAATGATGAGCTAGCTAATTCTTGCCTCTGTAAATCAGTGGGCATGTGCCAGCCACACAAACACAATTTCTCATAAAATGAGATTTACGGCACTTTTGACACACACAGTGGCTTTTCAACATATAGTGAAATGTCAAATATGTCCCATGCTGTAACTTTTATTGTGACTCTGAATGTGTCTCAGCTGTGATACTGTCCAATCACTCTCATAACTAGATATCTGTCCTTGATGTAAGAATTCTCTAATAAGAACTCCACATCAACTCTGTATTGCCTTATATACAATTACAAAGACTAGCACACAGATGGGAAATAGTAATCAGCTTTACCTATTCCTTAAAGGCAAGATGCTGATCACATTTATTTCAGGCCTTTGCTATTACATGTAAGGAAATTGTTTAAAGTTAGGTAGTTTATCTGGATTTCTATATAAAACTCAACTAATTTTCATGCTTCCCTGTGAATTGATAGACAAGACACACTAATCACGTTTTATTTCAGATCTCTCTATATATTATGTAAAGAAATTGTTAGAATATACTGAAACTTGTGGCCCCATTTTTAGGACAACTGAATGAGTGCAGTAGTAGTAGTAGTTATGGTAACGTGTGTGTCTGTGTGCAAAGAACTTAAAGTGACAAAATGCTGATTGACATTATCAGAGTGTGTTGCATATACTCTTACTGTAACAGCAATGTCAAATTAGGGGATTGTTCAAGGGATAAGGATCAGGTTGTTATTATGTCATTTTGTAACTGGATTCTTATATGAAATTGATCCTAGTATTCATGTACCTTAATGTGAGTTTTAAAAAAAAAATTGTCTCGTAATATTGAAAGGTTTTATTCAGGTCGAGTTTCTCTACAATCCTGAGATGTATAAAAATGATAATTTCTAGGTACATCCAAAAATTGTCATCAAGTCATTCATTTAGTTTGGCTGAGTGTAATATTTACAGATCTGGTGGTTTATACTAGTGGTGTTTAAGCAGGCTTCAGTTACTAAAATAATAGCATAAATTGAAAGATGATGTTAAGAAAAAATAATAAGGCCTGTGTGCTCCCCTTCGAAGATTGCTGACTGTTCTCGTCATGAAATATATTAGATATTTTTTGGACAATGGACATTGTATGGAGAGCTGAGGAACTTGACATTCAAAAAGTTGTATAAAACAGTAATTTAAACTATAATTTATAGTGACATTATGTATTATTGGACAATCATGTTTTAAGCAGGGATAAGTCTAATCGAAATTAATTGGATTGATTGTTTGTTTATGACAGGTCAAGTTGTTGCAGAGTAATTCTTTAACAAAACTGCTATTTACATCAAGATGTAAATAGCACACACACACACATGACACCACACACACACACACACACACACACACACACACACACACACACACACACACACACACACGCCACAAGTTTTCTGCTCCCAATCTTTACAAACACCCTGTATATGTTGCTTATACTGCAACTAATAATCAAAATTCCTGGTCTTACATTGTATTTCTTATTTTCTGTATTTCAGCAACAGATGTGTTATCACCTGGAGCATTAGTGCGTGTCAACTCAGCTGATTCACTCATCAATAGATCAAGTATAGCTGAAAGTAAGTACAAGTCTGTAATATACAGATGTTGACTTCTTGCATGCACACAGCACACACAGACATCAAGATAACCTTACACTACTCTTAACAAAAAAATGTAAAACTCTACAAGTAGTTTCTAATCAGCATAGATCTCATGTTGTGTGGTGATGACGTAAATTGGAACACTTATACAACACTGATTGATGTAGAGAAGGAAGAATACTACTGATTGCTGTGTATGATACTATAACATCATTTGACACTTTCTGAAACTATTGCCATCTGTAGACGTATATGGTGTCAATCTTATCAGCTACTTACAAAGTATGGAGACTGACACAAATCATCATTGCTGTAGACTTCTGTAATCATCCATTGTTTAGTTTTTGGTTGCAGGAGGTATAAACAATGGGTCTCTCAGTCTATTACTTGTACAGAAATATGAAATGGTTCTATCTGTATGCGTTGTTGTCAAGACAGCCATGCTACTGTCCTCGCTGTGTGATACACGATATTACATCAGATACATGTAACACATGGCACAGAGCAGACAATGGGGGTTCTTTTAAATATCGTCATGGAGTTATCAAATGAGATATTAAAAAAAAAATATCAGCTACTTCATCAATTCATATTGTGTCTCTTTAACATACAAAATTGTTATGAAATGAAGTCTACACACTTATATTGTGACATATTTTGCATATTTATAGAAAGATTAATATCATATTTCTGAAATGTGATGGGAATGAGAGATACAATTAATGCTGAGACAAGCTGTTCCATGACATGATAGCTGTGTGTGTGTGTGTGTGTATGTAAGCTTTGTTGCTGAATGTGACAGGTTTATGTGAGATGCTATGATGATAAACGATTTGAATGAAATGAAGTTGTATTGTTGATGTAAATGTGTATAGAGTTCAAAGGGTTTGTACACTGTGTTCAGTCAAGTGTTCAGGCTGGTGATGTTGTGTGTCTGTGTCTGTCTGTCTGTCTGTGTGCAACCATGGGTAGCAAACTAAGCCTTCATCCACAGGGTAGGTATGGTAATTTTAAACAACCAAAACTCTCAGAAATGTTGTGGTGAAAAATTCAGCTGTTTTTTATTTATGATTTGACTGTTTTTATTCAGTGTATATGATAATTCAGACAGCAAAATATGATACACTGTCGCATCTGAAAAACAATCTTTTGTCATGGACACCTGTTTCACCATATACAGAAACCAAAAAAATGATATATCGTGTTTATAATGCAATGTCTAAAAAAGTGAATTATGGATCAGTTAGAGCTGACTCAGTTTGCATATAGATCTATAGGGGATAACAGATTATGATAGAAAATTTTAAAATTTTAGTACATGAATATCAAATATTGCTGGATTATTGGAAGTTATATATGGACACTGGGAAATACCCCATCCAATGTAGGGATGCCAAATACAGGGATGCCAAATACAGAGGCGTTATTAATACGCCTGGTATCTCTATCATGTAAATTATTCAATACCGTGTACTGCATATGCAATGTTTATCTATAATTGAAAAGTAGGCCTGGTTTTTATAAACTCTTGATCTTTTGATTCCATCATGTAAATCCATCATATTTGCAGATATATTATAAAAGACTTGATTTGTTAGAGTGTTTTCTAAACTTTGTAGACTTCCACTGTATTATTGAACGTTAGATTTCTTTGAGCTAGTATTGTTGTTTTTAGCAAAACATATGATTTGATATGTATCTCATTCAACTGGTTCAGTGAACTATTTGTATCATATATTATAGAAATGACTTTGACTTGAAGCAGTGGAAAATCAGAATGAAAGTTGTTGCATGCTCAAATATGGTTGGAGAAAAAAAGGGAAGGGGTATGATGTATATTTCAGTTTGCTTTGTTCAAGTTAAAGATTCAGCACAAACAATGTAAAGCGCTTTGAACACAGAGTGGGAATGCAATATATAAAAACCAACATTATTATTATTAATGTGCCTGCAAACTATTTTCAACAGAAAACTCACAAAGTGTATTTTTTTGATGGATTTGTAGGCATTTTAGATGTTGTATGTCAAGTATAAAAATCTACCCAGAACTCATTAAAGTTTTATAAAATTCCTACTTTCAGTCCATCAAATCAGCCACATTGTCAAATTTATTTACTTTATCTATTTATCTTTTAATTCAGCCTCCAGGCCCATATAAAGAAAGAAAACTTTTAAGGTTTATACCTACTTTAAGTCCATCAAATCAGCCACATTGTCAAATGTATTTACTTTATTTATCGTTTAACTCAGCCTCCAGGCCCATATAAAAATCCTGAAAAATCCTGTAATCAAGAAACCAGGGAATCTTGTTTTGATAGTACTCATGGCTATGATAATAATTGTGATAATAACTGTGTCATTTATACAGACTTGTTCTGTATATTTATGAAGATCCTCTCTCTCTCTCTCTCTCTCTCTCTCTCTCTCTCTCTCTCTCTCTCTCTCTCTCTCTCTCTCTCTCTCTCTCTCTCTCTCTCTCTCTCTCTCTCTCTCTCTCTCTCTCTCTCTCTCTCTCTCTCTCTCTCTCTCTCTCTCTCTCTCTCTCTCTCTCTCTCTCTCTCTCTCTCTCTCTCTCTCTCTCTCTCTCTCTCTCTCTCTCTCTCTCTCTCTCTCTCTCTCTCTCTCTCTCTCTCTCTCTCTCTCTCAATGCGACTACCTGGTTCTTTCTGTATAATTATACAGATCTGATGTCTTGATTTAGAGTGTAATGATGCCATTGGTTGGGATTATCAGCCTGCCTAAATTGTTTTGGGAAAGGGAGATTAGACCGTGCCCACAATGGCTGATGTGTCAGTCTAATGTCTTGATATAATACATGCCTGTTTTCTTATTAAAATAGATAGATGTGATATCTCCAGACTACTGTGTAAATCAGTGTACCCATAATGGCTACTGACAGATCCTTGAATACACAATAATTTTCTCCCCTACTAAATCCCGTCACCTTGACAACGAGTATGTGAAAGATGGGATAGATTTAGAATTGCGGCATCTTTGAGTAGCTAGGCTAGTAAAGCACTTTGGGTACAGAGTGGAAAACCACTGTATAAAAACTAACATTATTATTATTATATAAATATGCCTATGAATTGTTTCATTAGTGATCTTACAAAGTACCTGATGAAAAATTGTATAATTCTGGTTTGATATTATTAACCACAAGTTGGAAGGACTAGTAAGTGTAAAGTAACAAAAATCAATTCGTCAAAAATATGACAAAAGATTTGTTCACATGTTGTGAGGATTATAGAAATGGTTTAACTTAAAAGAAAAGGTAGAAAAATAAACTAATGACAGAAATGATATATACAGTATTTTATATAATTTTGTAGAATTATTTTTGTATAATGATGCTTACATCTTACGTACTGATAGTTCTTATTCTTTGTTTTTGTGAGATATTTTATCGTCACTCAGTTTTCACACCAAAAGTTTGGTTGTTAAAAAATACTTCTTTTTATGAAAAGGCGTGCCACTTCAATCTTTTTAACATCTCATGGAAATCAGAATCTGGTCATTAGTGACAGGAAGATGTGGTAAATGATGAAAATAAGGTTGTTATTGAGAAACAAATCACGTATATCAAATTCTAGAGACTTTGTCAAAGAAAGTGGCACCGAGTGTTTCTAATTTGATTAGTCAGCATGATTTAGACTTGGGAGACCCCACTGCGTGACATTCTTACAAGGCTAAAATACCGCAGGGGTTGGTGCAATTAGACACACTGTAGTGCTGAATTCAGACTGTGAGTTTGTACGTTTGATGTTCTTATAAGCTAGGCTAAAGTACAGGAGTTGAAGTCAGTCTCTGGAACTACAGTTTATACAAGGTTAAATTAGAGTATTTATGGTGTATTTACCGTAGGAGGACTCGAACAGTACAAGAGTACATTTGATGTTCTTTTCATACAAGACTTAACAATTCACATCCTCTAGTTCTTTACGTCACTTAAACTCAAGCATTCTGCTCTCCTTGAATTAAATCAGTAAAGTGTACTTCCCGTAGTCTACTGGTAAGAATTTCAAAGAGAAGGAAAGTTGGTAAGAATTTCTAATAAAGGAATCTGTCTCCAGTGAACTCAGCCATACAAAGTTTTCTAAATACTCCCAATAAAATAGCTTTCACTGTTCTGTCAGTGTATAAATAAGTAAACTTATATTATAAGAAAAAAACATCCATCACTGCCAGTGCATAGATATGATTTGAAATGACAACATCTCTCTGTTCATGGCCTTATTCTGTGTAGTACAGATAATGTTTTTGTTTAAATCTCTCTCATAATAATCCGTTGCATTTCATAAAGGATTGATGCTATGATCCATAATGTCATGTTGCCCTTGACAACCGACCACTGTGACCTGGTTTTAACATTGATGTGAGTGTTTTATGTAAAACTAAGATATTAGGCTACAGTTGTATAAAAGGACATCAAGTCACCACAAATGGAGGCATGGTATTAGGAGGAAATACTACAACTCGGCTGTAACACAGCTCAATGATTTCAGTCTGCCATGACGTGACGGGGGGTGTTAGTACCAGTGGCTAGCTCTGGTAGGGGTGTGTGGCCAGTACTGGAAACCCATTATATACATGATATGGCCAAAAATACCATTTTGAAAAAAGGCCGGAAAAATATTACCGGCACTAGACCCTTTTGACCGTCAAATTTAAATCATAATTTTTTCTGCGCTATTTGTCTGGACAGTATTTGTCTGGACCAGGACAGTAGTTGGTGAGATAAGAGAAGAAACAGCAAACTATTGGAAAATATCATTGAGGCATTTGAGAAATATGTCATTTTAGAAAGTAATAAAAAAAAAACTAATGTCTTTTTCACTAGGTCCCTTTGACTCTGAGCCAACTTTATACGTCTTTACCAAGTTATCTTTCAGAATAAAGGTTGGCATTTTTTAAGATCAGAAATCACACATAAACAAAATTAAAATTTGCAAAATTTATGTTGGAATATTGTATTATTAATTTGACCTGTGAGATATCCTTTGTCAATAACTAATATACAAGCAAATGACAACCATCATTAATTTTATCTCACCAGCTCAACTTTTTTCGGGAAAATCATGTAGAATATTAAATATATTGATTTGACCTTGGAAAAAAATCTATAAGACAACTGCTAAAAGGATATTACTTATGACATTATGTAGAAGTCTGACAGGTTGGCAGTATTAATATTTGTCCTAGAGCAATACACAGTGATTGTATTATGGATTTTGTGTGTGTGTGTGTGTGTGTGTGTGTGTGTGTGTGTGTGTGTGTGTGTGTGTGTGTGTGTGTTCATGCCTGTGCATGCATGTGTGCATGCGTGCTCATGCATGCACACCTGTATGTATGTGTTTGCCAACACTGATAACTGATACAGACTATTGTAAGCTAAGCTATCTGTAATGTTATTCTCCAAGGATAATTTATTTTGTCATCTACTACCCCGGTAATGCTACTGAACAGTTTGGTGCATTACTTTTATTGCTGAGCTTCTGAGTAAATATGATAAATCATAATCCACTTATTAAATATTATAACCCTGTATAGTCTGCTACCTATCAATGTAAATGTACATTCAACTTTGAAAATACACATTTGTATACTGAAAGGAAATGAACATTTGTTAATATTGCCTACAGTATACTTTACGTATTGATTGAAGTGAATTAATAGTATGTCATTAAAACGTTACACATGTCATCCACAAATAGACATAGACAGACTGGCACAGGTTTGATATTTAGTGTAGATGCTATCTGTGGCTTTGATCTGGGGAAGGAGAAGCAAGCCCGGATAGCTTCTAGACTACAGGTTATTTGCCTGGAATAAGTTATAGTTGGTATTACTAGTCAAGCATGGTTGTGTTGACTGGTACAGACATTAGGTGTATCTCTGTATGACAAACGATACTACTGTCTAGATGATACAATAGTCTGTAAGGTACACTGTGTTGTTCTGCCCTCACACTTAGGTGAGAGTGGAACGACACAACAACATATCTTACAGTCTAGATGATACATTAGATAATACACTGTCAGCATACAGTTATACAACAATTATTGTTTACTTGTACAGACAGTAACTGTGTCTCTGTGCCACTGCCGCTCTGTACAGATGACACATTGGGTTGTCAATAGGTAAACACATTTTGGTTATACAGTAATATTAATACAATACATTTGATATTATAGTTTGTTTGAAGCAGTCACAGAAATGGTGATTAACCGTTTTTTCTCCCTCCCCAAAGGAGTATAGTAAACTCATCTTTATATTCACTTTACTTGCCTAACCAATCACCCAATCAACCAACCAATTAACCTAGTCAACAAGCCAATCAATCATTCATCCAACCATTGAACCCAACCGAACTTTATTCTTAGTTACCTAGCCAATTATCCATAGGTCCTACCTAACCAACCTTCTGTTTACCCAACAAACAAACAATCATTTATGCAATCAAATCAAATCAACCAACCAACCATCCATCACTTAACCAAACCAATCTTCCAACCAACCAACCAACCAACCAACCACCCACCCACCACCAAACAGAACCAACTTTCCAATCAATGAACCAATCTTCCAACCAACCAACCACCACCCAATGAAACCAATTGTCCAATCAATAAATCAACCAACCAACCAACCAACCATCCATCACTGAACCAAACCAATCTTCCAACCAACCAACCATTGCAACCAACCAACCACCCAACCACCACCCAATGAAATCAATTGTCCAATCAATAAATCAACCAATCACCCAATGATCCATTCACCCATTGAAGTAATTTGCACCCTTTGAGATATCTCCTTTATTTTCCAGAACAACCTGACTCTGATTCAACCCAGACAATGCCAGGTATTCTACTCTTGATATTAAAACCATTCATCATTTACTACTAAAACCATAATGTCTATCTCTCGTGTTCTTCTACTTTCTTCACCCACGTTTCTGCCAGACATTAAAAAACTTAAACCTTTCCACCGTAACATAACATATACTGATCAATTCAGAATCAAAATAACCAACTGTGAACTTAGAATTCAGAAACTTTTCATTCAAATTGCTATTCCAAACACAGAGTGTGTACCTCTAATATCATGTGTTTCTATACAAAATTAGTGTAGTGCCCAACTTGGCAGAAAGGTGTTCAATAACATACATTTCATTCAAACTTAGTCTAGGTTTGTGTGGTGTTAATTTGTAGCTATCATGTTTGACACTAATTCATACTTTCCATATTCAGTTTGCATCAGGTGTGTGAATAAAGAAATCTTATTAAGACATCCTAATATCTTGGAGTTAAATCATCCCTTTAATCTGATTAAAATCCGATGTAGATGTCGGCTAATCGTTCATTGTTATTTTACCTCGGTAGTTTTGCTTGAATTGACCTCCTTGATACATGTTTACGTTTTCGCCTTGATGGCTGCCTCTACTATCAAGATGAAAATGTGAACATGTATCACGGAGGTCAATTCAATCAAAAATAACGAGGTAAAATAACAATGAACGATTAGCCAACATTTACATCAGATTTTAATCAGATTGATTGTCCCTGAAAACAGTTGCATGCATTTTATCATTATCTGCTATTTTTGTCGTTTGGCGATGTTTACATAGATCTGTAAGGGGTTTGCTTCTAAGGTTGAGATAGAGGTGTAAGGTGTTTATTGTGTATACTTAGGAAGACACCCTTTATTCGTTACATAGACATTTCTCGTTGCTGATCGTAATTGAAAATATCAGAGAATGTATTAATCAAGTTAGCAAATTGATAAATAATGTCTTATTTGGAAAAGAGATTAAGTCCTATTTAGATTACAAGTTAAGAGTCTCATTAAGTGAGCATTAGATAGTTGACATAGACTAGGAAGTTTATAATTTCAGTTGACATTATAATTTCACTAATGAATTATATCATATCAGGTATTGTCAGACAAGGTAATTCTATTCCCATTAAGAGTATTTCAACCCAAACAAGGGATGTTTGATGTTTCTTGTTGTTTTTACAACATTTTCTGTCAGTTCACATTCATGCATTCCTTCAGTATCCTTTGGTGTCCAAAACTTTTTTATAACAATTTTCTTGTCAGTTATATCATTTCCAGTGACGCATAAACTCACTCAAGGAAATGTCGTGTGTTTCCATGTAAACTACATTTTATAAATACATACATATATATGTTTTTTGTGTATACTAGGAGTCAAAGATATTAGATATGTATTTTCAGACAGCTCTTACAAAGTAGATTTTATCACCCTGTATACCCAATTTTTGTGTTTAAAAAAAAATGATATTTTGAGAAGGTAGTTAATGTCAATACTTTGTAGATTATAAATTTGGATAATTGTACAACCCATAACACACAAGTGAAGTGTTTCCACTGTTTGCGACAGTGGTTTGCTTAGGTGTTACAGGTTGTATAGCTATTCACGCACTTCAGAGTTAGCAAAGGTATGATCTATATATTAACCAAAGGAACATTACACGACCCCCAAATATCTAAATGCCACCACAACAGCAAAACATCTCAGAACATCCCTAATACAAATGTATAGTTATATTTTTGACAAGTCTTTCAGGATAATCCTAGCGCAATTGCTAATTTGGATATTGTAATCATTATGATAATTGTTTACTAACAATTATGATTAATATAATAATTAGTGTGATTCTAACATCACTGTTTTCCTGTTCAATCTTTAGTACATCTGTCATTTCCTTGTACAAAATAATCCGTACTGACACAGTAAATCTCTCAAATCCATGTAAATTTAGTCTAGGTTCTATTCACGGTATTGAATCTCCAGATTGCTGATCCGATGCCAGGGATAAAATCTAGACTTATATAATAGATATTTGCATGATAAGTTTTATTAATATTTTGAATGATTTCATATCTTGGTGTTGGTATAATACATCCATTCTTCCATCTGTGTATGTCTCTCATTCAATTTATACTGTAGTATTGTTTCAATTAAGATTTGAGTGGAGGTTTTTGATGCTTTTGTTTTTCACTTTAAAAAGCTTTAATAGCATGAAGTGTTGATCAGAAGCACTGAAATCGTAGGATTTATACCGTTTATCTGTAGCTGCCAAAGTCTGTTAATTATAGTACAAAATGTACATCCTGTTTTGACAGGTATAGCCTGGAATCCACGTCAGTGCCAAGACTGTTTTCCATGTGCTACTTATAAAACACAGTAGTATGGATTCCAAGCTACAATATATGAAAAGTTCTTTACTATGTCAACCAAATATATCTGGCAGAATATTATCCATAATAATGTATAAACATTATAATATGAAACTACAATATTAAAGTTGAAGTATATGGAAACATAGTTTGACATCATGTTCATAATTCATATTTCATACATATATCTTCATCACATACTGTCATATTGTATGTACAGCATGTATAACTATACTGTCATATATCATCTCATTACTGGATTTTGTTAGTGGGATATTAAGGGAGAGTTTGATATTGAGTGATACAGGCTATAATTGGGGAAATTAAAGTACAACCACTGACAGGCAAACATTTACAAGTGGAACTTGTTACAAACACATGAAAGTAAACAACTGAATAGGATTTATAATACTTGACACAGCATTTTGGTACAGAGATAAGTGTGGCTTGACAAATGCAGTGTTATGGCTTCTTTACATGTACATGAATTTTTTTCCTTTAACCTGAAACCATCATAACATCTAGGTTTACTAAATTGCACTGTTTCCTTGACAGTATCTTATGATGGGGACAAGAATGACATTGGACCGTCTCTGGGAATGAAGAAATCCAGTTCTCTGGAGAGTCTGCAAACCATGGTTGCTGAGGTTACCAGTGAAGACGTTGCTACGTTTCCTAGACCGAAGGCCAAAGTAGTTAGAGGCAGAGGTTGTAATGAGAGCTTTAGGGCTGCAGTTGATAGATCATATGATAGTAGGGATGCTTATGAAGATGATGATGATGAAGATGAGGAGGCACTTGAAGCATGTAAGAAACTTATTTACTTATTTAGTAATGCAGTATTTACTCATTCTAATGTCATTTTGACCAATCAGAGAACACATGACACTAGTGGGATATAATAATATTGACCTATTGTCGTTTTGACCAATCACATGATTCTAGTCAGATATAATGTCTGATATTGACCTATTATCATTTTGACCAATCAGAGAAGACATGGCTAGTGGGATATAATAATATTGACCTATTGTCATGTTGACCAATCAGAGAACACATGACTCTAGTGGGATATAATAATATTGACCTATTGTTGTTTTGACCAATCACACAGACACCTTTGAATCTAGTGGGATATAAGCTTGATATTGACTGATATTTGTATTAAACTAAGTGCTGTTTTGACATGTGGCTCTAGTGGGATATGTATCTAATATTCACCTGTTTTAATTTAAGTGCCATCAGCATCACACATACCTGATTCAAATGATGAGATATAGTAGTTGATATTGACTGTTAAAGTGACCTTTCACCTATCAAAGACTACACATACCTGACTGTAATTTGATATTTGACTTGTATTTCAGTGGAGGAGATCAGTGATGATTTAGAATCAAGAAGCCGGTCAGGATCTACTAGGTCATCGGTAGATTCACTAAGTAACACCAGTGACCCTATCACTGGTAAACCACTCAAACATGACAAAACAAAACAGAAGAAAAAGAGTGGTCTTTTCAAGGGTTTATTCAAGTAAGTTAACTTGTACTTATAAATGTATTCATATACTTGAGTTCATTGATAAAACTAGAATCAGTCCATAGTGCATACTATAGTGCATAGGCACCAGTGGATCACAGAACCAGAACTTGAAGAGAACATTGAGTCAGACGATGAAGCAAGGACTGGGTTCCAAAGCGGGTTTTATTAATCAAAAAATTCTGATGTTTTGATCCTACACAGAGGATCAGCATCAGGGAAATCTACATACAATAAAAAAGTAGTAGGGACAAACAATATCAATACATGAAAGCTATGGAAACTGTGCAACTATAGCAAAGAAACCTAAACCAATGAAAAGGTATATGTAATAGAATATATGATATACTGGATTCAACACATCTGTCGCTTTACATGTTCCAGCTGTCGCACATCTTGTACTTTCAGCAGTGTGCTGTTTTAATGTTCTGTCCCTGAAGAAAGTCTCTGATGTGAAATTGAAGTCACTTTAGTGTAAATAAAGCGAAGTTTTTTTGGATACCACTTCTTGAATTATTTTCAAACCTACCTATTCCCTCAATTTCTGTTTCCATTCAAAACAACTGATGGTAGTCTAGTGGTCACCAGTCCATACCATGTGATACAATCTAGGCCAATCACTGATGGGTGTATGAAAATGATGTGTTATAATGTCTACAACAAACTAGTACTCATAATATGAAAGAAAACCTATGACACTAAAATCCCAGATAAAGATCACAGAATGTATCATGTGATGTTAATTTTACTGTTGTCTATGATATTGTATAGATTTGGGCAAAAGAGAAAACCTGTCGGTGAGCCGAGGCAGATGGAGCCACTGAGACCAGAACTTGCTGAAAAACAAAAACAGGAAGAAATTGAAAGATATAAAGCCAGACAAGCTGCTAAAGATGAACACCAGAGGTGAGAATTGAACTTCAAGGATGAATTCTTGTCATATTTTGTGTCAGTTTTGATCATCATTATCTGAAGAATTGCGACTTTTCAAACAAGATATTGAAGTTGAAGTACTATATGGAAACACAGTTTGACATCAAAGTGTCAAAGGATAGGGTGTAATAGTTGAATTTTATTGTGTTTAAAACTTTAAGATTTGAAACATTATTTGTACTTTATACAACCAATTTCAGCTAAGCTCGCCAAAAAGGTGTGTGTCACAAAATGTATTTTTATCTTGATTCATACAATATTGATAGATGAAAACAACATTTCAGACACACCAACTCTTTATAAATGAAAACAAAATACAAGTAATTTTGATACATTGTTACTAACCAGTTCATTGCAGTAGACTAAATAAAGTGTAACATTGTATACATTTCCCCAGACTTCAATGACTTATAAGTGGTAACAATGTGACACAATTACTTGTATTACAATGTGCAATGATTATATTGTATTCTTGTTTTCATTTGCAATGAGTCGGTGTGTCTGATGTGTTGTCGTTTATCTACCAAGGTTGTATGAACCATGATAAAAAATACATTTGCGACACACACTGTTTTGGTGAGATTATATGAAATTGAGAATATTTACAGTGATATATATGTAAAGTGATATGATAACGTATGAAAAAGTCCGTAGGGGGAAATGATATGATTCTATAAAAAGATATACATTGAGTCTGTTCAGGTGAAATAGAGAAGTTGCCATCAAAGCCTTAGGGCAAACTAAAAGTTTAAAGGGTGTCATGTGATAGACAGAATTAAATGCACATGCATGGAAAATCAAAGGGTCATACCATAATAATATAGGGGTAGTAGATTGATAATGTGAACAGTCGATAAGTTCACAGATGAGAAATCATGATGTTATGATGATTGGAGTGAGGAAGACACACACACAACCTTTCTATAGTATTTTATTTTGGAGCTAAGCAGGTTTTTGTCAAGGAAAGTATAAATTCACACAGTGATACTGAACATAATAGAAACTGTGGGCTGAAAGATGTGTCATTGCTTCTGCTTGCAGTGGGAGCTTGTGGTTACATACGTTGAAACAATAACGATATCTTTCAGCCTATTACTCATAATGTAAATAACTTGTAGCACTGTTGAATTCTCTCACAGGATACAAGAACAACATAGAAAACTTCGAGAACAACAGGCATTACAGAAACGACTTGAAGAGTTAAACAAAGAAGCACTGACTAAAGGAGTACAGATGAAAGCAGACAGAATGGCAAAACTTAGACAACAACATCAACAGAGACATCAACAACAACTAAGACAGGGAATGTATTCTAGAAATGAAGAGGAAGACGACGATGATGATGATGATGATGATGATGATGATGGTGATGGAGCTGAGGATGATGGTGATGAATATACCCAGGACAGTCAAAGAGTAAGTTATAGTTCAAGGTGTCAATGATGTCATAATTTAATGCTTTAATGATGTCATAATTCAAGGCTTTAATGATGTCATAACTCCAGGCTTTGATGATGTCACAATTCAAGATTTTGATGATGTCATGATTTAATGCTTTAATGATGTATAATTCAAGGCTTTGATGATGTCATAACTCAAGGCATTGATGATGTCATAATTCAAGGCTTTGATGATGTCATAATTCAAGACTGATGATGTCATAATTCAAGACTGATGATGTCACAATTCAAGGCTTTAATGATGTCATAACTCAAGACTTTAATGATGTTATAACTCAAGGGTTTGATGATGTAATAATTCAAGGCATCAATGATGTCATAATTTAAGACTTTGATGATGCCATAACTCATGGCATTGATGATGTCATAACTCATGGCATTGATGATGTCATAATTCAAGGCTTTGATGATGTCATAATTCAAGACTGATGATGTCACAATTCAAGGCTTTAATGATGTCATAACTCAAGACTTTAATGATGTTATAACTCAAGGGTTTGATGATGTAATAATTCAAGGCATCAATGATGTCATAATTTAAGACTTTGATGATGTCATAACTCATGGCATTGATGATGTCATAACTCATGGCATTGATGATGTCAATTCGAAGCTTTGATGATGAGATACATCTCTTTTCCACATGTAATTTACATAGAATTTATTCCCACTCCTTTGTGTTCTTGTTTGGTCTTATACAGAAATATGTTATTTTACACATTGTATCAAACATTGGAAATAATGCAGACAAGATGCTGATGATCTCAATGGCAGTAATCTAAGAGATTCATATTTGATTTTGAATAATCCCAATCTTGATTCTGATGTTACTGCTGATCACGATTTCGATCTCGATTCTGATTCTGATTCTGATTCTGATTCTGATTCTGATTCTGATTCTGATCATTTGACTTCAAGTACTCATTATATAATTCAGTATAAACTGACAGCTGGCAGTGACCACCATTAGGCTATTTAAAAGTAAATTTAAAAGTAACACTGACTAATCAAGGTTAAATAATTAATTCCATGCAAACCTTGACTGGTGTCCACCGTCCAATCCATACTAATAATGGTGCAGTCATTTAACCTGCTAAACATACAGACAATAAAAACATTGTTTTTTCAATATTGTTCAAAATAATCAATCAACTTTCCATTGTTTTAACGCAAATTGTCAATTATTTTCCCCATAAGAGTTTTTTTTGTCCATTTTGAAGCAATGATATATGGAAAGGGTTTTTGGATCAATTTGTCCTCTTTTCAAAAATATTGCATGATTTTAACTGAGAATGGTGGGATTTTTCTTGAGAAAGTATCAGCCAAAGTTTTAAGATTTATTCCCTGAGGCACATATAATCTCACTCAGCAGTGTTCCCTCTAATGATAGCCAAATTTTGCTGTTGTGAGTCAAAATGAGAAAAACTGCCATTTCTTGTGAGTCACCACATAGTAAGAGATAGGGAGAACACCAAATTTTGATGTGTCACTAGAAATTGTGTGCATCAGTGGCGCGTCAAATTGGCTTAGAGGGCACACTGAATCTCAGTGTAAAAAGAAAGTGTATGATATGAACTTGCACTTTTGCTAGTCAGATTTACTCTGACATTGAAAATTTAACTTTCATTGTCGTTATCATTATGATAGTGTTACATGTAACTGACACACATTTCCTGCTATACCCTATTTGTACACACAGGACAGTCATAGTAACAGTTCCAATTATAGTTCTACTGATGCTCACATCACACAGTATCTAACACAGAGAGAAAACAGGTATCAGGAGGCACGCAATTCACCTATCCCCAAGGCAACAGATAATGAGCATCCTAAGATGAGGTGAGGCTGTTTCCATAGCAATGGCTCGTCATTTGTCAATGGTTGTCCTGTTGCCGTAGCAACTGCTTGTAATTTATGGACTGTTTGTTTGTTCCATATTCTTATCGTAGACTTTGTGTTAAGCTATATTATGTATGCATGGCTGCCAATGAGGGTATGAAAGCAGGGTTTTTAGTTTAGTGGTTAAGATTTAATCCATCCATCCTCATTCCTCTTCATTGCTTTGTAGACTAATCCATATTTTTTATCAGACAGTGCAAGGATTACAGAGATTAATGGCAGGAAAGATAATCCTAATCCATGTTCTCAAGTGTTTATTAAAAAGTACATCAAAATGTACGTCAATTGTGTTGTTAGTATGCCATATTCTAGTTGCTTTACCTTGCTGTTGTGTACAAAAGAAGCATCCAGTGACGGCACCCCAGATGAAAATGATGGCTAAAATTTTCATCGTGGGTTCCAAAAGCATGGCAGTAAAAGTCCACAAGACAAGTACATCAGGAACTGAAAACAGAAACAGCATAACTATTTGAACTAATTGAGAATATTCATCAATGCTTATTATGAAATTCCAGAAAGGAGAATTTTAACAGTTTGCTACACTACTGAATAATTCTAGCCAATATTTCCATCAAAAATCTGCTTTTGAATAGTACATAGACTGTAAGATATTCCTGATCATTCTGCTGTCATTGGTCTGCTCTTCGAGTGTTGGCTGATATATCAGCATGACACATAACTTTCAGACTATATAGCACCCCTAGTGGCCAAACTGTACATTCTTTTGTTTTTCCCAATAACTGGCATATGGCATATTGAAAACATTTTCTATGTTTCAACAATATTTGTGCAAAAAAAAAAAAAAAAAGTCTACTTACTATGAGGGATTTCCCTTACACTTTGTAACAGTACTTGAAGAAATTTGATATATTTTCTACGTTAAATATCATCAAAGTTAGATGTGCTAAGAGGTGAATAGGTAGTGTGAAAATTGTCACACATTGACTGTTATGCTCTAACTATTGTGTTGATCTTTTTATCATATAGGCATGCCGGTGGTAGAGACTCTCCCAGTGTTCATGCAGTGAAGCAAAGTAGGCCTCGTAGTACATACAATTTGGATCATACAAAACCCGAACTTAGGTACTCAGATTACTATGCACGCCAGCCAAAGTCAATGGCTACATATGGTAGTCTAGGGAGGCCGCCCAAACTACAGACTAATACACAGCCACAACAAGGCTCTGATAAAGGACAATATGATCATGCCACTGTGCCGGGAAGGACGACACCATCGCTAATATCACAATCACAACAACAAAAACGACAGGTGTCTGATAGAGAACAATATCCTCATTCAAATGTATCTGGTAGGAGAACACCATCATTACAAACGCAATCACAATCACAACAAAAGCAACAATTCCCTGATAGAGGGCAGTATTCACATTCAAGCACAACAGGGCGGTCAACACCCTCTTTACAGTCACAATCGCAACATCAAATTCCTGATAGAGGGCAGTATTCACAGTTAAGTGCACCAGGGAGGTCAACACCATCTTTACAATCACAATCACAACAGTTACCAGATAGAGGGCAGTATTCACACTCAAGCACGCCAGGGAGGTCAACACCATCATTGCCTTCCCAATCACATCAGTTGTCTGATAGAGGGCAGTATTCACACTCAAGTGCACAAGGGAGGTCAACACCATCGCTACAGACACAGTCACAATCTCAACAACCTTCTAATGAAGGACATTATTCTCATAGGAATACCCACGGAAGATCAACCCCTAATTTCCTGGTGCAGGCACAGAGCCAATCCCATTATCCAGTGGTGAGTTCTCAGGGAAGGAGCACACCATCACTAAGGACTGATTACCAGGATAATGCTGTGTACCATGGAGATGGAAAATCACGGACATATGATGACACAAGGAATTATGCCGATTCTAGACATTATAAGGACAACAGGAACTATCATGATGATAGAAATCAGGAAAGTTCCGGATACTACGCAGACAATTATGGTGAATCTGTGTATTCGCAAGATACATGGAACCACCGAGATAATAAATACAATACTAACCCCAAAAGTTACAGGCATTCCACCCCATTGGATGATGAATATAGCTATAGTCACCACCAAGGAAACCAACGGAATTATGCGGATGCCAGGAACTATGAAGATTCCAGGAATTATTCTAACCCTGGAAATTATAGTGACTCACGGAATCACGACAACGCAAGAGATTACAGGGATTCAAAATATTATTACAGAGATCCCAGAGACCCAGAGAAAGTATGAGACTTGGTTTTAATTTGGGAATCATGGTTGTCATGTGAACAGTCATACAGCCAATCATTTCAACTATTGGTCCTGATATGATGTCATGTGACAAGCCTTACTTGCATATTTAATACATAATTTGCATATTTAATGCTTGTTTTTTCAGCCAAGAGTATCAAGGTTAATAAAAAATTAATTTCATTTACTGCTGTAGCATTAGCAGCAGAATTGTAAATATATTATGTGTATAAGCCATAATACTATTTTTTGGGCAACTGTGAACTTGACATTTACCCTTGTATTTGCAGTGGATTGAGTCGTCTACATCGCAAACTTATAGGGATAAACTGGTATACATTGTAGTAGGTAAATATCAGTGCTTCCATGGAATAAACCCAGCCACCCCTATATTTCAGTTATACTTGGTATGATCCTACCTTATTCTGTATTTGGATTGAACCAAATCAAATTATTAGAGGGGTTGAATATTTTTTTGGTGATGAGTTGAATCACTTATCATTAAAGAAGTGTGGAATATTGCAATTTCTTTTTTTTCTGTTTCTTTGTCTTTTTTTTTTTTTTTACAATGTCATGATAATTACACATATCAAAAAATTCTTTACACAAAATTTGGAATTACTTTTGCAAAAGTTTGCATTTAATTATTTATAATTGTAAAAGTGATTTTGTGTCCATTGTACTTTATTTAGTGATTTTAAACTGTAGATAAAATGGATCAAAAAACTGCATGAGGATGAAATGAAATCATTGCATACTAAGTCCTGCGATGCAGAGTAAGTGATATTTTTAAAGAGTTGAAACCAAATGCTTTATTTTTCCAAAATGGAGACTAGGTTGTGAGAGAAAGGGTGTGTATTTAACGACAAGTGTCTATTTTTCGTATGATTGATTTTTTTTTTTCATCTCCAGTCTGTTTGTAAGTTAAGGTGTAGGCAGGTCGCTTGACAGTATTATAATCCAATTTGAAGAGATACAGTAGTAATGGTCATATTAAGCCAACCAAAATAAGTTACTATGTCTGTCTGTGTTACACAGCAAAAAGGCTAGGTGCCCACCATCACCACCACCCTCCCCACCCTCCCCACCCCTCCTCCTGTTGTACATTGATCTTTCAAAGGGGACACACTTGTACCAATGAAATCTGAAATGACTGAAGACTGCATTCTGGAAAACTCTCTAATTTGACCCAGCTTTAGATGAATGAGTTACACGCATAGCCCCTGGTTGTTGAGGATCTATGTTTACAGTTACAAGAAACAGCTAAATTAAAGTGGTGGTGGGGGGGGGGGGGGGGGGGTCTATCTAACATAAGGAAATCATTATCCAAACTGGACACCATATATGTGTGTGATGAGTTTCAACTCTCATCTCGTATAACAAATTTACTGTACCAGGTGATGGTGAACTTGATCCAAATTCATCACAAAGCATAGTCAAAAACAAATAGAATTCATCTCTGAGTATCATAATTATTTCTATGTGTTGTCTTCATCAGCATCTTTTATGTAGCTGTATGATTCATTGTAGCAAGCTGACATACCCCATTATACCCAATCCCCACTCTTATATGATATGACAGCTCACCAATTCATGTAGTAGACTCACCACTGTCATCATATTGCTATAGTTCAGTGTAGAGATTAAAATAGGTCCAGGACCACTAGTGCTTAGGCAAAGTAATCAGGCTCAACAAGTCTACCTCAGTCCACTCATCCCAGTTTACCCAATACTAACTAGAATTAATCATTAGTTTGTCCCAGATACCTCAACTCTATAGCTGCCTGTACCCCATTAACTGAACTAAACCAACAAGAAGTAGATAGAATACCAGATGCACCAACAGTTGAAGTTGACTTAGAACTTCGGAAAATCAACTACGGCTAAAAATCCCAACTTAGACATAACAGTAGATTTCATCCAATATTGCCTCGCACACCACAAATGTAACTACAGTCTTGTAATATACTATATAAACTTCACAGTTTGTGTTGTCTATGTGTCACATTGTTCAGCTCTAATCAGTCTTCTCTTTGCATACATGCTAATTTTAGTCTGTACAAGTGAACCATTGTCTGTGCATCACGTTACTCAGAGATGAAAGACAGCAGTCATCCTTTTTGATATCCACGTCTTTAAAATTTACATGATATTAATTGCATAATTTTTTTTGCGCCCCCCCCTCCCAGAAGTTAGACTGTATTACATCATGTTGCTTTGTCTTTGACAGTCTTGAAAGGGGATGGCCTATGCATGAGGGCGCCCTCACATGGTGTACCTTACAGACTACTAAAGCAGGTCATGCATCCAGATTCCTTTGATTAACAACAGCTGAGGGACACTATGCTCTGAAGGACATGTTATCCAAACTATCCAAACCTCCTTACATCAACAAATATACCTCCCACTAGAAAACTTGCCATATACATACTTTACACAAATTGTCCAAAGATTTCACACATTTAACCTTGAACCATATCATACAGAAATAGATACATATTTCTATTTAATCAAATATGCTTTCACGTTTATTTTCCTATTCTTTCTACAAAGTCACAAGTCATTCTTGTCATGCTTGTTAGTTGATGCTTCAGCCTTTTCACAGAATCTTTAATTTTGTAGTATTTTTTTTCATTATGTGGACTTCAACTTGTTAATCATTTTTCATGTACAAGGTTTGCCTCAGATCATACATAATTTTCCAGTTGCATGTGTAATTATTTATGTACGTGTAAACCGCCAACTTTGAAGCCACTTGTAAAAACAAAAGAAGTTTGATTCTGTGTCAATGGTGGAAGTCACATGTGCATACTTGCCTACAACAACTTGATCTTATCCACTCAACATGTCAATGTATTCAGTATCAATTTTCATATTAGCCACATTTTTCATCAGATTTTTCCCACCAAATATTGAGTTGCATTTATTTGTGTCAGTCCCTATTTTATGTACAATGTTACAGCCATGTTTTGGAAAATTTCAGATGCTTTGCCATTTTTAGATATAGGTAATAAAATATATAGTTGAGGATTTTTTATGTGCATTAGCTTTTGCTTTACTTCATTTTATTTTCACCAACAAACACAAAAAAGTTATTTTATATGTATGTATCGTGTAACAACAGAGATGAACTTCCTGTAAATATAATTTTGAAGTATCAGTCATTTGTATTCCCAAAAATTCACTTTGATGTGCATGTGTGCTGGCAAGAAAACAAAAGTACAAAACAAAATACATGTTGGTGGCGCCCTTCAGTTTGCGTAGACGTAGAGTTCAATTTGTTAGATATTTATATGAATTAATTCAACTCATTTTGCTTTGATTTCTGACTGGAGTACAGGAAAATTGTTACTGTGGCGAGACTTGGACATAGTGTATGTTTCAGTTTAATGATTTAAAGGCAAATGGAAAGAAGGAAAAATTATCACGTATCTTTTATATGCAGTTAAATAAATACAATGTTACAGGACTCTTTGTATGGCAAATTCTTGTTAGTTGATGTATATTTGAGACTTGATAGATGAGTGGTTGAATGAAGAAATGACAATGTTGTACAAATGTCAAGTTATATTATCCTTTTGTAGTCTTTCAGGAAGTATACAGAGCTTTAACAGTCCCATCCATTGTTTGTAGTTACATACATAGTGTTACAGAAGAAATACCAGTGACATATCATTGCTGAAATGAGAGAGAGAGAGAGAGAGAGAGAGAGAGAGAGAGAGAGAGAGAGAGAGAGAGAGAGAGAGAGAGAGAGAGAGAGAGAGAGAGAGAGAGAGAGAGAGAGACAGACAGACAGACAGAGACAGAGACAGAGAGAGTGTGTGTGTGTGTGTGTGTGTGTGCTGCTCCCAATTTCATTCTGTATAAACATGGGGTATATCAGTCTGTCACTTGGTAAATATTTCTGTTTAATATTGTAAAACATGTTGACTGCAAATGGTTGGAATCCTGCTTTGCTGTAATAAATGTATTCATGGAAAAAATTATTTTACTTCAATTGTAGTGGGGTAGAGAATAAGAACAATCGTTTCCTTTCCCAAATGATCAGCACAAAAAAAGAAATGGCTATTAAACAAGAAAAAGAGAAATATGACCACGTGCACGAGGTATGTTATTGGTGATCTTTTTATGGTTTATAGTTCTGTAAAATAGTGTAATGCGTTTATCCCGGGATTTACGGGGTTTATGTCAGTACGCGCGAGTGCAGCGCCCCCATGACCAGTGTTGACCTCTGGAAATGTGAACCCAAAGTCATACTGGGGGTCGCCACGACGAAGCGAAGACTTTCTTTTCTCGAGAGTCCATCTTCGCAATGACATCATAATTTAAGAAAGCACGAATATTGGAAAAGAACCAAGGAATATTGAAAAGGTACAGACACATTTATTACATGTATGTATGTAAGTTTTCATCAAACATTGAAACTACTAGACCCTCTTGCAGCGGACAGGAATTTGGTCCTTTAAATTTAAAAATTGACAGACAACAGTACGAGTCATTATCCATTAACTTTCGTAACACCCTGGCTGCAAAGAGAACTGGAGGGTCCAGCTGCCCCGAATTCTTACCACACCATCAATTTGTAGTATCATTAATACAGTCCATTTCAAAATGGCATATGTTTATGACAACAATTGAGACTAAGAGACGTACGTACACTGCAAAATTTCATGAAGCGGTGATAACGTCAGAGCTGTGTCTGTACATGTAAAGTGTCAAGGAGACAAGACAGACCTCATGATTCATGAACACACTGTCACAGTGACTGTCAACAGTATTGTCTTTGTTATCACAAATTGTACTGTTACCTTCATAAAATGAAGATTTGTGGGTTTTTATCCAAATTTCCTTTTACATGTTAACAGTCTTAAAGATTTACTCCACACAATTGCTGTTATTTTTTGTATGCTTTACCATGTTTGATAAGGCATTGATTGATTGATTGATTGATTGATTGATTGATTGATTGATTGATTGATTGATTGATCTGTCTGTGTCCATCTCTCAAATAGCTCAAACTTTTCTAGCTGAGTTGACATACAGGCTCATCAGTGTTCTGGTGAAGAATGTTGTTGAGCCACGTACATGGCCCAGTCTCTGGGATCTAATTGCCTAATTAACTCCCTACTATATGTAATGTACAGTTTTGTTTCTGTATTTCCTACAGTGTAATCTATTGTAGCACAGATTTAGAAAGAACTGACCATGGCAAACTACGGACATAGCTTACTCTCCAAACTTGATTCTGAAGATTCAGGAGAGGATGATATGTACTATATAAGTGAACCCACTACTAGAAATGATAGACCATGCTGGAAGACAGGCAAAGGACTTTGTTGCATTGTTCTGACATTAATTAGTGTGGCTCTTTTGGCAAGTGTTGTTCTTTACTTTGCAAGGCATGCTCTAATAATGAGTAATAATGACTGCACAGTGCAAACAGAGTGTGGTACTGTGATGGGAGAGCATCGCAATGGAGCATATGTTTTCAAAGGTATACCGTATGCAGCAGCACCAGTAGGACAGTTACGTTGGCAAGAACCAGTCGCGCTGAAAAAGAACACGTCTTGTTGGAGTGGTGTATACCAGGCCAAACGTTTCAGTAGTGTCTGTGCACAACAAGATATGAATAATGATTTTGAAGGTGTCATTGGGAGTGAAGATTGCCTGTATCTGAATGTATGGACACCAACTATCAACCAGAGTGCTAATCTGCCAGTTATGGTCTTTATTCATGGTGGATCTCTCAATTTTTTGGGTGGAAGCACTCCAGGTTATTACCCAAATGAAGAACTCGTTGCAAACAGTGGTATTGTCTTTGTCAATTTCAACTACAGACTAAATGCATTTGGGTTCATGGCTTTGGATATCTTGTCCCAAGAATCTAGTACCAAGACGTCGGGAAACTATGGATTTCGGGATCAGATCATGGCAATGCAGTGGGTACATGATAACATTAAGAATTTTGGAGGTAATCCTCAGAAGGTGACTTTATTTGGTCACAGCTCTGGAGCAACTTCTGTATATGCTCACCTTGTATCACCACTAACAGAAGGTAAGTTTCACACATAGAGGCATACACCATACTACCATGCAGAAGCCAAGATATTGCCTTTGGACAGAAAATATGGATTTGTACCCTGGTGGTACTACATCTCTACAACCCATGTCTATGTCACTTCTTCTGCAGTGCTCAAAATATGTATTAAACGTTCCAAATCACTATTAGGCTTGAGGAGGTATAACTATATTATTCTCGATATTTTTCTGTATCATTGTGAATGGAAAATATGAGTGACCTAAGGATTTGTCTACTTTCCCAGTGACTTTTAGTGAGAAGGCCCCTTAGGTCACTTGTATTTTTCTTTGGCTGAACGAAGAAAAATATTAGGAAATAATATCTAATTATACACACATCATTACAATATTTGTATTACTATGGACAAATGTTAAGTGCCACACATGTGCAATAATTAGCCTGAATGGGATGCCGCCCAAAGGGGGCTATTACATTGGGTTCTATCCATCTGCCCTTCTGTGCATGCGCTCACCATCATATCTCGAGCATGCGTCAACCGATTTCAGTCAAACCTGCCACAAAGATGACATGTTGTGTGAGACATATACACGTCACTTTGTTTTGCGACTGAATCAAATATGGCCAAATTGACGTCCATATTTGTTGTTAAAGTTCACAATATGAATCATTGCTTTGGAGGTGTAATATGTAGTGACTCCATTCAAGTGCCTATACCCATATTTTATCAAAATATGAACTTTCTTTTAAGACCTTAGAAAGTCTTCTTCAAGGTCAAATAGCCAAATTTGGGTAATCTTCATAGCTTTTGAATCAAACATTTTAAGTGATACTATTTTAGTCATGATTTGGATTTGACTGTGTGAGGCATATGCAAATCACTTAATTTTATGACCTTGGCCTCTATAGCATGAAAGCAGTCATATTTGTGACACAAAGCACATTTTGCCTGTTATCTCCAAAAGTTTGATACCTATGGATACCATTCAAGTGTCTACCCTTATATTTTCAATGATGAACTTTCTAATGAGACCATGACCTTTGACCTTGGCAAACATTTTCAAGGTGAGGCAAGAGAAAGGGTTACATTCTACCTGTACACTTACGACAGCCAAATATTATTGCTAATTATACCGAAAACCCAGCACTACAAACATTTACATCCCTGGAAAGTCCAACAAAGCATTTCCATGTTAAAATTTGCCAAAATGCCCACCATCTTGCACAATACAACACACAAGTTGGGGACTATGTTTTCAATTGAAGTCTTGTTTTCCATATCATATCCATATTGTAAGATCAATCTCCTTTGTGATACCACCTTAGCTTTTATCACAATTTTAACCAAATGTTGATTAATTTTCAATATTGTGTCCAACATTGTCACCAAAAATGTGTACGTTGTTCATCTAAATGTGTTGTACCACTTTGGGTTATATATGGTGTTGAAACCTTTACTGCCCAGGTACAGGTTATACAGACATCAGTAGCATGACTTACAAGCCTCACCCCGTATATTTTTTCTTTTTCATGTTTAATTTTCAGGATTATTTCAGAGAGCATGGATGATGAGCAGTTCTGTTATATTTAATAAAACGCTGGCAGATGCAGCAAAAGACAACCTGGTTTTCCTTGAGAACACTGGATGCAAGGATGTCAAATGCTTGAGAGATTTATCTCCTGACAAAGTTCTCACATCTATTCCCTGGGAAGTCTATCCAAGCTGGGGTGCTTTGATAACAGGTAAAGGGAAAAATGATAAAAAACAAAGTAATTTTGTTGCATTTCCATGGGGGCGCTTTTTATATGATTTTTGTAATATTCACATTCTCGACAAATATTTTAGGATTCAGGTTTGTTCTGAGATAAATATTTTGGCATGTCACTTTCCTTTCAATTGAAAAAAAGAAAATTGACTAAACTTCAACAGACTTAACCCAGAGAATCCATTTTCCTGCCAAACTAATCACTACAATATTGCATCAAGTTCTCCAACATTCCATTGTTGGCAATAACTGTGTGAAAAATGATGTACCAAGTGTAAACAGTGTCAGCCCTCGAAAAGTTTGACAGTTTATGAGTTACATAGTTTGATGTATGATATTGTACTATTTTATTGTACATAAGCAGTTTTATTTTGTGTATTTATGTGGCATGTGTGTATTGTTGGTACTGTCACCCAGCTTCTAAATAGGCTTTGTTGAGAATTAGCCTAGCTGTAGAAGTAAAAGTAGAAACTTAACTCTGTGTACACAGTGTGTTTAGATATATCCTAATTACACACACCATGATGATGTATACCATATGCCTTTTTTTTTAGATATTAGTACTAGTAGTAGAATGCTGTTGAAATTTGACATTGAATAGCCATTTTTAATGTGCAATGCATGATGGACTGTGTGTGTATAGTCACCTGTAGCGTTTTGCACAGTATTTAATGGACAGGACAAGACAGTAGTATATGTGTGTTTTCTATCACCATATAGACCTACCAGACATAGCATATCCCTGTATATACCATGTGTAGCCCTATTTTCTATCACCAATAGACCTACCAAACATAGCATATCCCTGTATATACCATGTGTAGCCCTGTTTTCTATCACCAATATAGACCTACCAGACATAGCACATCTCTGTATATACCATGTGTAGCCCTGTTTTCTATCACCAATAGACCTACCAAACATAGCATATCCCTGTATATACCATGTGTAGCCCTGTTTTCTATCACCATATAGACCTACCAGACATAGCACATCTCTGTATATACCATGTGTAGCCCTATTTTCTATCACCAATAGACCTGCCAGACATAGCATATCTCTGTATATACCATGTGTAGCCCTATTTTCTATCACCAATAGACCTACCAAACATAGCATATCTCTGTATATATCACGTGTAGCCCTGTTTTCTATCACCAACAGACCTACCAGACATAGCATATCCCTGTATATACCATGTGTAGCCCTGTTTTCTATCACCATATAGACCTACCAGACATAGCACATCTCTGTATATACCATGTGTAGCCCTGTTTTCTATCACCAATAGACCTACCAAACATAGCATATCCCTGTATATACCATGTGTAGCCCTGTTTTCTATCACCAATAGACCTACCAGACATAGCATATCTCTGTATATACCATGTGTAGCCCTATTTTCTATCACCAATAGACCTGCCAGACATAGCATATCCCTGTATATACCATGTGTAGCCCTGTTTTCTATCACCAATAGACCTACCAGACATAGCATATCTCTGTATATACCATGTGTAGCCCTATTTTCTATCACCAATAGACCTGCCAGACATAGCATATCCCTGTATATACCATGTGTAGCCCTATTTTCTATCACCAATAGACCGACCAAACATAGCATATCTCTGTATATACCATGTGTAGCCCTGTTTTCTATCACCAATAGACCTACTAGACATAGCATATCTCTGTATATACCATGTGTAGCCCTATTTTCTATCACCAATAGACCTACCAGACATAGCATATCTCTGTATATACCATGTGTAGCCCTGTTTTCTATCACCAATAGACCTACCAGACATAGCATATCTCTGTATATACCATGTGTAGCCCTATTTTCTATCACCAATAGACCGACCAAACATAGCATATCTCTGTATATACCATGTGTAGCCCTGTTTTCTATCACCAATAGACCGACCAAACATAGCATATCTCTGTATATACCATGTGTAGCCCTATTTTCTATCACCAATAGACCGACCAAACATAGCATATCTCTGTATATACCATGTGTAGCCCTGTTTTCTATCACCAATAGACCGACCAAACATAGCATATCTCTGTATATACCATGTGTAGCCCTATTTTCTATCACCAATAGACCTACCAGACATAGCATATCTCTGTATATACCATGTGTAGCCCTGTTTTCTATCACCAATAGACCTACCAGACATACATGTAGCATATCTCTGTATATACCATGTGTAGTCCTATTTTCTATCACCAATAGACCTACCAGACATAGCATATCTCTGTATATACAATGTGTAGCCCTGTTTTCTATCACCAATAGACCTACCAAACATAGCATATCCCTGTATATACCATGTGTAGCCCTATTTTCTATCACCAATAGACCTACCAGACATAGCATATCTCTGTATATACCACGTGTAGCCCTGTTTTCTATCACCAACAGACCTACCAGACATAGCATATCCCTGTATATACCATGTGTAGCCCTATTTTCTATCACCAATAGACCTACCAGACATAGCATATCCCTGTATATACCATGTGCATTTAGATATATCCATGTTTTCTATCACAAACAGACCTACCAGATAAGAATAGATTCTATGGTGCGATAGCTATAGTAGATGGTATTGTCGTACCAAACCGTCCATTTGACATGTGGCAGAGTGGACGTGGACATGACGTACCGGTGGTTGTTGGTAAGTTGTATGTCACTCTATCCTCAGAAGACCATTACACTTGGGTGAATGGTTTTACCATAAAGTGTACTAAAATGCCATAGATTTTTTGCACCCCAAATAGGGTCTGTTCATCTGTCCATCCATGTATACATGTGTCCATCCATGTATGTGTGCATCCATTGTAATAATACATTCAGTTCTCTGACATGTAATACCCAATTTCATTCAAACTTTGCCAGTGGTGACATATCATATAGGACATATGCACATCACTTTTTTGTGACCTGTGCAAATTTGACCAAATGGTGGCCATTTTGGAGTTAAAAATCAAAATTTACTGCATAACTCTAAAACTATATCACATAGAGACGCCATTCAAGTGTCTACCCAATATTATCAGGTGCAACTTTTATTTTGCGACCTTGACTGTATCAGTTCTGAGTTCTGAAAGAAATTATCTGTCTTGAATATCATGTTTCAAGTTGCCATCAAATAATGAAGAAAACACTGGTCTATCTTACAGGTACCACGGCTCAAGAAATAGACTTTGCTCCTGTGTCAGACGATATATCAAACTGGACCTGGGATACGTTTGATGCAGCTTTGAAAGGTAAGTGAATGATTGTACACCCATGGAGCTAAATGATACTACCATACTGTGGAAATCAAGCTATAGGCTAACTAAGATAGACATAAGCTGAAACTATTGTTGATATACTACTATGGAAATCAGGCTATAGTCAAACTAAGATAGCCACAAACTAAAACTATTGTTGATGTACTACTATGGTAATCAAGCTATAGGCAAACTAAGATAGACACAAAACTAAAACTATTGTTGATATACTACTATGGAAATCAGGCTATAGCCAAACTAAGATAGCCACAAACTAAAATTATTGTTGATGTATTACTATGGAAATCAAACTGTCGGCAAACTAAGATAGACACAAACTAAAACTTATTGATATACTACTATGGAAATCAGGCTATAGTCAAACTAAGATAGAAACTAAAACTATTGTTACAACATGTTGATATAAGCTATCACTGGACTTTGATACAATTGCGCTCACAGTAGGGTGACATCTCTGATATTGAGTTTATCGCATGTGGCAACACATTCAACCTCATCCAGTGTTTACACTATTTTAACTACAGGGTGATTGTATATAACCAAGGAACAACTATCACCTGCTTGTGTAATCTACCACATTGAACAAAATTAGTTTTTAGTTTTTGTCTATTTTAGTTTAAATATTAAAAAAAAAAACTATTAACTTGCAATTTTTTTTTACATCACATCTAAACTAATGATTGAGTATACCATAATATGAAATCTTCTGTCACTTTTTTTTTCAGCAAAACTGGATCCCTTTGAAGAAAATATTACAGAACAAGCCAAAGTGCTATACCCGGAAACTGGAACCCCAGAATATGTCTACACTACAATGGTATCAGATTTAAGAGTTGGCTGTCCTAATGATGTTCTGAGTGCCACGGCTGCTGCAGCATTACAATCATCAGTCTATCGTTATATTACCACATCGAGGCCATCACAACCTGTCAGTGCTTTCAAACCGTTCAAATCCACCTATGCTTTCCATGGTTGGGACTGTTTCGCATTTTTTGATACTCTTGGTCAATTCCTGTCTACACCCTCCAAGGAAGATGTAAAATTCAGTAAGAAAATGCAAGAACTATTTCTTGGGTTTGCAAGAGATGGTAAAATGCCTGCTGAATGGCAACCATTTCCGGAATCTACGGCATTGATAGCTACAAATCTAACCACCGTGAAGAGATACCATGCAGCGGAATGTGATTTCTGGACGAAGCATGGATTTTTCTCATATGCATGGATCAACTGATAGCAACAACCCTTTAAACTTAGATGGAATGTTCTGAAGATACATATGTACAATAGTGACACCCAAGATAAACCATTTAGTATAGGGGTAAACTAGTCAAAATTTACTGTAAAATGATCTCCATGAATTTATGATCATTCCTGACTTGTAAAGTGAAATGACAGGACTACAGTGTACCCAGAACCAGACCCAGTCCTGGACTCAAGATTTACTGTCAGATAAGAAAACATTGATTCAAAGCTGTGATCACAAAATTAATGTCATCACAACTATTAAAATAAATTTTTCAAGAATTGCCTTAATGACAAAATTATTAAACATATGATTAAGACATACAATCTAGCCACCATGTATTCAATATGGCTGAAACCAGATCTTAGTTAACGACATGTGGCAGTTCACTCTCTTCCAAACACATGAATTTAACAGAATTAGAATCACTTGTAACCACTGTGGAAATTAGAATTACTGCTCTCATAGGCAGAAAACAATAGAAAACAGTGCAAAACAAAACTAGAGTACAGTAGTAGGATAATCTCATACATAAATGTACTACAGATAATGACAGTGGTATGGTTAATGTTGAAATCAGAGATAACAGACACATAATAAGAAGATATATACATTTTATGTGTTGTAGACCACAATATTCCTGTCTTCAAAATTTCAAAATTTGTTTAGGTTTACATTGTTGATAGGAAAGCATACATACAACAAACCAGCAATTACATAATCTTACTCTTTTCTACCCTTCCATAATCATGCTAAGATTTTTCACCCCCCAAAAAATGAAATTATTTACTGATATTCGGAATGTACATAAACACTTCAAAGCATATGGACTTCAAGATAGGGTTGTTGAATCATGCTGAAAGGTGATGTTGTTCCTCTGTCTGGGCCTAGCGCCCTCAGTGGCAACCTTCAGTTACTTGTACAGCAAGCATGTTAGCTTGAGGGTCTAGCAGTGAGACTACACCCAACTCCCACACCGGTAGGTTCCTAAAAGGGGTTGACCGATGTGTGAGGGTGCCCCATCACCCTACAGACTACAAAGCATGATGTTCAAAGCAAAATGGGAAACATTCACAATCGCAGCCGATGACAGTTATCCACATTTTACAAATATACAAAGCAGCAAGCAATATTAAATCTAATCAGAACATTATCTTATTTTTTTGTAATTCTTTTAAAATGAAACTCTTGCCTTAAGCTCTCTTTTGCCAAGTTTTGAAAAAAAGTTAGAAGTAGCTTGTCCTTGTCTGAAAATCAGACTCTAAGTTTTTCACTTACACATGTAATCCCATACTTTTATCATGACTTGTGTTCTGAGATAAAAATGGTTGGGTTTCTGTGATATCAAAGTATGGACAGCAAGAATTTGGGGAATCTGTAGTAAAAGTTGTACTATCAGTTTGTTAAACTGCACATATGGATGAGGATTGGGTATTTATTTTGGATTTCTAATTTTTAAGACAATTTTATCATGGCTTCCTACTTGAAAAATCAATGTGAAACAACGTAGACCAAGTCTGTGTTTGTAACTCAATACTTTGCCAAAAGCTAAAAGATGTTTGTTATTGTACATACAATAACAAATATTTTACATTTTTTTAAATCTTTTACAATGTATTGAGTTACAAACACAGACTTTGTCAATGTTGTTTCACATTGATTTTTTAAGTAGCAAGCCATGATAAAAAATGTTTCATAAATTAGAAAATCCAAAATAAATACCCAATTCTCATCCATATGGCCACTAAAATTTATAGTTTCAGAAGTACAAATGTTAAATTAGATAACATTCATGATGTATATTAGGGTAGGTACAATGGCCAGTTTCATAGGTCAATCACATCACATAAATATATCATCTTTATTTATACTAGGTAGGTAGTTAAGTATATAAACAATTATCTGCCAAGAAGTCCAGTGAGGGCCATCCCTCATGAGTTCAGTGTTAATGCAGGAGGAAACCGGAGTACCAAGGGAAAACCTGTGTTTGTCTGTAGAGTCAAAAATTGAACAACACTCTTCTTAATTACAGCGTGGTAAATTTAATCAAACCCTGAATGAGTTCGAACCCTGACCACAGTGGTAAGAGGCAAGTGGTTTAATCACTTAGCCACTGAAAACCCATCACAAAATATATTTCATCTTTGAATGTTTTGAAGATTTACTATTATTATGTTATTACTCACTTTATCATGTGCAAGCCAAGTTGTACATGTTTGAACAGAAAAAATGGGATGTAGTTTTCGGTTCAACATCACAACAATCCATGTCTCAGTCAATGGTTTTACATATTCATTTGAGTCATGGTTGTCAAATGGTTGAGTGGTCGGCTTGGAGTCTGCAGGTTATAGGTTTGAGTCCTGTCATTTGTTTCTGAATGGTTAAAGTCCTTGGGCAAGATTTGAACCATATGCATGATTCTGCCTTCAGTCCATCCAGCTGTATAATTGGGGACCTGGTAGGATAGAGGTTGCAATGTGAATGCTTTGATCCTATGCAATTACAAAGGCTGCAATGGATTGTATGTGCTTTAGGGATATATAGATAAGGTAATGAAGAGAGTAGTTGTGCTGTTTTTGAACTATACCTGGGGTAATAATTGTAAAGTGCTTTCAGCAGTTTTTGAAAAACAATATATCTATCCCACCTAAGAATCTTAAAACTTGTGTAAATATGTACAATGTATGTCTTCTTTTTTTAAATGGTGAAAAGTGGAAAGTGATATGAATGAATAAGTATGATTTATTTCATTCTGTTGTCACTTTCCAATTATTACAAAAAAAAATTCATGTAATGTATCTCAGAATATAAAGAAATGGTACATTCCTTGGTACATTTGTTCTTAATTTGCATGTTTCAACATTAAAGATTAATGATTTCATTTTCAAATTTATTACATAAATTGTTTACGTATATTTTGTTGTGTTTTATAACCTTGTTTCAGGGAAATGAAAGAAGAAACTATATTTTACTTCTACATCGGTAGGATGTTTGAATATACTATAATTTATATTTTCAGAAACTGTTTACTTTACTTATAAATTTGAATTAACTATGTAAACTACATAAATTATAGAATAGCTACCATTTAAATCTCATAACACAGACTAATTGTGAAGGGGCATTACACAATTGGTGCTATGCGACCTTTGACATTGGAAGGCATTGTGGGAGAATCCAATATGGCTGCCACTTGGTCACTCAAATTATTAATTAGATGAAACACATACAGTTACATGTGATGATAGTTACAGCATATAAGAGTTATTTTTATTTGTGTGAAAAGATAGCTTTTACTGTTTTTATTTTTTTATTATCTTTATTGATCTTACAGTTTTGTTCTAAAGGCAGGCAACTTTCTTTTGACAATGTGTGTTAGCCTCATAAAAGCAAGCTCAAGATGGTGTATTATACAGAATGCACTACTGGGTATATTTGTAGTGTGTTATGTTATGTTATCAGGGACAGTTTCTTGCCTATTACATGTAAAGCGTTTGAACATTCTATGCAATCAATCTTTAATACTTGGCAATTATGATATGCAAATTTTTATTTCAAGTCTATAAATAAACTTTTATAACAAATTCTTGCGTGAGAAAATAGTGGGGTTTTTTATAGAAAATAGTACACAACAGTCTGACCATTAGTTGTGTTCTATGGGTCAATATAGATCAAACAGGCATTGAGTCCAATCTTGAATCAACTTCGATGTGGTGAAGACTAATGCCAAATCCAAATAATATACCAAAGCCTGCTGTACACTTACACTGTATCATTCACTGGTTGATATCACCCTAGACTTTTTTTTTTTTTTTCTTTTTTTTTTTTTCTTTTTTTTTTTTTTTTTTTTTGGGGGGGGGGGGTGTCTCATAGAGGAGGCATGCAGTGATTTAGCATATTACCATTTTTGCAATAATTCATAATTTGCCATCATTTTTGCTGGAATTCATAATTTGCCATCATTTTTGCTAGGATTCACATCCATATGGCCACTTTAAAACTCTCAAATTTGACTGATCGTTATTTTATATGTAATAGTGCCACTATTATGTTATTAAATGCGTTGTATATTTCAGATGTTGGTTCTTTGTTATGATATGTTATCATTGAGAGAACTGTTCTAGTGTGCTCATTTTTGCTACTCTTAAATTATTTTTTTTCCTTGGTTAAAAAAATACCCATCGAAAATTCAATGACTGCAAGAAGTAATCAAGTTCATATTTATGAAATAACACAGTGGTCCATCTAATTTGACAAAAACTCGGAAACTGCTACGCTGCTTTTGATTGACTGACACGTGGTATTAACCACATGCATGGATCAAGTTGGTGAGAGTAAAATGTTCCCTTCCAAACAAACATGCTATATGTGTTGTCGTCCCTTCGTAGTGAACATATATACTAGTATTACATGCATATCCCTGTCTTCGTGAGATTTACTTTAGTGTTGCTCTCACAAAAATTGAAGAAGAGTTTATTCAGTAACAAGTGTCTAAAAATACAGCCAAACGTGTTCAATATGTAGAACAGTGTTATCCCATGACCGGATATATTTATTGTCATTTCTTCAAACTGATCTCCTGTACGTGAGTGAGTCACGAATCAAACTCAGCACTGTCGCACACAGAATCCTGTTGTAATTATAAAGTGCAAACAACACCATAACCATGTAAAAAAAACATCGCCATTTTAAACACGTTCTAAGGGAGCTTTCATTAATTACAAGGGGCGGGGAAATCACGCACAGTCTTTTGCATAAAATTTGAGACCCCCTCTTCTGGTTTCCCTAAGTTGCCCTCCCTCAATTTCGTTTCCCTAAAACACCCCCCCCCCCTTTACTCTTGTGACACTCGCCCCTTTCCTCGCATCAAAACTATAACAATTCATTCACTGCATGTTGTCAACCAGAGTGCTTTGACTGGTACGTCCTGATATTACGGTATATAAATGGCGGCAGTGGTAGAATGTGGCATCAGTGGGATTTGGCAATGGCGGTAGAGGTGGGATGCCAACATCACAAAATAATGCAAGCTAGATAATACAATGAGTGGAAGTAAAATGTGACCCTCCCCTAATCTAAAATATGGTCCTTCCCGAAAATACCGGTAGTTAAATTCGAAACACTATTGTCGACGTTTGCTCAACCCTCTCCCCTTCTTCCATCCGCCATCCCTTCATTCCCCATGTTTAAACGATGTATTAAAATTATGAGAGAAAGTATCAAGGTCCGTATGATGATCTTTGATGTGCTTTCACAAATATCTGGTGGTTCTTTATAGACATTTATAATTATATCAATACTGCCCTCTGGAGAGTAGGATCCGCATAATTCCTTTAAACTGATGAAATCGCGGTGTGTTGAACCATCGCATGTTTTATCTTTTCACAGTTAAACAAATGAAATGAAATATTCACTCTAGAGTAAGTTACAATCGTAATAAAATACCAAACTGATGACACATTATTTTACTGATCTGATACTCGCCCAGTGGACTTTCTCTTTCACCCAGTCTGTAGCAACCGCGACCGGGATTCAGAAAACTCGAGTATAGTATATTCTAGATCTGTGAACGAACTAAAGAAAGAAGAGTTGATTAAACGTATTATACAAACCTTACTGTTCTGAATGTTTAATTTAAGGCATGTTTTAGCTACAATTACAAACCTTAGACTAACGCGAAAAAGATGACCCTTCCCCTAGTCCATTGTGCTATTAAAAATGACCCTACATTACGACCCAAAAGTATGGTTTACAAATGCTGTCAGACATGGAAATTAAGGACACTATACACTAGCTCCAGGATCAATGGTTTACATTATTCAATCCCACTGCTGCCACCGCGTTCAAAGTTTAAAGGCATTTGTTTATTTGCCAACAACTACTACCACCACCACCACAGTAAATTTGTGTGAAGGCATTGTTGTGTTTGGATCTCATTTTCTAAAACACTGTATGGCCCTCCCCGAGAACCGATTTGTAAAATGTACAGGCGACCCCCTAATTCCCCAGCCCTCCACCTTGTACTAGTAATTACTGAAGGCTCCCTTAATAGAATTAAATTAATTTATTGGTATTCCATGACGAGATACATTTTTGTATCCCGACCTGGATAAATGTCATTTGAACGCTCAAGAGTACATAAGTACGATATAGCACATGTAGAAATTAAATAGTCCTGCTTACAGACGGTTCACGCGTTTCGCTCAACACCAGGACGACTTACTCCGTTTGCAAGCAGGACATAAATGTGGAAACATGTAATATGTATTCTACTCTAAAAGATCTACAAAAAAAACCAAGGGTCGGACATAGGTTGTTCATCGGTGTAATTTTTCAGTACACGCGTTTGAAAAGTATCTGTTGTCCCAATGATCTTCCATGCGTTATTCAACTAGGGGAAACTACATAACATATTTGATATAGTGAGAGCAATATTTGGTCTTGTATTTGCAATTTTAACCCTACCCTAGATATAATTCAGGACAACTTGTGTAAAGAGTTTTATAAGTCTTGGTATAACGGCTTACATAATGATATTAGAAGAGATAAAAATAAGCTAAGAATATACATAATTATCAAGTCGGTATTTGAACTAGAAAGTTAATCTTACTAAGGTTGAGAATCCCAATTGCCGCAGATTACTATACTTAAAAAATTTAGAGTTTCTGATTTTCATTTACAAATAGAGTTGGGTAGAAGGTATACGCCCAAAATTCCTGCGAACCAGACTTTTCAAGTCTTGTCCTACAGTTGTTGAAGATGAATATCATTTTCTTATTGATAGCCAACAACATTATAATGAGAGGGGTGTTAGTTTCTTCTATGTCGCTGAAATATGTTCATTTTTTCATACCTTAAATAGTAAAGAATTTTTTTTGTATATTGTTACATGTAGTTAAGATGATAAACTTCCACTTGCGAAATTCCTTTCTGAAACGTGTAAATCAAAACAAATCTTTCCAGTTGCTAATTTATGAGTCTTTGTATTTATTATACCATGCTTTCCATAACATGTAATAAGTAATTATAAAGTATTATTAATGATCCCGATCCTGATAAACCAATGGTACGAGTGGTACCTGTCATCAATTTAATTTAGGACAATGTGGAAAGTACATGGTATGATTTTATCCGAATTGAGATAATTATCCCGATTGGGATAGATAGTCATGACTGATATATTGGTAAAGAGCATCTGTAGCATTTGTGTTTGTTTGTTTGTTTGTTTGTGTGTATTTGTCTGCATAACAGAAAATCGCTGGGAGGAATTCCCAAGACAAAAATTTTTAAATAAAAATTAATAAAAAAAGGGAAAAAAAAAGAGTTGTAACTTAAAAGAAGAAGGTACGATAAGAACTAATCGGTGAAAGAGCTGGCTAGATGTCTTATGTCTTATTTTACCTTTATTTCCATCGTTTTATGTTATTTCTTTTGTTCCAGTGTGATCGCCGCCTGAAGGCGATATAACAAATGACATTGAACGATGGAAATAGAGGTAAATTAAGACATCTAGTCGCTTTCACCACATTTGATTTTAAGTTAATCAAATTCTATAACAACGTAAATAGTGATCAACAGGTTTTTGCACCAAAATTCCAATGTGTGTTCAAGTTTAAGAACATGTTCAGAATATATTCGGAAATTTCCACCTCGAGAAATTAGATAAACTACAGTCTAGCACCATTTGTTTCTTACAGTGATACCATGCTAACATGGTTTTCCTTCATTTACAAATGTAAAGGCACATGTCAGAGAAGGATTACAATTTTGTGAGAATTTTTTTTTGTAGAGCTGTAAAAAAGTCTACCCCGAACAAAAAATGGCACCATGCATTTACAACCCTTCATGGCTCCGCTGATACGAGAACATGTGATTGAATTATGGGCCTTTACGGTGAATAAATTAAATGCTGTCATTAGCCTGGGACATGTCAAAACTCATCAAAATAATCGTCGCCATAACTTTTGATGCTTTTGAATTGTAAAGTAGTAAATCCATGTGGTCTGATTTATGAATGGTGATGATGATGAAATACACGTAGGCCTACATACACCACGTAGGCCTACATACCACACTGTGGTTGATGAAAATATATGTAGTCCGAAGCACATTGTAACTCATATCCACATATTCCTTTTATATCAATTTCAGTGGTTTGTCTGAAAACGGAATTGATACCTAGTACCTGTAAATCATACATCTAGTTTACATACTTGTGTTCGCTTCAGTCGACACGTAGAAGCGTATATAATTATACGTGTGGTCAATCGCAAATTCTCTCTCACTTTTCAACAGTTTTTTACAATTTACCTACAATAACCAGGTAACTGTTAATAAGTTTCAGGACAAACCTTAAAAAGATACCTTAATATTCACGAATTCCGTGTTTAACTACAGCGCCCCTGAACTTATACTTCGTATAGAAAACATGCGCTTGTAAATTTTCCGATTGATTGATTAATTGATGCACGATGCAGTTTGCGTGCAGGGCGACACAAACTTTGCATCTCCACAAGATAATATATTTTGAGTATGTATTTTCGAGAACTATAGACAATACACACACGCAATTACATAGAATTGTACCGAACCATACTAATCTATTGATCACGGCAACCGCTCCTCTTGATAGAAAGTCGTTTTGCCTCCAGTATTTTTTGGTCATGTCAAAATAATAGAAAAGAAATGTCGTGCTAGACGGGTCGGGATGAGACATTGACTTGATGCCCTGCAAATCTGTCAGTTTTCTCCGTGGTTCTTACGAAATGGGGGTGGGGGAGGGGGTGGAGGGGAAGGGTTGATTTTTCTTCCTCAGCTTTTAAAGATGAATAAGAAAAGGCAATGTTACAATAAAAATCAAAGTCAAACAAAAATAGTTCATGGCCCCCTGAAATGTATACAAGAATTTTCGTAGCCCCTCCCGGCTGCACATATTTTAATGTGTACTAATTATATACCCATTCATCCCCAATTCAGAGATGTACAGTATGGTACACTACATTACACACTGTAAAGTAACAGTGGAAATCAACTTCAGCGTCCATACATAACATGCGGAGAGATTTCTTTTATAGAGGGTTTTGTCTTCCAATCTTGAGTTTGGACAGAAACAGCACCCCCATGATATCTAGTGGGGAGGGTGTAAGCACATTTTTGTAAATAATGACACGTAGGAAGCCATCAATCCATAGATATTATCGGAAGCCATAGAGTACTTGAAAATTGTCTCAATAATATTCACATTTTAACTTACACAGATAGTTTGGCAGACACATACATTTGCTTGGCTATTGACTGCCTCATAATTAAATGTATGGTAAATAGGTAAATGAAGTGACCAACGTAAACGACTGCTCTTGAGGTTTGAATCGAATATTCAAAAAAGTCGAGGGGGAGAGAGAGAGAGAGAGAGAGAGAGAGAGAGAGAGAGAGAGAGAGAGAGAGAGAGAGAGAGAGAGAGAGAGAGAGAGAGAGAGAGAGAGAGAGAGAGAGATACTCAATACTAAATATACGTTGCAGAAGTAATTGCGGCGAAGCCGAGAGAAACTTTTTACAATGTAATTTACTCGATAAACGACCGCTACTGAGGTTTAAATTGGTTCAAATCATGACAAAAATATTTCGCCCCCCCCTTTCAGATAATCAGAATGTTCATGCCCCCCCCCCATTTCTCCCCCCCCCCCCCGCTGCCGTAAATTCTGATCCCAGCCTTGATAATCCATCAATATAATGCCATGTATGAAAGTTTTAATATGTATTTAAAATGCCGTGTATGCTTATGACGTCAACTCAATATGTACATAAATACTATATATGTATATAATGTTATGTATATCCTATACATTAAATTGTATTACATGTGTATATGTAGGCCTAGCCTAAGCTTACATTGTTCTACTAAAAAGTAAGTGTATGTGGCGTATATTTTTACAAACTAGGGATGAAATCGCAGTAACATATGAAGAACTGCTTTCCATTTCATCGTCTCAATGTTCCTTTCCGTAGTGTTTGCAATCGTTTGTAGCTGAATTCACAAATAAATATATTTTGGAAGTGTTGTAAGATCGATTTCCCAGCCATCATCACGATCATACCGAGAGACACAAACTTTACATTGATTGTGATGTCGTCTAATACATTCATTTTATTAGTGATTTTTTTGTACCCTACGTACGTACATTCATTGTAGTATATGTAAGTGTACACTTTACGGACAACTTTACCACGAAAATGAAGACTTTTCACACCTTTTCCGAACGTGTGAAGCATCAACATCTAACGGTTTTTAATACTCCACTCCCGGGGCCGGGCCCCTACTGTATGCAGGTATGTACAAACAGTACATGAACATTTTCTTTACCGTGGACACCGGCTTGTATGTAAAAATCATTGAAGATTATGGCCGTGAATATTTGTTGATGTACCAGTCACTTCACAAACCAACGGCTTGCTTATCATGTTTAGTAGGGACTATGGTTTAGGCGATGCCAATTTGTAAGTACCTAATAACGGTGTGTTGTTGGTTGGTAATTTTGACACGGGAAGTCTGTTTATTGTCCAATAGTTGACACACCTCGACGATCTCATTGATCTTCCTCTATGCTAATACAGGTCGCGTCACCGTCTTCAAGTATTCATCCGCGAAACATTAAATTGCTTGTTTTGCAGCATACTCGTAATGCATTTTAACTGAAAGTGGTGTTTTGTGTTTAAAATATATTATTTCATTAATAAACATGATGCGAAAGTCACCAATTTTGGCGTACAAGGGTACTTTTGCTTAAAGAGAAAGTAAAATAGATCTAGCGGATCGACTTCAAGAAGTGACTGTGTAGGAGTAAAAAGTCACGTACATTGAAAAGTTGTTGGTACAGTTCAGATAGCATATTATGTCGTGTGTTGCAATGGAGTTAGAAATTACTACAGACGTGAATTTAATGAAATGGAACGGAGTATAGTTGATCAAGATGGGTCACGGGAAGACCGGACATGTTGCTCCGACTAGTTTTATCTTCTTCTTACTCTGGGTTACCTGCGTAGCACAAGGTAGGTCTCGAACGTCCCGATGCCAGTTCAGTGTGGCATTGAACTCACAACATGGAGTTTACGTCACTTAGCCCATCCATCCAGCGTAAACACAGAGACAAGACGGACAATGCTTTCCTAGAAATAGCGGTCAGTTTGCCTTCGAGTTGTATCGTTCCCAAGTTACCACGGTAATGGTAACGGGTGTAACTATCACAACGCAATAACAAGGCCGTACTGTCCTACTCACTATTTCACAAAGATCGTTAGATCTTGTACCGTTGTGGGTAATAGAGCCTAGAGGTTTACGTAGAGGTTGAACGTACGTACTAACTGCACACACATTGTGTGTGTGTGACCAGTGAAAGTGTGCGAGTTCGACGTTGAACCTCTTCGACTTTACAATTCCTGGCCGCCTTGTACTAAGTTGTAGCACATTTCTCCAAGTTAGCACTTGACTGTTTCAAACTTCATATATTAGTTTTTTGTTTTTCGGTAACAATGGGGTTACAAACACACTAAAAAAATGGTATTCAAAAGGTGGGAATGTTATAACGGTATTCAGAATTTAATTTCGTGGTTTTAATAGTATTTCTATTAGTCCTGCTTGCACACAGAGTCATTCGAATATTCATCTGTATTTTACTGGAAATGTCTATTCCAGGGTGGATGCAGCGAGGGCAACTATTCATGATTCAGGGTCTGAGCCTTCATTTTTGAAGATAATCCTTATTTTTTGGAAATATTACTAATATTTTATGGATGAATAGATTTATTAATATTATGAAATGGAAAAAACCTTAGCTGATATTTATATTATATTATATTATATTATATTATATTATATTATATTATATTATATTATATTATATTATATTATATATGATTAATAAATTATCATATATACACTGTTAGGACAATATATGTGGTACTTGGTCCCTTTTATTTATCTGTTCATTCGTCAGACACAAAAAGGAATACATTTGCAATCACTGGAAAAAAGAAAAGAAAATTCATACAATACTACAAAAAATGAAAGAGAAGACGAACGTTAAGTTGTATACAAAAGCTGAGTGACTAGGGACTGGCAAATAGCAAAAACAGAGTTAATCAGTGGCCAAGTCTGCATTTTAAGGTTTTATGTTGTTACTGGTCATTCTGATATACTTTGTAGATACATGTAGACTAGTTATTTACCAAATTGCATTGAAAATGTTTACTACATTGTATAATTCTAAAGTATTATTGTCCGGAGAATGTGGTTTTGTAGGGTGAGATAGGTAACTTGGTTCACTTCCACAATACTGTGCTGTGTCAGTGCTTGAAATTAGTAGTGTTCCAGAGTATATAGACTACTAAACATCATATCAGAATACCAAGTATATACGTAGTCTGTTAAACCAATAGGAAAAACAGAAAATTGTAGCTGAAACAGTTCAGTTTGGCTAAATCTGTCTACCAACTAGAAGGGTGGGTAGGTGGGGGTGGGGGTGGCGGTGGGGATGGGGGTGATGGGTAGTGTTGACTTCAAGTTCTTTATATTATGAAAGCAAAGTGAGTAATAAAGAGAAACATGAGGACAGGAGCTGTCTACATTCTGATAGCCTGTCTTGTCGCTGGATCTGCTGATTCCTCAGTTTATTTCACCATTTATAGACAGGCTAACATTCTTCGTCCCCATTCATAGTATCCATGGATTTGAATTGATGATAACTGAGTACCACCATCATGTAGTTGAATGAAAAGAAATTCTATAATTTCAGCAAACTTGATATTATTTTAGGTATTGAAAATTATATTAATTATTAATAAGTATTTGTTGGGCTACTTATCAGATAAGAACTCACTGTATATTACTCTTTGAAAGTCATATTGAGTTATGATGGAGGACAATTTCTTTTTTCTGTTTAGCGTTTTTATGACCTACCAGAATATGGTTTTTGTTACACCAACTCTAAAAAATGTAAATATTTTTATTGGACAGAGTTTTTTGTTGTTGAAATTTACCTCTTTGGTTAGGCATGTGTATTACTGTACATGACTCACAAGTGATATTTTTTCTGCATATTTTATAATGTAAAACAAAATTTGCAAAAAATATATCCAAATACAAGAGATAGAACACTGGATGCTGGCAGAAAGCCTGGGATGCAGTTGTATAGGAATAACTTTTGTTTTGTTATTGGAACAGATAAAACTGTTGTGTAAATGCTACATTAAAAATTTTTGTTGTTGAGATTTACAGGGTTTCCCTTGTACTATTGTACTAGCATACAATGTAGTTTTCTCTGAATTTATTTAAGCTGATTAAACGCTGAAACAACAATTTTGCCAGCTTAAAATTGGAATCACTTTCACTGGTAAATTCTGAATAACCATAGGTACTAATGGCTGATTTCAAATCAATGTATATACTCCCAAGAATAATGTTGCAATAGGTACACTCTCCACCACCAAAAAAATAGAACCAAAATGTGAAAAATTGTCCTCGCTGATCTTCGACTCAAAGTGACAAGGCCCCTTAGGTCACTCATATTTTCCTTGGCTAAGAATAGAGAAAATATTGGGAATAATACCTAATTGTACAAAAAATACAGATGTTATTGTTTGAAAGAATACTTGTCCGAAGATGATTTAATCTGGCACTAATGACATTGATATCAATATTTTGTTGGGGGGAAAAAAGTATAAAATTATTGAAATACTTTGTTTCTTTTCTTTTTTTGTAATATGGTTTATTGTCCATATGGGCAAAGTGAAAAATATAGTTCTGTTGTACACATACTTGTAGCCATCGAGAGAAGTAGATTACATCATTGACTTTAGATGTTCTCAGTTCCATATTAAATATATACATAGTGATGTTTCAAATGTTGTAAGTGGTACAGTTCACTTCAAAATATCTGATTTAGTTTCTGTTAACTACATGTATGGGATGTGTTGAGCATTGTTGAGTTTGTTCTTTTTCTCCTGAAATAAAGTTTAATCATAAATAATTTATTTTAAAAAAATGTTTAAAAAAAAGAAAATGAATTGTTAAAAGTCCTACAAAAACATGAGAAGTCAGTACACTTTAGAGGAGAGATATTTATAAGTTGTTTAGAAAGCTTGACACTTTAGAAGGGAGTTGTTTAAACTTTGACTGTTGTTTTGAAAATATGGGAAACTAGTTCACTTTAGGTGGGACTAATTGAAAGCTGAGACGCAAACAGTACTCTTTCAAAGGGAGTTGTTTATAGTCATAAAATTATTGGAACTGCACTTAGCAGGAATGGCTGTCAATTTTTTTTTCTTAGCATGAAGTGTCATACTTTGCCCTACATATTTTTATGACAGTATTTATATGTACATGTATATGGTCAGTTGTCTTGACGTTCTCAAATGTGCCACGATTAATGGATCACAAGATTTGATGAGTGTATCTAAGTTATCCTATCGTATATATATGTTGTTAATGACCTGAACATGCATAGCTTCAAGTGAATCAAAGCAGAGAGGAGCTGAAGTGAAACTGCTATGTTATAATGTATTGTCAATTTGTGATTGACTTCAGTAACCCCCCCCCCCCCCCCCCCCCCCCAAGATAGCTGATGATGAATGAATAGCTAGACCATTTCTGAAATTTTCAGTACATTTACATCTGTTGATGGTAAATGGGGTGTGGTGTGGTGGGGATATTAAGGGAGTCACTGTATTATAGGATACAACGATCTTCTACCAACTGTATCTCTTATAGCCTGTCTCAAGCTGTGCTAAAACTACCAACCAGCAGCAAGATTCTCTATTGATCCCAGTGTAATCTTTCACTTTTTAGTCCCCGCCGGACAAAGTCTGGGACGGGGACTTATGGATTGGGTTCCATCCATCCGTCCATCCGTCCATCCGGAGCCGTTTTCTTGGCGATGCCTTGACTGATTTTTTTCAAACTTGGTACAGGGGCAACATACTATGGCATACATATGCATGTCAATTTGTTTCATGATACGATCCAATATGGCTGCCTGGCAGCCATTTTGTTTGTGAATTTTCCCTGTCCAAAGCTATAACTCAGACATGCTTGAACAGATCTCATTCAAAGTTGGTATTAGGACAGTGTTCTATGACATACATGTGCATATTCATTGTTGTCGTGATACGATCCAATATGGCTGCCTGGCAACCATTTTGTTGGCGCAGTTTTCATGTTCCTTAAAACCCAATCATAGCGGGGACTATGTCATTCTCAATGACTTGATGATGTTTAATTAGTGTACATTTCCCCAGTGGAGTTTTAAGTATAGTCTTGAGGATATCAACACTGGGATATCTCATCTGGTATAATAAACAAAGTTGCAATGTTGTATTGTATGCTATTTGCTAATTTAGTATCAAATGTTGTAGTTGTTTGTTAAGAATCTGAGTGAAGTGAGTTAGTGTATGTGTGTCGTATGATCTGTGGAGTGACAAGCCAGCCTTGGTCTTATCAACAATTTGTTTACAATTAAACATCATTGAGTGAAAGATTACACTGTGACCAATCGAGAAACTTGCTGAAAGTAGTTAGTTTTAGCACAGCTTGGCTAAAGGATACAGTTGGTAGAAGATCGTTGTACCAGAAATCATTTGTCTTGAGATCATATTCAGTCAGATCATATAAAAGATAAAAAAAAAAAAAATATAGTGTATAGTATGCTCAGAGAGCAAGTTGCAGAATCTGTCTTTGGTATTATCACTTGAATTCAACTGTAATCCTTGCATAATTTGCTCTTCGAAATAACCTTTGCCTTTGCCCAGTCAATTATATCAAAGTAATGGACTGCAGAGAGTGAAGACAAACTATTGCAGGTCCTCATTACAATGATAAAACAATGATTTAGTGAATGTAAGAGTGCAGCACTGCACGTAGGTAGTGTCATAAAGTATGTGAAGTGTAGTATGTAGACGAGAATATGTCTCATAATCATAAAACAATTCTCATCTGTTGCTGATCAAGTAAAATTATAAGTGACAGTTGGGAAGTGTTACAGCTGCTGTCCCCATATATTTTCGTTACTGAACATATGAGATATCTTGGATCTTTTGTAAGTTGGAGCTAATGTTTGCATTTTGAAAGTATTTCCCTGTCTTGGGTTGTTACCAACCTAACAAATCTTTTGTTCCCTCGTCAAGTGTACCTTGCGTAAGTGGTACCTCTGTTTAAATTTTGGGCATATGGTCCCGTAATTTTCCTTTGCATGTTAAAACATTCAACATATGCTGCACATATGAGCAGCCATTATTACCATCTGAAGGTACTGACAAGTCTTCGGTAAAGATCATGAATTAAGATAATGCATAATTGTTTAAAATTTTGTGATCTTTGCAGTCACTTCTGTGTGCAAATATTCATGTTTTTATAAATTTGTATTTTTAAAATGGAAATACTTGTCGGTATCGTGAAACATAGAAAATACACATGCATTTACAGCGCGTTCAGATGTTCCAAGAAAGTCCTGGGATGTCTTGGAATTTCAGTTGACTCCTGACAAGTCCTCAAAAAAAATGTGATCGTTATATAGACTCCTAGAAAATCATTTGACTGAATGATTGATGTTTACTTTTGTGAAGTGTTGATTAGAAAGGTGGGAAATATACTAAAAAAAGCAGGTACGTTGACAAATGAAATGTGTTTCGCTGGTCTGCACTCCTTGAAAATGACCCAAGTTGATCTGAATATTCCTGGAAAATGGATGAAAAACTCGTGGAATTCCTGGAATTTTATTAGACTTAAGTGTATGAGTCTCGATTTACTTTGAATCAGAGATCACTAGAACTTTCCATATAATTAATCTCAAAACCTTGCAAGAATTAGTTACTAGTTTGCATCATGTTACATGTACAGTTCTTATTCCCTACAAGAACAGCTGCACAGTGATAGATTGTAAAACAGATCAATTAATAATTCATCATTTCCCTTCTAGAGAGAGAGAGAGAGAGAGATGTTGAAATCATGTCTCGTGACCTGTGACCCACGAATGAATGTATGCCTTAGAAAGTTTGTCAGCTTGATCGAGAAAATCACAAAATGGAGTCTTGTTTTCAAGTCTCTTTCAAGTCTCTTTATAATTTTCCTCGCCCAAAGTAAATAAATTTGTAAGATTCAGTTGTCATTTTGATGGAAACCTGTCTCGGGTTTGTATTTCAAAAAGTGGGTAGAACTAGCAACAACCCAATAAAGGTGCAGTGGACAGTGAAATTGTGTAGCTTTGTAGCTAGACAATCGAAGAAGTTGCATTGAATTGTTCAGTTTTGCATGACTTAAATCACTTGCCTGTGGACATTTCTACCAATGGGCTCAATCTTATTGTCAAATGAGTGCATTTTACTTGCTCTGTTGTTTGATGTTCCCCCTTTTAAGAGATTACCATTAAAAGACAGTTGTTGTAGGCAGTAATTGTTACTGAAATTTGGAAAATTTCATGAGTTTTTGAATTAAGTAGTGTCATAGTTATTCTGCATTCATGTTTACCTGTATATGAATAGTCAGTGAAAATGTCAAGTGGTGGACAGATTCATCATATTTTTACTATTGGAGGTCTGTCCTTTGCTTAGAGTGATACCTATTGTTTCCATGCAGATCTGGCCACATAACAGCCAAAAAGAGACTCAATTACGAAAGAAAAACTTTTGAAAAGGCAACAAGTACAATGGCCGAAATGACGTTTAATTCTTTTCAGGGGGTCTTAAAAATTCATGAGTTCCTATTGATAGCGTGTGGTTTCTTACATTGAGACTCTGGGTTGAAGGAATGTCTAATATATTAATTGTCTAAAGGACTTGGCGTGCTGTAGTCAGCATGTTAGGTTTTATAAATGTAACCAAGTAAATCTGACAGTTGGTGTGAGTTCATTTAAGTATGGGTGATAATGCGACATGTATATATACAAATGTGTATAGTTACGTATTCAATAGAGCCAAATATAAAACCAGTTGTATGTGCAGCTGTAAACTGAACTTACCACTAAACATAAACTTAAGTTTTAGTACTTTTGATGGTGTAGGAATCACTTCCTAACAAAGTTTGGAAATATAAAACTTGCTATGTACAATGTATAATTGTTGTTGGTTGTGTAAACTTGGGAACTTAGGTAAATTTTACTATACTAAACAAAAACAAAAAACACAAAGATTCTACTGTGTTCTGGAGACTGAAGTGTTTTTACACTTTCCTTTCTTTCTTTCGCTGTGTCTACGTTGTTGAAAGCACATGCATATGAACTGAATTGTCCCAAGTAGGAAGAGAACATAACCCTTCCACTTCACTTGTCTACTCTTCTAATATTTTTTGACATGAGGTAGCACAATTGAAAGGGTTTTGACGAACTTCCTGTCGTGTTAGCAGAATGTATACTAGTAGTGCTAGACTGTTGACAGTCGTTCGTGCCTTTTTTGCTACGTTTTATCTAAAACTAAAGTCGTTGCCTCGCTCCGATCTGAAGCAATACTACTCTAATCGTGTACTGATAGCGATGGCCGTAGGCCCGAGTTGCTTGGGCCAACCTATGATAAAACGTAGCAAAAAAGGCACAAACGACTGTCAACAGTCTAATGTAGTGCATACATATATTAATTTCGTTAGCGTTGATTTAATACTGCAAATTCTATGTGATTGTCTTACACACTTTTAGCAGTCTGTATTGTGTCCATGTACTAAGAGATGTCACCACGTTATGTCTTGTCACTTTAGCTCAGGGCCAGTCTTTACAAATAAAACCAACCCCAAGTATGATTGATTCACATGACAAGCGTCCACTGAAAGCTGTGTTCACATCGGTACACCCCTGTACAGCTCTCACTGTCTCAGTACCTTTGAAGACACTCCCCTCCGGTAATGCTAAAGTAATAATTGTTTGTTTCTTGACTGACTAGTAGTCTTGGCCACACTTTACAATGTATATACAGTTGTGTTTATGGGCAGTCATACTCTGATTTAGGGGGTATGCCTGCAGCCTGCCCACTGGCTTTCTGTTTCAATCCTGAAAAGAAATGATTGAAACAACACAACAAAAACCAACACAATGTATAGCAGTTTGTTACATAAATATCTTGTATGGCACAGGGTGCAATCTCTGCCCGTCTGCCATTTCTTTTGTGCCCACATTGTAAACTGCAGTATTTGATCTCAGGTTTGAAAGTGCTAATATGTTGCCAAAGCCATGGCCAGAATGACATGATGACAACATCTCCAAACCAGGACCACTATTGCATTGTGTTATTGCCATTATATTTAGAACACACATTTCATATGGGAATTTGAAATTATTTTGAAAGCCTCATTTTTATTCATGAACTTTTTATGGGACTTTATTTGAATTTAAATGTTTTCGTGGTTTTGTGAGCAAACTCCAGACAAACAGTTGACAGTTATTATTCATCTGGTAATTTAATTATGCAAAGCCTTTTAGAAGCCAATTAGAACATTCACAGCTTACTTAGTAACAATATGTTTCTAAATCCTTTCTGAATCCTCTCTGTGGCCTTTATATGTACTGAGAGTGTTAATACTGTTCATTCAAGGTCGGCTGTTATTTCTAAACTTGTAGGGGAGTATTTCATTCTCAGGCGTTTGTTCACAACATCCCACTATTGTTTCCAAGTCACTGCATTATGAGAATGTTGTATTAATACGGTTGCTACTTTCAAACATTGAGTCATTACTAGACAAATGGTAATTTCAACTAATGCTACATCTAGACACTCATTGAAGAGTTATAGCAAAAGTAGAACAATTAGAATTGAGATATGAGGTTTAGATAATGTAATATGTTTGAAGAGAACTTAGTTACAGAAGTACACTATGTCTAAGAAACTAAGTCTGATTCTCAACATTGGAGTAATTAACATTTTACATTTGTATCTTTACAAATTCTATACGAGTTACATGTACCCGTGTGACTGTCATAGCATTTACTGTTGCACCCATGAAAATAACAGTATGCTACTGCCAGTATTGCACCTTAGGAGCTTGGAGTGCCCGCAGCACATCATGTACATTCAACTACTGTGCCTTAGTTGTAGCCTTGAATAGAATGAACTTTTTACCTTCTTTGGTAACACCATTCTGAAGTTAATCTTTGCTTAGAGTGTATGGAAATAACTGATTTTTTTTTACGGGAGACTTGTGTATGTGAACTCATTTACATGTAACTTGTGTTGTTTTCAGTATGAGTATAGAAGTGCCTATGATTTGTGACAGGTGTTTTGGAAGCAGCAAGTGTGTCCATGTCAAACTCATAACAACAAATAATTGAGGCCATTAGGCTATTGAACTGTGGTTCTGTGTGTATATATATATATATATATATATATATATATATATATATATATATATATATATATATATATATATATATATATATATATATATATATACATTGTATATATATATATATCAGTAATATTGAAACTATTTCTTAAAACCTGTCACAGATAACTAAAGTTACATGTGCATCTAATGTACATGTGGTTATGTTTTATATAAAGCTGCCATAGCTGTAACAGGGGTATTGATGTGATTAGACAACCAATAATCTATTCACTGAAAATTGTTGAAATACCAATAATTAGACATTGTACATGTTAATTTGAGGTTAGGAGTATCCACAATTAGAGATTGAAATTGTGATCACAATGGGTCACTTATTTTTGGGTGCGGACCTGAAAATCAATTTTGATTGAATTTACTGTATCATACATGTATTGCACGTTCATATAGACCTTACTACATGTAGAAGTGGACAGATGTCTAAAAACAGGTGATTCAATACTGTTCAGGGTATACACATTTTATTGTACAATATTACCAGTAAGTTGTCATATCTAACAAAACAGTTTCAAAAAAACATTCCATAAAAGACTTAAAACAGAAGTAATACGTATAGCAATCTTCATTTGGTCTACTGCCACCTCATAGATGTGTTAGTCTAGATCAGTTTATAGACCGTGACGTCTACATATGTGCCTGGCACTACTGGCCATTTTGAGCCCAGATTTTGTACTCAAATATCTGTTTCATTGGTGACGGGATTTCTTTGTGTCCCAGATTTTGTGCCTGTAGTTGTACCAGTGTACAAAGAATGTCTTGCACATGTCACAAAGTTCAACCAAGACAATCTAAGTAAAAGTAACCCAGCCCACATTCCTCCTTTAAAAGATTGTTAAAGTGATCCATTTGGTGCAAACAGTCAAGGAGGTATAGGTATAATGGTAAGAGAAGTTTATCTGTGCTGTTAAATTTAATTTACTCTGTCCATGCTCTCAATGTGTAATTTAGGGTTGATAAAGCCTACCCGCCCAGTGTCTGAAAGTTATTATCACGAAGTTATAGTTCGATAACAAAAAGAATGAAGTACTGAGTGTGAAGACACACGTCAGCGTTTGTGTAATATAAGACGAAGAACCCCTAATACAGTTCACTGGTTGCCTACAATTTCCATTTCTGACTTACAACAGCTGACTTTTCAGCATTGTGATTCATTTGTAGACAGACTGTCTCCTAGCTGTGCGAACAAGTCGAAGGACCTGCATACATGTATGTGTGTTTTTGTTACATGATTCTACTAGTTTCTAGGTGTTGATATAAACAGCACTATGATGTTGAATGTTAGGTTTTCTGTATCTTTAGGTGTTGACACAACTGTGTGTAGAGCTACAATGTTGAAAGTTGATTCTTTATGTGCTGGGATCAGGAAAGGAACTCTTGGTCTCTATAAAATCTAGGTATGTTGTCCAGTGTGCAGCATCTCTAGTTTTTGCATATTTAATAGCTAATTTGCATAATATAAAATCAGGTGAACTGCCTCTGAAATGGTGATGTTAAATGTACATTGTAATAAACATTGTAAAAGTGGACCTAAAAAGTCTGTCAATTGTGCTCAATATGTGCAGTTTTTGCATATTTAAAAGCTAATTTGCATAATAGAAATAGTTGAACTGCAGCTGAAGTGTTCAAGTTACATCATACATCATAATATACCTTGTAAAAGTGGATCTAAAAAGTCTCAGTCAATGGCATGTATAGTTTTTGCATATTTAAGAACTAATTTGCATAATAGAAATCAGTTGAACAGCAGCTGAAATGTTGATATTACACAGTATGTCATAATAGACATTGTAAAAGGGGACTTAAAAAAAACAGGACAGTGACATTTGTATCTTGATCTTATAAATTGAAATATTAATAGATTTAGTAAGGTCAAAGGTTGTGTTATGTTGTTTGGTCGTTTCATTATCTTTTGAAGTGCACATGATGCTTTGGTTAGATCAGTGTATATTTTATTCATTTCATATGTGGGGTTGAGACATACAAGAGTCTAAAGAACATCTTGCTAACATACTTATCTGACATAAGAAAGAATGACCATCTGCCTTAAATGAGTATGGTTGACTATAGGTTGAATGTACATGTACTTCATTCACTTTGTAGTGAGGCGGTCAGCAAATCCATGACTGGGGACCCTAATATGACTTACCGATAGTATCAGTTACATGTGGAGTAAAATTCAGGAAATCCAGGAGCTGGTATGACTGCATCAGTTGCTAAAATTCATAAAATCCAGGAAGTACATGTGACTTTGCATCATTTTAATAGTACACTGTAAAATGTAGAAAATCCTGGAGTTGGTATGATGTATTGCATTCAGTTACGTGAAATTCATCTAATCCAGGAGCTGATAAATCTAATTTCTAAGTGCATCAGTTTTGATAAAATTCGTCAAATTACGGAACTAATGATTTTGCTTCAGTTCAGTAAAATCATCAAATCCAGGAGCTAAAAATCTAAATAAATCAGTTTTGGAAAAATTCACCAAATCCAGGAACTGATGTGACTTGTATCAGTTTAATAGTATAATTTGTTCAATCCTGGGACTTTGCATCAGTTCGCAATATGTTACAAATTCCAAGATTGGGAGAACAATGGTTGAGATACTGGTACAAACAGATATCTCATGTTAGAGGAAACCAATTTACACATTCCTAGTAGTAATTCAGCACAATATTATGAGACTAGTATAGTGTAATCATTGTAGGTATTCTACCTTCAGGTTAGACTGAGTTCACAGTACCGACAATGCAGTATTCATGCATACTATCAGTTTCACCTAAAAGTGACCAGCCTTTATAACAATCTGTTGTCTGCTTCAACATAGCAAAACGGTGTCAAACAGTCCCTAGTTGGTTGCAACTTCCAAGTGTTCAGCTTGACTGCAAATGAATATTCTGTCTGGGTGCTTATGTTGTCCATGGCGGGTAGTGCTGGTATATATATGTACATGTGGCGCTGCAGTAGTTTAGCTGGCTACGGACACACCTACAGTATGTTTAGAGTATTCTAGATCAGTTATTTTTGTAAGGAAATGTCCAAGATCATGCACCTGTAAACCTAGGATGTTTGATTATGATTTATACTTTGATGCATACATATGTGTATATAATTATAAAATAACTTGTTGAGATAAAGTGTACTCTGTCTAATAAAGTGATAGATAGCTGACATTTCAGGATTAAACCTTCAATGAGCTAAAGCCTTCCACTCTTGACAATGTAGGAAATATGTATATGTATCATTGAAAGTTGTAAAGCAGTTAGACAATGGGCAACATTGAGATGACATTCTCTAGGTTTGTGATTTTGTGTTTTCTGAAATACCGTAAATGTTATTTTCATGCTTGGCGAGAATGAAAGCAGAAATGGTCCAAACCATGAAGCCCTTTAATTAAAAGCAAGTGATGTGACAGAATTTGTGCCTATTGTACCAGATTAAAATGGGTAGTGTTAGTAGTAGTAGTCTGGATGCCAACATGGTTTCTAACTAAAGCATGTCTAGTCAAAGTCCCTCAGTCAGCACAAAAAGTTGTTCATCCAATCAGTGAACCCCAACTGTTACAGTGACTGTAAATGGTGTATACGTAGCATCTTGAGCTGACAAATATACCATTTGTAAATGCCCCAATAAACACTAACTATATGAGTAAGAATTTTGTGATTAATTAACAAAGATATTATGTTAATGACTGTGTAGGTGGCTGTGGATGAATATTACATTGCATCTCATGCATCTCAGGACTTCTAGAGTAACGACTTTGACTATACCATGAGTGGAGGTGTAAATGGTAACGATTCTGTATAGGAACTAGACTATAGTAGTAGTGACAAATGTGAAAAGTGGGAAGGGTGAAAAAGTGGAAGGGTTATACAATGATGCTTTATGTTCATGTAATCTTCATGGATTTTGTAAATAGTACATGTACATGGGATGTGCAGGATAAGAAATATTGTAGAAAAGTGGAGGAAATTATTTGAATTTAGAACATCGTCTGAAAACCACAGACTTTTTTACTGAGCTGTCCAGGATGCACTGCACACATTGGAAAAAACATACCTCTGTGATACTGATATCTGTGATATTGGAATAAGGTTATTTAAATTGAAAATAGCAAGGCACATGCCCGTGAACATATGGTTGTCATTCGTTTGACCTGAAGTCAGTGAGTCTTTAGAGGTTTTCACATCAAATTGTGAGATGTGTTTGTAATGGTATATCATAAATTATAGTAAAGTGTGCTAGTTTGTGTCATTATTAGATGTTCATGATTAAACCAGTCAGTAAAATCATCACCACCTGGGAAATGAATTGTGACAGACGAGTGTTCAAGACACGTTCTTGTGTCTCAACTCCGTGCTGTTGTAATACAATGTGAGTTGTGCATGTGCATTGCCATCCATATGTCATGCACCGAGTTGAATTATGGTGTGAAAGGGAGTAGTTTGACTAGAGTAGCCCGTAGATTTGCTGTAAATCACTTGCAGCAAGTGGGTGGTTGGCAATGAATGATGAAGTTAAAAAGAGGTGGAAAAGTAGAGAATGTATTAAGAGAAGGATTTAAGTAGAGAGTGAGAAAAGACTGAGGACATGATGGAAAGTAAACACTACGTCAGAAGGATCAATTTTATATTTTAAGTACTTTATTGTGTTCAGGAAAACTCAACAAGTTCATTTTGTGTTTTTGTGTTACTCTTAGGTCAAAGGTCACTTAGAAAATCAGCAGGTTTGAAATTAAATACTCACATAAGGATAAATAAAAGTGAATTTTAGATGTGCAGAATTCAAAACCTGTGCAATACAATACCGTAAGGCAAAAGTATACTCTTAATGTTGTGTACTGGTATACATATACACATGTATAGCTCGTAGTACATTTGGAACACGTCATATTTATGGAAGCCATAGTGACATCAAAGACTTTACCTTTCCATTTACCAGCCTTGTACTTGAACTTGGTCTTGTGTCACTGGGATATTGATCTATCGTAAAATATTCTAAGACTTTGTTTCCTTCAGTGTGCAGTGTTTCAAAAGTTTTATGCCTTCAATCGCCCAACATGTCAAATATACATCGTGTATGCATGTTGCATTTGTACAGGGAGGTGTTTGGTTTATAATGGTTTTCATTAGCACTGCTGAACTGATAGGCTCAGTAGTGTATAAGCTAGGCATGGTGCAGTGTCTGTCCATCTGTGTGTATATGTAGAAAGAAATGCATAAGGAACTAATAAACCAGTCTGTATATATAGCTGTTAAATCCGACGTTTCGAATAAATATTCTTTTTCAAAGGAAAAATTGGCGAGACATAGAAATGCCAGGTGAAAACCCGAACATTTCTAAATATAATGGAACAAAACCGCGTGTGATATAAATAAACGGTTATAGGTGGGATAAGTTCTTAAATTCGCACGCACCTAATAGAACCCAATAGAATACGCCTGAAATTTAAAAAAATACCCAATAATCATGATAATTGGATTGTGTGTATATGTACATGTATATATATGTGTACATGTGTGTGTGTGTGGACGACATATATGTCAACTCAAAAAACGCTGGACCAATTGCCTTGGTATTTGATGGGGACATTACTTGTGGTATCTACTTGGGAAATTGGTCAAAGGAAAATGATCGCATCATACATGTAGGTCTACATTTGGGTCAAAAAATGTGGTTTTGGTAAATAAAACCCTCCAAAACCACTGGGTGGAATGGCCTGAAATTTGGTGAAGATGTTGATAAGAGTGTGTGCAAAAAGGATTGGTCATGACATCATGATCCCATTGGTGATATGCAAATGAGGAATAAAAATGTGACTCTTTGGGAAAAAATATTTACTTCAAAAGAAATGTGACTGATAGGGCTGAAATTTCCTAGGGATGTTTCTTGTGGTCAATTTGTGGTATTGTACATGTAGCCAGGGGAACTAATGGAATATTGATTTGCCAGATCTGAAGGAAAATTTACATATAGAAGAGTTCATAGACTTTTTTTAGCAATGATTAATATTCATTGAATACATGAATGAAAGTGCATGAAATATATGTTATTTAATTTATCCCTCTTCTTTTCACTTATTTCAGAGCAATGGTATCAAGGATGTTTCTATGACAAACCTGATATACAACCAGTTCTTCCTTTCCCAAGAAGTGATGGAGATGATTCAGAGGTGACAGCTGTAACTTGTTCTCGCTACTGCTTCCTAGAAGGGTAAGTTACATTCATTATACTTTGAATCAGTAATATTCTAATTTCAGGTGTGATATAAAGAAAAAGTTCAGTCAGACCTATTTCTGCCTTTAGTACACTTGTATTGATTACTGCTATCAACTTAAAGGAAAAGTCCAGTCAGACATATTTCTGCCTTTAGTACACTTGTATTGATTACTGCTATCAATTTAAAGAAAAAGTCCAGTCAGACTTATTTCTACCTTTAGTACACTTGTATTGATTACTGCTATAAACTTGAAGGAAAAATCCAGTCAGACATATTGTTGTCTATTAGTATTGGTTAGTACTAACAACTTGCATATGATTTTGGGTGATAAAATAGCATCTTGATAAATTTATTCAATTTTGAAGTCTTGTGAAGAAGCCCTACTGCACTTGACGTGTTTTGAGCCATTTTGGACATTTCCTGCAAGGGCTCATGGGAAATGTTTAGTGATGACATCACATTTTAATATCACAATCTCTTTTTCTTGACATCAAGACAAAGAGACAGTCAGTGGTAAATGTTGTGTCAGCACCAAAAACCCTCGCAGGAAAAAGCTGAATGCATGGGTTTGCTTGAACATATGTATTAAGCTATACAGATTGCAAACTTTTGAAATTAAATATTTGATTCTTTAATAAAGTCTGTCTATTGGACAGTAATAATTTCTACATGTTTACACTCATAGTGACAAATCCCATATTGGTTAGTATTTCGCACCATGCATGATTGAACAGTATACTTGTGTCATAGGCCTTGGCAGGCAATCTCAAGAACACCGAGACATTGAGTTATTACCCTAGAAACCCACAGACATAATACAGTCACGTGAGTTGTTAAGTGTGTGTGGTGAACTGATGGCAAGTTCAATCAATCTTGGTGGTCTGGTGTCTCACAGTTTGGGGTAGTTTCTTGAGCAATGAGTCTAGAAAGTTGCTTGTTCATGTTATTGCCGCAGCAGTCGATCTACAGGGATGTAAGTGTGATTATGAAATTGGATACAATGCAAACAGTGGGTACTACTTGCTTTCCACACTGTTTGCATTGTATTGAGTTGTGTAAATTGGCTCCTACTGCTGTGTATTATTTTCATCTCTCTATATTTGTTATAGTAGACATGGTTTTAGACACGTAAATCACACCCTAGTTTAGCAAAGTGTACACACGCTATTTACATACAATATTCAACACATTTTAGCAAAGACAGAATGGCCCATTTGGATACTAGTATATTCTTTGCATTTTCAGTTAACAACTTCAATATGTAGAGTATTTTCATGAACAATAGTAATAAAAGATAATTAATTTGGGATATTGTTATGACTTGGACAAATCTTCAATGCAACTCTTTAGAATTATCATTTACTACTCTGCTAATGATCTTGTGTTTTGCTAGAGAATGGCTGATGATAGTGACAGTGTTGGCATTCCATATGATATGTCCCATAAAATTTGAGTGGATTATGCATGTAAAGTAACTAATTTGCATATTATTTAGAATAACTAATTTGCATATCATAGAACAATGTAGATTCTCACATAAAGCATTATGATATTGTCATGTGAATAAACAAATACCAGCTTGACATGTTTTCATCAGTTATCAAAGAAATTCTTCAAAAAATTTATCTTTGTGAAAGAATTCAATGCTTATTGAACATGATTTGGCGTTTTGATGTATGAATATATTAACCCCCCACCTACCCACAAATGTATCCCATCCTCAAGTACCCATCCTCATGGACCCATTTCAATCAAAATTCATGCAAAAATATATATTGATATCCCGAGGGAATAATCGCTTTGAACAAGAATTTGCCATTATGTGCAATCATGAAGATTAATTTTGATTAACTTTACATTGTAATGTGATATTTAATATTATTTCTGTTAATAAGAAATGTTATATTTTTGCAAAGTAGTTACTCATCAGTCAAAACTTAACAGGTAAAACATAAAATGCATTTGTCTATGTGATTGAGGCATTTAACAAATACTTCTCAGGGTAAAACTATCAATCATACTTCTATACGTAATTGAATTTAGCCATAAAGTGTCAGTGACAGATTTATAATATATTGAAAGTTACCTGGAGATGTGAATTGAAAGTTAAATATCAACCCTATCTTGTAGATTTGCCATATCCATTCACTAAAAGCTTTCCAATATGTAGACAGTGTAAACAAATGTAAATACATGATATATATAAATATATGCAGTGTACGTACACAGTAAGACTGTATTTGTGTAATTATCTACTTACCAATTTGTGACACTCAAATGTATGAAGAGTCATAAATACCAGTCAAGGTGTTTGCATCTACTCCCATATTTTATCACTTTTTCAAGAAAAAAAATTATAATCAGAATCGCCGGTTCTGTATAAATGTACTAACAGATAAAAGAAAGCATTCTTTTATTTGAAAATGGTGAAATGTCCTGTAGAGTGATGAAACAATTATCAAACTTACTAGTGAGATGTCAAAAATATTGTGCTGGATATGGTAAATTTACAGATGGGAAACACTTTCCTTTTAGATAGTATATTCATATGTAAATTTGAATTTCCATGACAATGTACAAATGTGTATGTCTTGACACTCTGTATTTGTCAGACAAAGAGATTGGGGTAAAAATGATGTCATCACTGACACAAGATTTTCCCATAAACCCATGCAGGAAAATCTCACAGGAATCAAAATGTCTGAACCCATGTCAAGTACACAAGATTTTCCCATAAACCCTTGCAGGAAATCTCATCAGGAAATCAAAATGCCTGAACCCAAGTCAAGTGCAGTAGGACTTCTTTACTTAACATCAAAGTTCAAGTTGTCATGGTTACCAAAATCATATTTAAGTTGATAGCAGTGATCAATATAATTGTAGTATGAAAGAATATTACACTGATTGGACTCCGTCTTTAAATATGACGTGTAGTTTTCAAGAAATCCTACTGTTGTAAAACCTCTGTTCCACATTGTACATGTATAATCAATCAAGTCTTTCGAAAACAGAGTGTAATGTACTATTTCTGCACTGTACAGTACATGTATGTACCTAAGTCTGTAGATAGATGTGTACAGGTAATGTACATGTAGTTGTGTAGACATGATTTTAGGTATTACAAGACCCCTGTGTCAAACTATTCACACTTTGTATGGGAACTCATTGGTTGTATTGTGAGAATGTTTGCCGTAGTGGTCATTTCCACTGAATGATGGTATTTACTGTTGGCGGAGGTACACTTAGCTGACAAGTGTGTGCATTGAACAATACATGCATATTGTATTGACTAGAGGTACAGAGGAACTTTTTATATCGGAAACGGGTGAATGAACAAAACAGTCTATAAAATCTAGTAGTATGAAGTTTGGTATAAACATTTCAATGCTTGTGTAGACTTTGGTTTTAGGAGGAGAGATTTGGGTCAGTAGTTCATGGAAACTCTCACATTGAGTGTCTTACTTTTGTTGAGTGGAATGCTAAGAGATATGGCACAATCTTGTACTCACAATCTCTCTCTCTTTATACTTGCCTTGTTCCAAGTATGTCCGTCTGATCCTAGTAATTCAAGAGAACCGTGTCACCCTGGTCAGCCCGGTATTGTAATTTATCGACCCTAAATTTTTATGGTGAGGGATCGGAATGCAAATGTTTGCATTATTTCAGAGGTCTTGAAATTATGGAGGCCAAAAGTATAGTTTTATGAAGATTTGAACCGTGTTGAGTGTAAACTTATGCAACTTTATAAAATATGTACAGATGTAAAATTTGTGAACACTGAGCACTTTCCATGAGCTATTACTGTAGTGATAGGATGAAATGACATAATAATATATTAACAATATCTTCTTTCTCATGTAAATTCATGTGACTATATGTAGTACTATTTTCACAAGGGAGTGTCCAGATTTTACTTCCAGGGGAGGTCAGAAGATTTTCCATTTTCCTGGTGTATTTTTTTGAATACACCCCCCCCCCCCCTCCCCCCCGCCGGGAATTATAGGAAAAATTGATGGCTCCCCTGAAAGTACTTTTTTTTCATGCCCCCTCCCCATATATACACATGCACAAACACGTTATAAAAATTATAATATATATATTATATATAATGCAATCACACAAACAGCATTCTGTCACAAAGAACATTTCATTGTAAACGTTATGGCTTTCCTTGTGAAAATAAATACTTTAACTTTTAATAGATATTTTAATTTATTTATGACTTAAAAACAAAATTCACACACATATGATTTCTGCATATCCAACTACTTGTAAATCATGATATGAAGATTACCATTTCCATGCATAATCAAACTGAGAGCGATATCTTTCCTATGACCTAATTTCACTGATGGAATAAAGTTTCAAACATACCGACCATCTGGTACCAGACACTTACACTATCTGACTGCATGTCAAATCATGTAATCTTGAAGTGCTAAAATGAACAGAATGGAACCCTATGTTTCATCACTTATCTTATATTTCCTTTCGTTGGGTGTAAAACAGTGTCCAGTTATTACAGAGTATACACTTATGCTAAGGGAAGTCTGTTAAACTCAAACCTTAACCCTAAGTTAACCTAATCTATTGTACAGTTAGTCCACTGTTCTACATTCCCCTAAACTCTCTAGCTTAAATTTATACAAATATGTATCTCTTGTGGAGTCAGTGTCCACTGTTCTACATTCCCCTAACTCCCTAGCTTAAATACAAAATGTGTATCTACTGTACAGTCAGTCCACTGTTTTACATTATACCCTAACTCCCTAGCTTAAATACAAAATGTGTATCTATTGTACAGTTGGTCTATGCTGTTCATATTCTTGTGGCAAGTGGAAACGATATCAAGACTTTGATAGACTGTGTTTTGTATTTTTCATTGCAGGTTTGAGTATGCTGGCATACTAAATGGTTCTACATGTTACTGTGGGAATAGCTATCAATACAACTATGGTGCTGCCTCAGATGAAGAATGCAATAGTTTGTAAGTACTCTACATTTTAGTGTGTTTTCGCTAAGGTTTAGGAAACCTAGTATTTAGAAAGAAGGAAATGTGGTTTCAAGTAGAATGGATTTCCATACCTGTGGCCATAATTTGGGTGAGGAATATTGAGCCAATTTGATGCAGCACTCATTCACAGCAAGGTCTTCAGACTTGCAAAAATTTGATTTTCATATATCCTACTGTAATACTAGTAACCCACTAGAAAACTCTCTGACTGCTAAAATGACAGAAATTCGCACAGATTTTGTCGATTTTGTACCGCTTCTGTCGAAAATGTTGACAATGTCCTTTAATTTGTCTCCAAGAAAAAGGTGAGAATTACAATTTTACGTCAGACTTATAGGAACGCTGACTAAGTGATTGATAAACCTTGTTTATTTCACAGTCCTATGGGTTTTGACCAAATAGTGATAAGTGTATTGAACTTGAGATGTTCTTCAGGCTACGATGGGCTCAGACAAAATACCAAGTAATATATGTAGAGCTTGAGATCCTCACCAGGCTGAGTTTTCTTAGGAGCTGCGTTTTCTTATGAGCTGTTGCGAGTTCACACATGGCCGGGATAGTTCTTTCCTATTCATGCTGTACAATATTATACAAAGTGAGGTCCAAGTGTCTAACACTATGTTCTCTTGGATGTTTATCTGCACTTTGGTTGGTTGATATTGTACATGTAACAAACAGAGTTTTTATATGATTGATTCTACGTATAGGTAAGACTTTGATCAGAGAGATCGTAATTGGTAAGTTTGGGCAGAGTGAAGCAGACTCAGCAGTCAGCCACTTGCTGGTGTGATTATTGACCGTTTTAAAATTGTCACTCTGGAGTTGATGCAAATGGTTTGATATGCAACAGTGTTGCAAACACACATTGTTAGCATCACTATGTGTTTGTGAGTGATGGAACCACATCCATTGTTCAACTGTGCTCAGATATTTTCTTCATATAAATACTAAATGAGCTAGGAAGGTTTCTATTGGTTGATACATTGGGTCAATGGAAACTCACTTCTAAATTGTGATTTTTGTACAACAGGTGTCCTGGAGACCCAAACCTGCCATGTGGAGGAGCTAATACAACCAGTATTTATTCAGTATATGCACCCTTCTTAGTTTCACTGACTGTCACAGTGCCACGGGATACTGTGCAGGAAAATGAGGCTGCAGTGGTTGAAGTCAGTGCAGAGTTGTCTAGCACATCAGATTCTCCATTAGGTAAGTTTGTCGGTTGCCATGAAATTGGTCATTTGGATGAGAAATGGGTGAATTTGTTATTAATTACTATAGTGTCATAGTGTGTTTTTCTACTTTGACAACCGTGTGAAACAACATAGCATGGTTTACTGGTTAGTGTTACAATAACATTACTATAACAGACAGGATGATACATTGTTTTTGGTTTTCAAACTTTTAGAATCTCTTATCAAAAAAAAGTCATCAGATATTTTCAGTCTATAGCCAAGATGACCTATTGACATCTTTAGGATGTAACATTTCTCATGACATTTTTTGCTAAATATTTGTGAGACCCCTGCTTAGAAAACAGTGGGATTGATAATTAGAGAATGATAACAGAGTGATGGGTTATCTTTTAAGACATACTCTGACACTAAAGATGATGATCTCTTTGAAGGGGGTTGTAATAAGTATATGTCACAATGTTCTAACTAAAGTGTTGACTGATGTCAGGTCAGTCCAAGGCACATATAGTGATGTCATAGCATCTGATACATCAATTGACAGTCTCAACAACAGTGATGTCATTGCATCGTACATCAATATACAATCTCAACAACAGTGATAGCATTGCATCTGATACATCAATTGACAGTCTAAACAACAGTGATGTCATTGCATCGTACATCAATATACAATCTCAACAACAGTGATGTCATTGCATCGTACATCAATATACAATCTCAACAACAGTGATATCATTGCATCTGATACATCAATTGACAGTCTAAACAACAGTGATGTCATTGCATTGTACATCAATATACAGTCTGACAAACAGCGATGTCATAGCATCATACATCAATATGCAGTCTGAGTGAAGACAAATATTGGAGAATAACATAATTATACCAGCGCCAGTAATATCAAAGAAAAATTGGGGGAATAATGGCAATTTTGAACGTTTTGAACATGGCAGAACCATGCAGTAATATAGACACATGTTGTTGTGACATAGACGCATATTGTCGTGACACAGAACGACCAGAGTATATATTCCATGTTTTTGGCTTATGCATTGTATAATGGTATTACTACATAATTTTCACCGATACATTGTTAGTTTTAGAAATGATTTCTCATATGCATGTTCTATTTTCTAATCTTACATTTTGTAGGGTTAGCAGGGTTCAACTCCAGTCATTTTACAGTTATGGATTTTGCTTGGGATGTTTCTGGTACTATAAACAACAAACAGTCATTAGTAGAAGATGTTTATGCCTCGTCCAGTGTCCTTCACACGTTTACATCAGAAGGAACGTACACCATAGGTAAGAATTTGTTTATTGTCGATTGTAATATGTTTGTCGGAAAGCCATAGGTAAAACTTTGTTTATCATTGATTGTAATATGTTTGTCGGAAAGCCATTGGTAAGAATTCGTTTATTGTCAATTGTAATATGTTTGTTGGAACTGATGAGTAAAAAGTGTTTTGATGGGGATTTTAATTTAGCTGAGAAAACACACCTATGAATATAAAAAAGTGAAAATTTAATATTTCACAGGTGGAGTACTGTATTCTCAAAAAGTTACAGTTTCACTGAAAAGAAAGAGAATTGGTTCTTTTATAGCCTGGACTTGTTCATTATAATATTACTACTTTAGGAAGGAATGCATGGTAATCATGAATTAGAAGGGTTTCCATGGATGGGGATTTTTTTTTTACTAAATTTTTACTAACACTGATGAAATTATCAAGTGTAACTCCCAAATGAAAACATATTGACCAATAATGTTCATCTATGGAATTTGACATTCTGATGAGGATCATTAACCAAGACAGATTGAAAGCTTAGTACTAAATACTTTGAACTGCTTGAATGTGTGTGTTTTAACCTTTGTAAACCATGAAAATATTTTGTTTCTCAGTATTGATTATTTCATGCCGATTTTATGTAAGTGAAAAACCATATCAATATCATGAAAATGGCAAAAAGCAGATTGCAAATGAAAACTTGGTATTTCACAGTACCAGTATTTATCATTGATGAGAGTGCTTCCTCAGAAAACCACAACAAATGGTGTACAAGAGGAGACTATCAGTCTTAGAATGCAGGATTGCATTATGGAAATAAGACTTAATTTAAAGCAAACATATAACTTGGTTTAAAAAAGCAACGACTTGTGAATGACGCAGATAAATTCTATGCTGAAAAACTTTTAAATGGTTTTGACCACACACAGATGGTATCCAACAGTGTGTAAGTTTGTTGTAGAGACAGGAGTCATGCTAAATTGTTTGAAAACAGAACAAGAAAACATGGTGACAACCAACCCTTTGTGCTGTAATTATTGTAATGAAGTTCATAATATGCAAACCTTGTAGACATCCATTCATCTGCCATGTCCTATGAAAAGAGTCAACCCACTTAAAATTTTTTAGAGCCTATGGATAAATTTTAATGATGGACCAAGATCTCCTGGCATTTTTCGTTTCGGTATCTTTACATGTTTAGCAAGTGCCGGAGAAGTTCACGACCCTGAAATGTGTGTATTGTTTGTGGTGATGATTAGCATACAGGGCTCAACATAATTTGGCAAGGAAGTGAAGTATTTATTCAGTTTGTAGCATACAATAGCTACTGGTATGTTGACCATCATCCATAGCAGTGACCAGTAGCATAGCATTGTTCTACTTTGGCATCTCTGTCAATATTTATGTTTGCCGTACAAAGAAGTAAATCTAGCAGAGAATAAATATCATTACCCACCTACCTTTTAAAAAAAAAAACTGGCTGTAGAACACAGAGAACTTTCTGTGTATAGTCACTATAAACCTGAAAAAATGATACTTTTTTTCTCAATTCACTCATGTCAGAGAGAAAAAAGTCAGGTCTATCGTTGTCTTATTACTGTAACCATTACTATGTCTTCACCATATTCATTAATGTGCACAGTTTGAGTTGGTGGGAACCAAAAAAAAAGCACAAACTTCTCTAATAGTGATTATGGAACATTTGAAGGTTTGTAGAAATAATTATGTGGTATTGTATGAGGTGGGAGATATGGCTGAACATTGTATTCCTGTCAGCTCACTGTTACAACTTTTAAGATGTATAGTAAAACCATACAGCAAGTGATATTTTAATTTTTTTTTTTTTTTTTTTTTTTTTTTTTTGGGGGGGGGGGAATTTCTTGTTGAAGTTGGAGGGCATAACAAAACAATATGTAGCAGTGATAAATCAAATATTCTGAATTTGTACATGTAGTATCACTGCTTGAATCGTGAATTCCTTTTCCTGAAGTACAAAACAGAGTCATGATAGTTTCTAGTTTCTTTGTTAATTTAACTAGACTGTTAGATAGGTCGTGTTGCTCAGTCCTACCAGGCTTCGAAACCAGTGTGGAGTGGTGGCATGATTGTTGTATTGTACATACTAAAATGGAACACACACAGATTCAGTTGTTAAGAAAGAAAGGAGTGCAAGTTTCTGCTGACTGATTACTTATATAGGGCAAGTTGTGTTGACATTATTGTTTGACGTACGGCAAACATAAGTCAGGTCAGAAAAGACGTCTAAAAATTATGAATGCTGTTGTTGTCCAGTAATTTATGAAAACTACCTGGGTGACAATACTGTGGATTGTTTCCCATGTCAACAACTCACCTCTCAGGTTTCTAGTAGTGAAAGCAAAGATGCGTTTGTATTACCTGACTGATTGCAGCTATACATCATACAGCTAGCTACTACTATTATGTATGTGTACTGTGTGACATGTATGTATACAACTAGTCCAGACCCTTTACTTGTTGGTTGATTTTGGCTATGTTCCTCTAAACACTGTAGGCCACAATACATCTTATAGCCAGCCAGTACTGTTATGAGTACTTGGTGATAAACCAGGCACCTATACATCTAGCCCAAACCCTTCGTTTGGTTGGTTGGTTGATTGGTTGGTTGATTGGTTGGTTGATTTCTGCTATGTCATCTCAACACTCTAGGCTACAAATACATCATACAGCCTGCTATTACTTCTCTGTCAATTTATGTACACTCTGTGACAGACCTGTTATTATTGAAGCGTCACCCACGCTTACTTATAATAGTCTGCTGTGTCTGGATAGTGTCACAAATAATCACTATAATTTGAGTGTCAGAACGAAAAAGAAAAATGAGAATACTCCTGGGAAAGCTTACAATTACCAACAAAACACAAATGAAAGCTAACTTTTTTTGCATGGATATTAACATTTTTACTTGACTTCATTTCATCAAACAGCTGCCTTTTTACGGTAGTAACAATTATCGTAAGTTTTTTTTTCAACTGAGTGGAATAAGAAAAGTTAGCTGGATATTAAGGTATACAGATGAAGCAATAGTAGTGTGCGTAGTAGTGCTGTTTGGCACAAAATAGTAAAACTGCCGTGGTATTGTTAGAACAAGTTTGCTGTCTTGGTAAACTGCTACAAATTGATAATATAGAAATTAAAATATTTTGGACGGGGTTTAAACCTTGGAGACTGCTGATAAATTCAGTGTACTAAAATTAGAAAAGTCTACAGTGAACGAGTACAAATTTGGTTTGCATTTCTGACTAAGTTTTGCCCCTCAATTGGGTTCAACTATTTGAATTTGAAGATAATGGAAAATTTTAGGTAGGGTTTAAAGGTCTAGTGCAGATTACGATTCAAATTTAAGTGTGAAAAACAGTTGTCGGAGAGGTATAGGAGCAGTTGGTCTTGAACAAATGAATGATCCTATCATGGCTCCACTGATATGATAACATGTGCACTACTGTGAGAATCTGGGATTGAAACCTTGGCGTTTGAACTTATGAGCCTGCAGGTCTGTTCAAAATAAAAAAATTTTGACAATTTCTATTTGTTTCCACAGATGTGATTGTCAGCAATGCCCTGTCATCTCTTCAAGCAAGTGTAAATATTACAGTAGTTATGCCAGTTCCATCAGATCTTGATATTGGAAGATTGGCAGGATCAGGGAAAATCCCATCCTGTATTCCAGAACATAGTGCCATTCCAGAAAACACAGCTACAATATCTGGATATGTTGATACAGAAATCCAGTTCCAGGCTGCTGTAGTGTATGGTGTTAATCTGACTTTTAGTTGGGAGTTTAGTGATGATGGAACACCTATGATCTCACCCAAAGATCCAACATGTCAGGGGATTAGTTGTTTACAGGATATACAGGTAAGACAACTCAAAGGAAGGCCAGGAAGTAAAATATCAAAGTAGAAAATTACATAAATTTACTGAAACACACACATGGAAACTCACTAGCTATTCAAAGGAAAGGTGGAAATTAAAAATTGCAGGTAAAAATGAACACATGCATACCCACATGCAGTCTCTCTCTCTCACATGCACTCACTCACTAGCTATACCAAGGAAATGTGAAAATTAAGATGTGCAAGGAAAAAAGTTTTGATTGATTAAAAGAATTGTATGTATGCAAAACTCACACAGACAGACATGCACAGATAGACACAAACAGGTAGGCAGACACACAGACACATTCGAACTGAAATGAAAGACAGCACTTCAAAGTTAGAAAGTGACAAAATAACATTTGCAAAACACTGAAGTGGACCAAAAAAAAAAATGCAAACAATTAATCTTTATGTACAGAGAAGATAGAGAATAGAAAATGAAGTATACTGGCATAAAAGTTACAGCAAAAAAAAGTTTAAAAGATCCACAAAGACCACCAAAATAAACTCTAGTCTAAGATTAAGAAGACATAGCTTGTAATAGAGGCTGGTAAGATTTCTGACCGGTACATGTATATGCAAAGCTGAAAGTGGCCACCAGTTGATTGCCACTATGTGCGTCATACTCTCTTGTCAGTTTTATAAACGAGATCCTGCACATTGTAAGTTGTCGTGTCGCATTATCTTACCAACTGTCCATATTAGTCTCAGACTGAGTATTTTATTGAAAGTAATACAAGAATCCTAATATCATTAATGGCCTGCCGTATTCCATTCCTTAGAAAATGTCAAAACGTCACCGGCCATAGTCTCTTACTGTGGTGACTTGCCCTCTAAATATCACATAGCTGGTGGGCTTCTACATCTGATAGCCCTACCAATTTTCATTGACATCATTACTTGCTTTCCCAGTGCCTTACTTTATTAGAATGTGTAGCCAACCAATCATGTTTGAAATATCAATGTCAGAGCTCCCAAGTTTATAGTCTTAAAAGTGGCATGGGTGTGCCGTGTTCTGCATGTTGTTTTTTCAAAGTGACGGTAATACGATATCTTGACTAGCTACAACTTACTAATATTGATGTATTCACATAGAAAAGATGGCCTTGATACTATGGCGTTGATGAATGATGCATCTAGTCAGCATACACATTAGCCCTTTCTCCATCTGAATTGATTCAGTTTGGAACCTGTTTCTGTTCCCAAGAGAAAATTGAGCAATGGATTTTGAATCAATTCACTTTGAATCTGTTCTGAGCCTGAATCTCTGCAAACCCCCCCTGTTTGTTCTTGACAAGCAAAACTTGGCTTCGGAAAAGATATCTTTCTTCTTAACAAAAAACCCAAAAAACTTGGCTTTGAAAATTCTTGTGGCAACTTTACTTTGGTTATTATTAGTATGCAAACATTGGCATAGGAAATTCTTACAGCAGCTGTCTTTTAATAAACAAAACTTGGCTCAGGAAATTCGCAGGACAACTTTCTTTTTTAAAAACACACACAAGAAAACATGGCCTATGAAGTCCTTGTGAGATATTTCTTTTTGACACAATATCTTTGGGAATCTGTGGGTCTTTGACCTTGCTGACCTTTAACCTGGGAATAATATAAGTCAGTCTAGGTCACCCAACTTGGAATATTGATGGTTTTTAGGCTGTTTCTGCATGGTGACTTTACCCATTCAGTAGTACTTGTTTGCCTTCAAGTGAATTCCTTTTTTGAAAGTATCAAATGATATTTAAGTGTCTCTCAATGAGGCATATACTGACTTATGCTAGTATTACAGTGTGTTTGTCCAGAGACTTGAATGTAATGTGTTTGGCTTGAAGGGTAGTTCTAGCAGGCCAGTTTGTCATGCCAGACACCCAAGTCTCGGTGGTATACCAATGTCAAATCAGTATGTGATGCCAGATAGCCAAGTCTCTGGACAATACAGCCAGTTTGTCATGCCAGACACCCAAGTCTCGGTGGTATACCAATGTCAAACCAGTATGTGATGCCAGGTAGCCAAGTCTCTGGATGATGTCATTCCAGATAGCCAAGTCTCTGGACGATACAGCCAGTATGTCAAGTCAAATAGCCAAGTCTCTGGACGATACAGCTAGTATGTCATTCCAGATGTCCAAGTATCGGGATGATGTCATGCCAGGTAGCCAAGTTTCTGGACAATATAGCCAGTATGTCATGCCAGATAGCCAAGTCTTTGTTGTCTGTATTTGATGCTGCTGAACTTGAACCTGTCTTGTCTTTTTCCAAAAAATGTCCTATATGCTGATGTTTGTTACCCATAGATTTTGTGTTTCTAACTATAGAAAACCGTACTTTCTGTTTCACTGAATGAAAGTAGAGCAGACATGAGAGAAATACATGAACAGAAACCAGTACGTGACACGTTTGTGGTCACAAAAACAAAAACAATATAATATCGTAACAGTGTAAAAATGACATAGCAATGCCCACCTGTTGAATTGATGTAAATTGTTGTGTGATGAACACTCTGGTAGCTACCTATAATTACTATCTCAGGAACTCCTCAAAATAAATAGTCTTTCATGAGAGCAGCTGTTAACATATTAGCTATTAGATGGATGGTGTAATTTAAGAGATTCTCGGCTGCGATTACAGTTTTATGATTCTCCTCATATTCTACTGCTGTGTATGATGTTCCCCAGACCACCCGAAAAGTGCAAAGTTTAGCACCGAAATATAAGTGTGTGCGGTTGTGTGGTCATTACTCTAGCGGCACATGATAGAGTTTTGAGTGAAGTGGTGTCGCATTACACAGGGATAGAGCCTTCATGCTGTAATCACCAATTTAAAATAACAACAATACTTAAGTCGTACAGTGACCTGTGTCAATGTGTTGTAATTCATTTAATAATCTGTATATGTTAAACATAAAACTGTAAATTGAGTTGTTTTATAATGGCCTGGATGTTTTCTACAGATTGTATATTTTGTCATGGAGTAGTATTGAAAGGATCTGTTTACAGACAAGTTTTTACGTCCATTCATCTAGATGATATTACTCTTATGTTGTTAAAGAAGTGCAATTTTTTCCATTTTGATTTGTTCTTTGTCTAGTAGTTTTTATGGTATTGTTTGAAGTGGTTTATGCATCGTGTTATACATGTAGAGGAGTTTTTAGTTCCAGAGTAGCTTCAATCAATTGTTCAACCCCAGTACAAAGATTCACACTTGTACATTTACAAAGATTCATACTTGTACATTTACATGTATTTTATTTTTGATTTATTTATTTTTGATTTATTATGTATGTACACATACATGCAAAGAGTATGTACATGTATTAGCCCAGAGACTTGTCATAGTTTCACTGTCTCAATCTAAACTATACATTCATATATTTGAATATGCACTCATACAGATGTGAAAGTCAAATTTTTGAATAATTGTTCGAGTGATGATGAAAGCCCATCTGTGCAAACCTATGTTTTACTGTATATTATATCATGCAAAATTCAGTTAAATTTATATGAACATGGATGACTGATTTTTGGTTTGTCTTTATTAATACATGTATACAAATGTGGGTTTTTGATGTGTTTTTCTTCTCGTTTCATTTCAGCCACATACATTCACATCAACTGGTTTGTACAGCGTGACTGTAGAAGTGTTCAACAGCCTTGGAAGTGTACAGGGGATATTATATGTGGTAGGTGCAATTTTATTGAGTGATTCTTCATATGGTTGAACTTGGAGTTTGACAGAAAGTCAGAACGTGATGATTATATCACTTTGTTTCATTTGTTCATTTTCATACCTAATTAGGAGAATGAAAATGCAGAAAATGATAAATTGCTATGTTTTGTTTCATCATTGGCATTTTTGTTAGTCATAATGATGTAACAAATTGATAATGTGGTCATCATGTTTCATTCCTGAATTTCTTGTAATAAAATTGAAGTGAAGTGTATATTATCATTAATTACTCCAGAAACTGAGACTTTGGTGGTTATATTTCATTCTTTGATTTCTCACATTGAAATTTGAGGATTTTCTGTTTCATAAAAACCCCCCCAAAATTAAATTTGATCCGTTAAGGTGATTGTGTCAGTGCTTTGAGTTGGTCCATTTAGGTTTTGATGGAATAGCCTGATTTGATATTAATGAGGTCCGTACTTATATCTTTGGCGGGCAATTAATGAGATTCTATTGAGAGTACTAGATTACAGGATATAACATTAAGTTTAATTCACTGATGACAGTTTTAATACAATTGCAATCTGGTACATCAATTTATTGAAATGTCATCAGGGGAACTGTTACTGTTTCCCACAAGACTGGAAAACTTGTGTGATATTTTAATCTTTGGAATGAAATGAAACCCGTGGCAAGAAACACAGGAAGCACTCATATGTCTGGGAGAATTAATTTTTCCATTTTCGTGTCTCTGTCCTGCTGTCTGGAAGTGAAAGGTCATGCTTCTGTTAACGCCACGAGTGATCTGTGAGATGAAAGCACATGTTCGCACTCTGCGTGTATGTATGTATGTTTAAGACACATCAGTGAAAGTTACAAAGTATAGCTGACATAGAGAAGTTTTTGATATCCCTAGTGTAATGTTTGGTGAGATCAACTGGATAAAAGGTCTGTTCGTAGCAATCTGAGACATCTTATCTCATGCTTGGTTGTGCATGAAGTTGGTACTATGGAGTAGAAATGATACTTTTTACATTGACATGTACTTTCATAAAAAATGTGTTTCTGAAAATCTTTACCTAGTATGCACCTTAGATTAGAAATAGGAATCTTAAACTTTTGCTATGACTTTGTTCAAGGAAACTCAATTCTATTGTAAGTTAAAATCAAGAAAAAACAATCAAGGGGGTCACCGTACAAGCTTTTGAAATAGCAGTCAAAATGATATCAAAAGTAAGCCGTTTTAGAATCCAATATGGCAGTAGAATCCATTATGGCCGCCAAATCCAATATGGCTGCCGAATCCAATATGGCTGCTGAATACAGTGTTAAATGTATGAAACACTTTTTTTTCCTTGAAAGCAAGATGACAATAAATCCCACAATTCTTTTATTATTGTAAGGACCAGGAACAAACTGTCATGGCAAATTTTGTAGAGATTTAAGAGCATTTAAAAATAATTTCAAGGAAATTGGTCAGTCCAATATAACTTGAGATAATGGCTTCTTCATTTTTGTGTCAGCTCAAAGAAACCTAAGATTCTGAAGCATCTTATATCTAAAGGCGTTCCTACAAATTATCTCCTAGTCTTACTTATGTCAGCAGCAAAAAAAAACAACATAATAAAGTGAATATAATACACAGATGAGAGAAACAGTTCTTCATTATGTCGTAAATATTCTTGATGCGTGCCTCTTCATGAAATAATCGCCATCAGTCTAAACACACTGAACTATACTATACCACTCAATGTATTAAAATAACAAATGTTGATATTAATTGAAGTCAGATTTGTCATAATGCCATCTGTAAGTGAATTTTAAACCTTTAATATACACAAACGAATCAATTGATTGTTAAAATAAAACCACCAACTGTCTAATTTATTGCTATTTGATGCTGACAAAGGAGGGACTGGTTAAACCTCTTGTATGTAGACCAATAAATAATCACTTTATCGCTGCTGATTTGTCAAGTGATTTGTCATTTTGGTTCCTCTTAGTCTGGCATATTTAGGATCTCAAATGTTTGAGTGTCTGGTTTAAACTGAATTTCCCAAAGAAAAGTTGTTATGCTAGATGAGCAAACCGAACTTCAAGTGACATTCAAACTTAGACTTAAGGTGTATCCATTCTTCAAGAACCTCCCAATCTCCTGTGCCAGACAGTTTTTTTTTTTTTGCTAAGGTCTTCGAACCTGAGTAACAGAAAGGGAATTTAATCTGGCGAAAGTGGCGTCATTGCCTATATATTATATGTCATAATTGTGGTAGGGATTCCTGGTAAAATGATTTGAGAACTTAAATAGATTTTTTAGTACTTGCCACTCTTAACAGAAACACTGCCAGACATATTGTAACTCAGAAGCTAGGATCTACAACTGCTTACATTAGACTATTGACAAACGGAACCTGCTACAAACAGGGAAAGTTAGCATATGAATATGGATTAATAACACTTGGCACAGCATGTTGGAAGTACATAGAGTTAGTTGTATTACACTTCATCCTTTGATAAGAACAGTTTTATAGCCACTTTACATAATAATTCACATTCACAAACAAATTTCCAGTTCCCCTGGCATTTCATGTACACATAAAGAGGCCATAAAACTGTTCTATCAAAACATGGAATGTAGTACAAGTCTCTGCTGTTCCAACATACTGAGCCAAGTGTTATTAATCCAATTCAGTTGTTTACTTTCCTTGTTTGTAACAGGTTCCATTCATCAACGGTCTGATGTCGACAGTTGTAAATTCCCCATTTTGACACCCTTTCAGCAAGATTTGCCAGTTTTTATCACATAATGGTGTGGTTACCATGTTTTCAACATTCAGCTAAATTTCTTTCACCAGGAAAAATATTCTTGATGCTGCTGTGTAGGACAAAATATATAAAAACTGTGACAAGAAAGTATAAAAAACTCAGAACGGAGTTTAAAAACTGTAAGAAGAAAGTACATGGTTTAACTACAGACTGTACAGAACTAATAAATGTCTTTATTTTTTCTCTTTTCAGATAATTGTAGACAAAAGCATTTCCAATGTTACTCTTGAAGTGGCTCCTGGTGATGGCTATTATAATACGCCATACTTCACCATAAGCTTTCTAGTTACCATAGTAACGGCTCACCGAAAAGACACAACAATGTTTGTGAACTTTGGAGATGGGTATGAGTATGAGCACAGTTTGGATGACACTAATCAGACGATGATTGGTGGAGGCATGCCCGATTTGTCAGCTCTTAATGTGGTGGCCAACTACGGAATAGGGTGTAGCCTAAATTTGGAGTTCTCGCACGCCTTTATGCAAATTGGTAATTTCAATGTATCTGTGAGGATGGACACAGATCATGATGACACAGAAATAGCATATTTACCACAACTTCTCGTTGTTCAGAATAGGGTATTATTATTCCCTTATGATATTATGTGTGATCCTGTCGTCAGGTTGCATGGTGCAGCTAATTTCTCCGTCCAGCTGTACCTACCCATAGAGGAACTTCATTATGAATGGAGGGTGACAGGTATAAATGTCAATGTTTCAGACACTATTGAACAGACGAATGACATATTTACATATACTTTTACGGAGGTTGACTCGTATTTGGTGAAGGTGAATGTGTCCAACCTTGTAAGTTTTCAGGAAGTCAGTCGTATCATTAAAGTAGAGGAGGAGATTGTTGACTTTGTTTTAGACATTGATGGACCTGAAGTCATCCAGACAGGCGATACTGTGTCTGTACTGGCAACAGTTACTGGAGGCACTGATGTGACCTTTGTGTGGAATTTTGTGAACTACGGTTTTCCACTCACTGAAGCCCTTGACATTGATGGTTATACAGCTGTGGAAAGAGCCAACTACACCTTTGGTGAAAGTGGAAATTTTGATTTAGTGGTGACTGCTCAGAACTCTATTAGCTCTCGGCAAATAATGGCTGCAGAGCAATACATTGTGCAAGATCCAGTACAAGGTTTACTTCTCAAGGGAGACACAGCAACGTTGCTAGGCAACACAACTAAAATAGTTGCATCGGTCGCCAAGGGAACAGATGTGATGTTTGACATTGACTGTGGTAGAGGGCGAGAGGCAGCACAGGGAGTTTTGAACGTAGATGGATCTTATACCATTACCTATGTCCTCGATACAACTGGCATACATTTAGTTACTGTATATGCGTACAACAATATTTCTGTTGATTCAAATGCAATCACTGTGCGTGTTGAAGAGGAAATTGACGATCTCATCATTGAAGTTTTGAATGAAGCTGTAGTTGGTGAAGAGACAACCTTGGTGGCAAAAGTTGATGGTAGGTAGATAAAACCAAACATTTTTGAACAGTGCAGGCATTGAAATATGAAATACAAATAGACTATTACTTTGAATGCAGAAATGGATGAAAGTGACTCGGAAAAGTCCAGTCAGGCTTCTTTCGGTGGAAAATTATTGTCTCCTTTCTCAATCTAAGACGGTCTTCTTGCTACTTAAATATTCTTCAGATGTTTGAAATAAATATATCGGAGAGATTATTATCATTAGCATTGCCATGTATATAGATACTAGAGAATAACAATTCTCTTGTCTAGAGTGTAATTTTTAAAAAAGTCATACATAATTGGCAATGTGTGATTCTGTATCTCACAGGAGTGATCCAAACCCGTTCAGATTTGCTGTATACATGGACCATTAATGACATGACAGTAAAGACACCTCTTCCAATACTGCATCATACTTTTACTGAGATAGTAAGCAATCAACCAATTCAAGTCACAGTTTATAATTTTGGTAAGTGTTTACCTTATGCTTTTGACCTTACAAACATATTGTCTTTTTTTTTCTGATTGAAGATGTTAGTGTTACCGTTAAAGTCGTATTATAAGCCGCGGCTTATATTACAATGTTGCAAAATAAAGAACCAATTTTATTTCTTGAACTAGGGGTGCGACTTATAATAAAGACTTTTCAATTTTTCAAAATGTGGATGTGGTAGAAATTCACCCGAACTCTCGGTTATGGAAAAATGGACGTCTGTAACACAATATGAAAACTTTATTATGAAGTTTCAAAGTGTAAGAATGAAATGATAAGTGTGGCTGGAGGAGATCGGTAAGGCTGCCCGGAATGACAGCAACATCGACGTTACGGTCACGCTACTCATCTTTCACTCGTTCTGTAAGATGTACCCTACAGGAATCCCAAACAAGTACGGTAGACGCCGCCGATCTTCAGTCAGTCTTGGGAACGTTCTCCTGATATACTCAATGCAGCCTGTGGAATGGTAGAAACACAACGATGTCAGATATTTTGAAACGATCGTGTTTGGAAAAAATATAGGTTGAAAGTAGACTGAAAGATTTGGCGGTATAAATCAAATTGACATCGATTCTCTCATTCTAAGTTGAAAGGTCAACTGCGTTCATGAACTCGTAAACAAATGTAAATGATCGTCGAATGACTATTGGCCGTTACGCATACGACGTCATGAAACGTCACAAAACATTAGCATATATGATGGCCCACTGAGAACACGTCGATGTAAACAACTCCATGCTTTGCTAGCGTGATCACAGCTATGGTACATGAAACATGTGTTATAAAACTCAACTTTTGCTATCGTGATCACAGCTGAACAGAATGGTACATGAAACACGTTATAAATTAAAACTCACCTTTTTCATCAATATATCCTTTCTCTTGAACTCGAACTCCAACACGTGTGAACAAGTACGAAGCGGCTTCTTGTACTCGAGGTGTGATCGGCAGCCATACAACTTTATCGGTACGATAGGTGTAAATGTCCCGATCCCTGCCGAAAGGATTGCGACACCCTTCTTTTGATATACAGTGCGTAACTTTATCGGTACGATAGGTGTAAATGTCCCGCTCCCTGCCGAAAGGAAGGGATTGCGACACCCTTCTTTTGATATACAGTGCGTAACTTTATTAGTACGATAGGTGTAAATGTCCCGCTCCCTGCCGAAAGGAAGGGATTGCAACACCCTTCTTTTGATATCCCAGTACGTGTGAAGAGGTGGTACATAAAGTGATACTTTGTATTCAAATTTTAAACAAAAAGTATTACACTTGAATGCGTCGTTACTATTGTTTTGGTGCAAATACGAGGTGAAGCTAGCTGTGAAGTAGGGGTGCGACTTATAATACATACTTTCTATTATTCACAAATTGTTTGATGTACCCTCAAAGCCAGCGCCTCCAAGTAGGGGTGCGACTTATAATATGTATGCGGCTTATAATACGACTTTAACGGTACCTTAAAATTGGGAAATATTATTACCTTGGTAGTTGAGACTTCAGTTTTGTAAAGATAGACACAAACTAAATTTATTGTTGATACAACAGTGATAAGCTATTGAATGGCTGTTGGTTTAATTATAGTCTCAGTTGGGAGGCATCTCTGAAAACTGGTTTATTTGGAGAGTTACATGAACTTGCAGTGTTCTTTTGGGAATTCCAATGTTTACACTATGTTGATCACAGGGTGATTAGAATCCAACAACAGAGGAACTGCTATCACCCACTTGTGTAATCCACGGGAGCTCGCACTGTTGCTAAGTTCACCACTAGAGGGCGACCCAAAGGGTGGCCTAGTGAGTGCGTAAGGACGAGAAGGAATTTCTCGTGCTTACGCACTCGCTAGGCGACCTTCCCCGCTAGTGGTGAACTTAGCAACAGTGCGAGCTCCTGTGGTGTAATCTATCACATTGAAGAACAATAGGTTTAGTTTGCATCCATCTTAGTAAACCGAATCTGGATTACCAGTGTCATATTTCTTTTACAACCCCTGTCATTTAATTCTCAAGGATGTTCATGAGATTTCATTTAATAATTCGATAGTGTACTTAGTCTTTGTACTCCTGCAAAATGGCATGAGTTGATCATGAAAATTTTTAAGGCTGGGAAATGACTAGGAAATTGCTGAAAGCTCCTTCAAAAATGTATGCGACTTCAGAGTATGTGAGTTATGTTTACAAATTAAAAGCCCAGTTTGGGTTTAATAGGATTAACTTTACAGATGTGAGGCATATTTGTCTGACAGAGTTACAGAAAAAGTTAGTCCAGAACTAATGAATACTGTAATGTAATCCACTGATAGATAACATGTATGTGAAAACCTGGGATTGAAACCCTGGCCTTTAATGTTTTATAACGCTGGTAAAGCTGAGAAAACACTTTTGGTTGTTGGTTCTTTAATAGTGATTCCAAAATCCTCTGTAAAAAAGATACAAAGAAAGAATTGAAACCCAGCATAAGATGATTTAAAATGGCCATATGGATGAGAATTTGGTATTTATTTTGGATTTTTATTTGATAAAACAGCTTCACCATGTTTTTCTACTTGAAAAAATAATGCAAAATAACATATAGCAAGTCCATGTTCACATTTCAATAAACGGCAAAACATTAAACAATGTGTCAAATGTTTGTTATTGTACGTACAATAACAAACTTTTTACACTTTGTGCATCTTTTTGCAATGTATTGAGTTATGAACATGGGCTTGGTATATTTTATTTTGCATTATTTTTTCAAGTAGAAAAACATGGTGAAGCTGTTTTATCAAATAAAAATCCAAAATAAATACCAAATTCTCATCCATATGGTTACTTTAAGATATCTGTGTGACTTCATGTTTGCACAACACATGTTATCTTCAGTGTAGTAAATATGATAAATGCTTGTACAGCTCACAAGTTATCTACTCCATTTACAGTCGTTAGAAAAACTTCACAAGTTGAAATCAATATTGCTGCGACCTCTGACCTCTATCTGTCAAGTGCTGCAACAACAGAAGTAGGCCAGGCAACACGGTTTACTCTAAAGGTGGGTCAGACATTTTCCTGTTATCTTTTACCCAGCTGTACTGAAATAATCCGAAGGCTTGTATGAAACCTATGTGGAGTCTGTCTTTCCTAAAAGTGTCTTGAAATTGACACGGTTCTGGGTTTTCTGTGCATCAAAAGGTTCCATCCTGCGAGGCCTTAAAAAGTACAGCATTCTGAAAAGAGGGCACAAGCTGAGTGTATACTTTTTTAAAAAAATGTAGAGGAATCCATACTAGTTAATTAACCATTCTAACAATTGCAGAAGACAGGTGTGATGTCATAGAAAGCATGCATCCATGTCAATATTATACTAAAATCAAGGTTTTATGTAAATATTTTCACTTGAGTAAAATGTATATAAACTCACCTTATGCCATTGTAAAATTACCAAATTAATGGACTCCTGTAATACAAATTTCTACTGGAAGAATAATATTAGCACTTTTCCACACTGGTTGAAGCAACTGTACAGTAATGTACTCCTGGCATGGACCTATAACAACACAAAGACCCTTTATGCTTCGTCAACTCCCTAGGTAGCATTCAATTTTAATATATAATTACACTGATTATCAAATGACAATACTGCCATCACACAAAACAAACTGAATCTCAGAAAAACCAAACTTTCAACTTTATAGGATCTGATATTTTGCATTTATTAACATTTATATCCAGTTGTTTAAATAGATTTGGACTGTGTGTGTGTGGGGGGGGGGGGGAGGGGGTGTGGGTGTGGGTGTGGGTGTGTGTGTGTGTGGTCCCACACCACACACTCTGAGCTTGATATTTCAACATGCGTCTCAATAAATGTGCTTGATAGGTGGATATGTCAACCCAATCAAATAGTCATGTTACATGTTCTGACTGTAAATGGGTTTGCCGTACTTTGCCCATGTTACACTTTACACAGAAAGCTCATTATCATGGCTGGTTTAGAGTCTCCCAATTGATGAGAACACATTTACTGTATTTGATGGAAGCCAGAGGTGTTATAGCTGATGATTGGTGTATGCCGGGTTTTTTTAACCGCTCAGATATAGCATTTATTTATAATTGTGAACATCTGAAATTAAAGTGATCTGTAAGAGCAATGTTGTAACTTGTACAATAGATCATCAGAAAAACTATCATAAGTATTCGCAAATGAACAAATGAACTGAAACATAAATGGCTCAATAAATAATGTGTGTGTCTCGGTACTATAACACTCGGCCCAAAACTTACTCACTATTACAAATAAACAAACAAACAAACAAACCAACAAACCAACCAAAATGAACAAACTAACAAGCAGAATGACAAACAAACAAATGAAATGCTCCCATTTTATCGTTCTTGTGTAGATTGCAGATTCCACAGTTGTTGATATTAGTGTTGACTACGGTAATGGAATACATGACAGTTTGTCTAGTGGATCCTCTGTCAATGAGTACACATGGAATTACACCTACCCAATGACCGGTGTGTATGAAGTCAGTGTTAATGTGTCTGATGGAAGTGTAATAACTAACTTAGCAGGCATTGTCAGTATTCAAGAAGTCATCACAGATCTTGAACTCACTGGACCCACTGCAGTAGAATTTTACAGGTAAATGTGTGTTTAGACTTGATGCTTAATCTCAGACGGTCTTGTAAGTTACGTTAAATAATAGCTTGACAAGTCTTCAAAGGGAGGCAAGAAAGACCTTCAGAAGTGGTGACATAATTTATTCATGTTCAGATATATTTCCAGACATTTGCTCTTGATCTGAGTATATAATCTTCATCTGCACTGGGAGCAGACGAGAACAATATGGCAAAAACTGAAGGTGCTGAATTCAAAATATGAGAATTTTTTTAGGAAAAAGTGCTGAAAATCAGGATGCAAGTATTATAGTTGATTATAACTTTGTCTTTGCATCAATGTACCATTGTAGTTCAGTGTAACTTATGTTTTTGGTTTGAGAATTTGCATCAAAATAATAATAATATAATCTTTATTTGTCTAAATAAATATGGAAATTTGTTGAAATGGTTACGATGGAGCAGCGCCCTCGTGCCCCAGTGTTGAATGTAGTAAGATTGTAGTTTGTGATTACTGTTAGTCTGCTTTAACTGTTAAAACAGAAGCATCACAATGAGACAAATGACAATTTTTTGTATAACATAAACTTTACAGTTGTGCTACAATGCCATTGGCGCTATTTTCACATTCAAACTTACAAGGCAAGGTTTTAGTTGAATGCACGTCAAGTAATAAACATAGCTTTTCCCATGTGCAGTTTAATTGATAAAGTTATAGGCTGTTTTTGCTTGATCAAACTTGTGTTCAGTTCTCACCATCTTGTAAACATCAAGTTGTAAGAATTAAATCATATGTGACAACATAATGACTTGCTCTTACCAGTTGATTTAGTGGTGTTGATTTCTTGGGTGTTACGAAATTGACTTGAAATATACCAGTTTATTGTTTTAAGTGTAATTTAGTAGTTGTAAGATTACGGCATGGGTCTGACTTGTTGAGTCTGCTCTACTCTTAAATTAGCTGCCATCACTTAAGCAAGACCTCCTAGTCTCTAGGCAGTAGTATTGCTATGGTTCAGTAGTGCTGTAAAGACATTAGAAAGCATATCATAGTAATATTTATGTATTGTTGAAAATAAGAAAGTTTGAAATTAGAATTACTGTTACTTTTTTTTTTCTTCAGACCATTCAAGATTCTCAATTGGCTAGCATCTATCAGTAATGGTACAGCAGTAATGTACGATTGGACAATACAACCTTTATACATCGATAGTGATGCATACCAGACAGATGTACAAAGCATGTCACTCACATCAAGATACAAAAGGGTAAGTTTACTTCCATAGCTAACGTGAAATCTAAATGGAGCAAGCTTACATGTATGTGACCTCAGCGTCTCAGTGTGAGTTTACAAAATTAGCACAAATGTGTAATGTAGTTGGCTATCAATGCTGCACCTCAAAATATTTCCATATTAAGTTTGATATACATGTAATGCCAATGACTTTGTGCAGTAATTGTAAGATCAGCTACATTGCATATTTACAGACACTTCGTAGCTAAACTACATATATCTATATATAGCATATTGATTATGTAAGGGATTGTATACAACTGTTTTATCAAAAGCTGTAGTTGGCTATTAATACTGTGCCACAAAATATTTCCAAGTTTGCCATGATGCCAATCATCTTATACAGTGCAACACACTAGTTGAGGGGATACATCTTTGATAAGGCATTAAGACTAATTTGTAAATGCAGTAAATATCTAACTCTGGTTTTTGTATTCCTATAAGAATTGCTGGCAACAATTCCTAGCCAGCCCCCCCCCCCCCCCCCCCCCCCCCCCCAACAACAACAACAACAAACAAACAAACCAAAAAAAAACCACTAGAAGTAATGCGAGGGTTAGCCCTCCTGTACAATACTTTTTTAGATTGCACTTATCAATATATAACAACCTGGGATTGACTTTCCAGCCTTTAAAGTAAAAAAAATGCTAAAATTGATATTTTTTTCTTGTTTTGTGTATGCAGAGATCATCACTATTTGAAACTCCTGGACTCTACAATGTGTCTGTTGTTGTGTCCAATGCTTTGGGTTCCTCATCAGTTTCCATGGAAACAGTGCTCCAAGATCCCATCATTTCCGTCAGCCTCTCCGTAGTAACAGTACTACATGAAGACCCGTCCATCTTTGTCATAGTTGTGCAAGGAGGAAAACAGTTCACCTTTGACATAGATTTTGGGGATGGTGATGGCATCACATTTGCATCAGAGATGCATAATTTTTCTGAATATGCTGATTACAGTGGTGATGTGCCGCAGTATACGTACCATGTACCAAAAGTGTATAGTAATATTGGACAGTACAGCTGTAGTTTTAATATATCGAACGATGTCTCTGAGACTACAAGGTCTGTTGTAGCTTACGTAGAGGAGCCAATTACTGGACTCACTTTGCAGGCTGATAGGGGCAGTGTGTTTGAAAGAAATGAGTATCTTACAATGACAGCCCAGATTGCTACTGGCACGGATATTGTATTTACTTGGAACTTTAACGATGACGACTTTCCCATAGTGCAGACGTAAGTACAAAAATATTTCTGTTAGTAGCCTTGATTAGATCATGCGAACATGTTCTGTATAAACTAGAATGTTATCTATTCTATTTCAAACAGTTGGAAGATTAATTTTATTGACTAAAACTTTTGATTTGAACAATACTGTAATTTCTATATTTCTGTAATGTGAAATGTATAATTTATTAAAGGATCAATCTGTGTTCTTGTATACAAATATTATGGTCATTAGTTTTGTAAGATATATTGTATACTATTTTCCTGTTTACAGTGTTACAGTTGGTTTACTAAGATACATGCAAACTAAATCTATTCTTCAATGTGGTAGATTACACAAGTGGATGACAGCGGATCCTCTGTTGTGCAATTGTAATCACAGGGCTGTTATGCCATTGTAATCACCCTGTGATCTGACATAGTGTAAACATTGGAAGTCCCAAAACACCAGCGCAAGTTCATGAAATCTAGATAAAATAAGTCTCCCCACTGAGACTATAATTACACCAGTCCATTCAATAGCTTATCACTTTTGTATCAACATGTTGAGACAAATAGTGTCTATCTCAGAAAACCAAAGGCTCAAATACCAAAATAATATGCATTATATAATTGTATATGGGTAAAAAATTTTATCAGATTTTTGCCATCCGTAGGATCAGACACTGAAAGCCATGTAAAGTGGTAATGCTAAATATTGCTTTAATATAAACACCATTCTTCAAATCCAATGTATGTTTTGTTGTTTTATTGTCAGGATCGATAATACCAGCATAGCAAATCATCAGTTCTCAACGGCAGGTGAATTTAATGTATCTGTCAGTGTATGGAATGACCTGTATGATGAACCAATCACACTGCAGTATCCAACTACCTTCATGGTCCAAGAGCCAATCACAGATCTGGATATATCTCCCTTGTCATACCCCTTCACAGCAGCTTTGGAAGTGACTGAATTTGGTAATCACAGCACTGCTGAAATTTTCTTTGATGTTTACGCAACTGGTGTGCCAGCAACCTTTGAGGTGGACTTTGATGATGACACTCCTATAGTGGTTGTGGATGGGGAAGAAGATTTGTATTATGGAGAAAGTACTGCAACAGTAGGACATTTGTATACTGAAGGTATGTAATTCAGATAGGATATTATCTAGGTGTTTTTAGCTCGAAGACTTGTCTTGATGTTACTATCTCAAGAAGCTCTCTAGCCTGGAGACTTGTCTTGGTGCTAGCCAAGAGACTTGTCTTGGTGTTACTATCTCTAGAAGCTCTCTAGCTCAGAGATCTGTCTTGATGTTACTATCTCAAGAAGCTTACTAGCCCAGAGACTTGTCTTGGTGTTACTATCTCAAGAAGCTCTCTAGCCCAGAGACCTGTCTTGGTGTTATTATTTCAAGAAGCTCTCTAGCCTGGAGACTTGTCTTGGTGTTACTATCTCTAGAAGCTCTCTAACTCAGAGACTTTGTCTTGGTGTTACTATATCTCAAGAAGCTCTCTAACTCAGAGATCTGTCTTGGTGTTACTATCTCAAGAAGCTCTCTAGCCCACCATATTTGCATACTGAGGCAGCATAGCTAAGATTGTGTAAAATGTCTAAAAACTTGGGAACATTTACATTTTTTTGAAAGAAAATGCTGAGTATAAATTTGCCTTGGTTTATGAATTCACATTATTTACTGTTATTTTGATGAATTTTATTGACCATTTATTTTACTAAACTTGGAATAATCAAGTACAAAAATGATGAGAATGTCACCTGACTAAGCTTTCTTTTAATACTGGCATTTTTTTTTTCCAGTGGGGAACTACACTCCATGTGTAACTGCTGTAAATCTCCTTGGAAATGCAACCTACTGTATGTTTGACCTGTTCCATGTACAGTTTGCCCCAGAAGGACTGACAACAGATCATAATAACTATGTCACAGTATTTGGTAATGACACTGTCATCCATGCCAGTCTAGTATCGGGTTCTAATGTGAAATTTGATTGGTCCATGGGGGATCAAACAAACTACATTGATGCAGGTTAGTATGCCCAACATGATTTGTCCCCCAGGTTAGTATGTTAGATGTGATTGGTCTGAACAGAGGTACATGATTTAGCAGAATGTCTTTGTGTTGACACTCTTTCTAGTTGTCAAGAAAAAAAGATTGTGGTAAATGTGATGTCATCACCCAAAATGGTCAAACACACGTCAAGTACAGTCGTATTTGTTTACAAAATTTCAAAGTTGAGTAAGGTACTGAGGTGCTCTTTTATCACCCAGTATTATATATTAGTTGACAGTAGTATACTAAAGGCAGAAATAAGTCTGACCGGACTTTTCCTTTAAGTTGATAGCAGTAATCAATACAAGTGTAGTAAAGGTAGAAATAAGTCTGACTGGACTCTTCCTTTAAGTTGATAGCAGTAATCAATACAAGTGTAGTAAAGGTAGAAATAAGTCTGACTAGACTTTTCCTTTAGTTGATAGCAGTAATCAATACAAGTGTACTAAAGACAGAAATAAGTCTGACTGGACTTTTCCTTTAAGTTGATATCAGTAATCAATACAAGTGTAGTAAAGGTAGAAATAAGTCTGACTAGACTTTTCCTTTAAGTTGATAGCAGTAATCAATACAAGTGTACTAAAGACAGAAATAAGTCTGACTGGACTTTTCCTTTAAGTTGATAGCAGTAATAAATACAAGTATACTAAAGGTAGAAATAAGTCTGACATGACTTTTCCTTTAAGTTGATAGCAGTAATCAATACAAGTGTAGTAAAGGTAGAAATAAGTCTGACTAGACTTTTCCTTTAAGTTGATAGCAGTAATCAATACAAGTGTACTAAAGACAGAAATAAGTCTGACTGGACTTTTCCTTTAAGTTGATAGCAGTAATAAATACAAGTATACTAAAGGTAGAAATAAGTCTGACTGGACTTTTCCTTTAAGTTGATAGCAGTAATCAATACATGTGTACTAAAGGCAGAAATAAGTCTGACTAGACTTTTCCTTTAAATTTATAGCAGTAATCAATACAAGTATACTAAAGGCAGAAATAAGTCTGACTAGACTTTTCCTTTAAGTTGATAGCAGTAATCAATACAAGTGTACTAAAGGCAGAAATAAGCGTGACAGGACTTTTCCTTTAAGTTGATAGCAGTAATCAATACAAGTGTACTAAAGGCAGAAATAAGTCTGACTGGACTTTTCCTTTAAGTTGATAGCAGTAATCAATACAAGTGTACTAAAGGCAGAAATAAGTCTGATTGGACTTTTCCTTTAAGTTGACAGCAGTAATCAATACAAGTGTAGTAAAGGTAGAAATAAGTCTAACTGGACTTTTCCTTTAAATTGATAGCAGTAATCAATACAAGTGTACTAAAGGCAGAAATAAGCGTGACAGGACTTTTCCTTCAAGTTGATAGCAGTAATCAATACAAGTGTACTAAAATCAGAAATGTCTGACTAGACTTTTCCTAGCAGCATACATTAATATTATTCTTTGATTTCAGCAATTTGTCATGTGATTCACCTGAAGTATATTCTTGAGATTTTATCTTTTAATCATAACTTTCAAAATTGTTAGACACAAGCAAGTCAACTTTGTTAAATTTTACAATATCCCAAATCTGTGCTACTATTGAAAATCATATTTTTCAAGCACAAGTATAATGCAATATTTTTGTTCAATGATTTCTTTTGATAGGAAGCAGTGTTAATCATCGCTATCTTAGCCCAGGACTGTATTTTGTCACTCTTCAAGCATATAATAAGGTGCAATATCTGTCAAAGCAAGTGGTTGTGTCTGTGCAAAGTCAAGTTCAAGGTAAGAAATTGCAATCATGTATAGTTACAGTCATGTGAAGTGAGATGCTGGACATTGCCGATGTGTGTGTTTTGGCTCTACACTCATAATTTGGATGACAGGTGGAGAACCAGTCTACACTTGTCCCAATAAACTACAGGATGAGAAATGACGTGATCATGTACATTGTATGTTACAGATTGATGAAAAGTTATCAAATCAGAACATATCAATGCCTACCTATTTCTAGAGTTACGGTATTTTCCTATTGAATATTGTTGGCAGAGTAACATTTGCACTTGTGATTTAATGATAATAATATTTATTTCTTATATAGCGCATTACATATAATGTGTAATCAGTTTCAAGTCATAACATATATAATTGTGTATTTGAAATGTATACAACTCATATTGCTGTTTATAGTCATAACATTTGCACTGTGTAGTTGGAGTGTGATTCCTAACCTCTGTGTTGGTACCTTTCAGGTATTCAAGTTAACGTAGAGAATCTGTTACAAGAGACGAATACCTTGATTACGTTTACTGTTGAGACTGTTAATGAAGCAGCAATCTTCTATGAGTGGGATATGGGAGATGGCAAGGGTACAACAACAACCACTATCAAACAAAGAACCTATGAATACACACAAGCAGGAACGTAAGTTACAATATGGTGTATTTCATGTCTGGAAGTCTCTATGCAACGTCATGAAGCAATTTCCCTGAATATCTAAGTCCATATGAAAAGTTACTCAGGTCTTTTTAAAGTAAGAAAAGAAATTTTAGGGTTCTTGTGTAAAAGGAAACAACTATCCTTTACTTTCCTGTTAGTATTTTGCAACCATAGTAGTTTATGAAATGATCTACTTTGAAGTATCATTTTGACTTCAATTTAAGAAATTGTGCAGTTTGGAAAAGACACTTCACTATTTGGCATCATTGATAACTTTTAGTTTTTCTAATCAGAAGTCTAAAAAGTATGCTGGTGATTGAGGCGCTTTCATAATTGTAACTCATTGTGAGGAGACTTTTAATTTTTGCATGTGATAAGATTTAGACTATCTTTCAGATTGTTATAAGGGTTGTCGGTGCCTGAGTGGTTAAACCACTTGCCTCTTACCACTGCGGCCGGGGTTCGAACCTATTCAGGGTTTGATTAAAATTTACCATGCTGTAAGTAAGAAGAGTGTCGTTCAGTTTGATTCTACCGAAAAAAATGCAGGTTTTCCCTGGGTGTTCAGGTTTCCTCCTGCATTAACACTCATGAACCCATGAGGGATGGCCCTCACAGGACTTCTTGGGAGATAAGTGTTTATGTGCTTAAAGAGCTATCCAGTATAAATAAATATTATTTATTATTAGAAATGAGTAAAATATTTCTGACATGTCATTATTTCTGATTTCTTTTCACTAGGTACTATGTGACGGTGAAAGCCAAGAATGACATTAGCAGTGTCACCTCTGCACCAATAGAAATGGAGGTTCAAACTGTGATTGCAGGTTTATCAATAATCAGCAATAACAACCCAACTCTGATTGGTCAACTGACTGACTTGTTTCCCATTGCACTTGCTGGCAGTGATATGTATTTTGAGTGGGATTTTGGTGATAATACTTCCCTTAGTACAACTATAAATGCCATAAACCACCAGTATCAGAAGTAAGTTGACTACAATATATTTTCGATTGTAAACCCCCCCCCCCCCCCATAATTGTTTGGTTCCGGTAACCCGACCCAACCGACTGCTGACCCTAAACTCTTTTTATGTAATTAAAAAAAGTATTGAAAATTGACATTATCATCTTGTGATCAAAATAACATTGCAGAATACAGTGTAGCACACAATATTGTCCGCATATTATATGGAAAGTGTGAACATATCGATGAGAAATCTCTATGTACTGGTACATTGACCTGTATGTTCATTGTAACAACCTGAATCAGACAAAAACAATAAATAAATAAAATAAACAAATTCCTTACATATCCACCCTCTTTTTGAAATTGGGCATTTTTGGAACCACACAATATTCAATATTTTTCTTTGGCCTCATCATATATAATAGAAAAAAAATTATTGAAATACTTGCTGATGTCAGATTAGGATTTCAATTTTTGGTTTGAAAAATAATTGTCTGGAAGAGCAAAATAAAAAGTTGGTCCTGAATAAAAGAATAATCCTGTGCAAGGGCTCTGTAATAGGCCATTCCAGACTGCAAACAGGAAATGAGAATACAGCGCCCTCACTCAAATTTGGGTATCGTCACCTCATTGTACTGTTTCTTACGTGCTTTGTCCCTTGGTATTCTGTAGAAGTGTCATTCAGGGATGTTTTTTGCATTGTTCACACATCGAGGAAAGAAGCAGTGCTCTTATGATTAACTGAGTAGCATATACCATGTATATCCTCAAGGTATACACACACAGACAGGAAGTAGAGCGCCACCATTGCAAATTTTGGAAAGGCCTATCCTCATGGCTCCACTGGTATATTAAAGACTAAATGGTGTTATTCATACTTTGAGCTTTAAATGGCTCAGGATTGAAACATGGCCCTTTAATGATCAGCACATGTTAAATGTAACATATTATTTTTTGCAGTCTTGGTGTGTACCATGTACATGTGTTTGTAAGTAATCTAGTGAGCAATGCCAGTGCTGATGCAGTGGTGTTTATCCTGGAAACCATGTGTAGACCACCAGAGCTTCAGATCTACAACACATTTCCACAGGTATGAATCCAAGATATTTAAGAGTATTCCTCAGTCACCTAAGGGGCTCTGTCACTACAAGTCACAGATGAGTATTTGCCAAACCCACATATCATTTAGTATTTTCCATCAGACCAAAGAAAAATGTAAGAGTAATTTATGAAAAAATGGGGAAAAATTTAAGTGTTTTGACTGTATTTCGAGCATTGCAGAAGTAAAGCCATAAATGCATGTTGTCATGACGTAAAATAAACAAAGGTATAAATCCTGTACTTTCTGTTTGTAGCAGCACATCTTGGCTTGTGTGTATTACATCATTTTACTAGTGTAATCTTATTTATATACAGCACCATCAAATCCATGTGATAATTATATATTATTCCTATCTTATTTCTGCCAAAAAAGAAAATATGAGTGACCTAAGGGGCCTTGTCTAGCGACTCGTAGTGACAAAACCCCCATAGGTCATGAATATTTTCTGTCTGAATGAAGAACAAATATTGGGGAATAATAGAATTATATTTCCTCCGACAAAATTCATGAAAAATTGGGGGGAAAATAGTGGCAATTTAGAACATTTTGACTTGCATTTCGACTGCTGCAGAACCATAGATGTAGACAGAAATTGTTGTGACATAGAATGACCAGGGTATCCATATTTTCTGTTCAAACACAATAACTTGGCTTGGTGCATGGTATCCTCAGACATGTTTATCTATTTCTTGTACTTGACTCACAGCACAAAAGAAATAATGATTTGAGAATAGAGGTAGACGTCATTATAGTGTGTGAAGTGACTGCAGTGACAACGTATAAATGGACAGTCTACAGAGATGGCCAGAAGGTGCAATTTGATGATGACAGTAGTACCACCCTGAATCAGAGAACTCTATTCATTCCCAGTAAGACATTGGATTATGGTACTTATACATTGAATCTGGAGGTATGTCAAAATTAAAGTCACTAATATTATCTATTGCAATCTCTTTGTAAAAGCCATCAGCCTGCAAACAGTGTATGCTTTTTCAGTGATTCTGCCTTCGCATGGAAATTTTGCAGATTTTATTGATTTTCAATTATTCTTGTTTTTGATTCGGAAGTGTAGTTAAAAGTGGCAGATACATTCCTTGCATTTTTACCTTCATAGAAAAAATTCTATGAAAACTAAATTTTAATTGTATTCTTTTTCATTCCATTGTGTTTTTAAACATGTAGCCTGAGCTTGTCCCAAGCCTTTCCTCTTCTCCCAGTAAAAACCAGTTTATTTCTAGTATGCAATCTTATCTATCATTCTACTTTTTAACTGAAGAGCAACAGTAGCTGTCTTCTCATACCATGACATTGGGATGGGTGGGTACGGCAGTGTAGTAACAATGTAAAGACTGAAAATCTGCACTTAGGTTTAAGACTTAGTATTTTCATTATATTTTCTAACATTTACTACATTCTCTTGTAACAGGTAAAGATGAATGGTACTATAGTATACTCCCGGGGAGAGACAACCATTGATATTGTACCTTCAGATCTGATTGCTATCATTGAAGGTGGTACTAGTCGACTCATTGGTAGCAATGAAAGTGTCACTTTAAATGCTGAAATGTCTTACGATCCTGACTTCATTGAAAATGAGGGTCTCAGGTGAGAATATTTATCTCTGCTATATACTCAGTGTTCTCCTTAGGAGTTTAACCAAAGCATCATTTGAATTTGAATTATTGAAGACAAATCTTAAAAACATTCATATTTGTCAATGTTATTGATAAAGTGGTTGTGTCTTAATTTTTATGGGTTTCTGGTGTGTCCTGTATTGTTTCATTTGGTGTTTTTAATCAAACCGTTGTGATTTTATGATGTGTTGTGCTTGGCAGTTTTTTATATATTTTTTCTCTGAATCATGTTTTTAAATTTTGCTATTTGTTATGTGCAGACCGTTGAGACAATTGTGTTGTGTAATGGTCTTAAACAATAAATTATCATCATTATTATTATTATCGTGGTACATTTGCAAATGAATAGGATGTTTTGTTATGTAAACAATTTTCTTTTGTTATGTAAATAACTCATTTGTTTACATACATTTCAAGTATGTTGGTTGAACAGCTTAAATTGTCCTTGGTAGAACACTGCTGTACTACATTGAACATCCAAGTAAATCATTTCCACACAGTGTGCCACGATCACTTGCAGCATTTATATCAAGTATAAGACTACAATTGCTGTGCCAAAGAATGGCCAGGGCATTAATCACATATTGTTTGTTCAAATATGTACAACTTGGCTTGGGAGTGGTATAATACTGCTTGCAATCTAGTAACTTATATAAGTTTACAAGACGAGGGAGAAGTATGTTTGTGTTGAATATTATACACTGTGTAATGAGATAAGTAAGACATAACGTATTTTGTTGAAACTAATGATATATCTGTACTTTTTTCTATAGCTACAACTGGACCTGCAATCTTTTGGACTCGCCGTCTTCATCCTGTTTTGATGACGTTGCCATGGCAGACATTGTGTCTCCCTTAGACACAAATTCCAGTGTCTTAACTTTCCAAAGTTCTCTGTTGAAACAAGATCCTCTGATATCATTTGTGTTTTGGTTGAAAGTCAGCAAAGAAGGCAGGGAGGATGTATATACCAGCCAAGTGTTGGAGATAGCAGCAGGACATCCGTTAGAGTAAGTCAAGTGTGTGATAGGATATGGTATGATGTAGTCAGGTGAAGAGGTGTCTGCAACTGAGATAAGTACTAGCTGTGGTCTCAAAACTGAAAAGTACTTATTATTGGATTTAGGCTAGGTTTAAAATTTTGATGTGAAAACAGTTGTCTGGCAGAGCTATAGAAGATGTTAGTCCAGAACAAAAAAGATTATTTGTACGTAGACATCATTGCTTCTTGAAAAAATACAAATGGAAGAACATGGAATTGAAACCCTATCTTTTACTGAATGCTTAAAGGTGATTCAAAATGCTCACATTCACTATCGCTAATTTGCTAGACGACATGTTTGTGAAATGCATTCTGGTTTTAAAACTTTTCAAAAGCGTCTGCAAACACCTTAAAATGACCCTTTTTCAGTCACTTCCCTTCGGATTTACTTCGAGAGTTTTCGGGTATTTCCGGTCCCACCTAGACCAAGGGATTTTATGACGTCATAAGGGGTATACGTTAGCACTAAGACTATGACGAGCGTAGTCACTAGGTGAATAAAACTCAACAGCATTGTGAAAAAATACATTGCTAGTGGTTGTAACAGACATCAGTAAACAAAAACTACACTCTACATGTCTTATTAACCAACATTTACCGATATTTACTCACATTTTCTCACTAATTGGCAGTGTCTGTGGGTATAAATGCTAAAATATTATCTCCCCATATTATGGCAAAATAAATCAAAACGGCTAGACTACAGTGTAGATATACATAAACACTTGTAATGTCGGTCGCGTGTTTCAATTTATTTATCTGATTTTTTTATTATTTGCCGAGGAGAAGCATTACAATATCTTCGACATGCATGGCGTCGACAGCATATTTTAGCCCACTATACTCACCGATGTCGCCTTTTGAACGGCGCATTTAGCAACAAAGTAAACATATTTATCTTGAATAAATAAACTAGCTATTAGATTGCCATATTATCAGCAATAAAATTGTAAAGAATTGAGGAAATTTCGTGAGTTTAGTGTTGTCATTTACATGACTTTAGCAACTGGTCTGGAAGAAAACTTGTATGGTTTCCCTTGTTGCGATATCACTTAATTTAATGCAACAAGCCTATTTAATATTCATTAGAAGAATTTTGTAACGAATCATGGTATTCGAAGTATACAGTTTAGGAAACCAACAAATCAAATATCGCGATGTGTTAATGATATTAAATATGATTGGACAATATTGACGTCGGCAATTAAGGTCGTGACCCCAACACATGGTTATGAAAGAAAGCCTGCAACTAGATACTTAGCCACGTCCGGTCCAATTTCTCAGGGTTTGTTTTGAAGTTAGAGACGTTATTTCTGTACAACTTGAAGAATTTTACAATATATCTGATTGATAAATATGGATTACATCAACACGTGGATAAATTTAACCCGACACGAATGTGCGCTGTGCTCTCCCGATTCCATACGTACATTGTACATACACTGCTTCAACTTTAATCGGCGGAACTATCCTAGTATAAGCTTACTGCCGCGGCCGCGGTGACTGCACAAAACTTGACAACACTACCCCTCTACCGATATATAATAATCACCTGTATACCGTGATAAAAACAAGCAATAATTCGAGTCCCCAACAAGTCGATGAGACCTCAGTACTTCTGTTCATTCCGATCCAAATGCGAGTATCTTAGGTTTTATATGGGTTTCAGACTCGGACTAGAGTATTACGCCCTAGACAATAATATATGTAAACTTGTGTTCACAAGCCAAACATGTGACAATACAAGACCACAACGAAAACTGTGAAAAATTTACAGGTCACTCTCATTTTATATATGGACAACAAAAATAGGTCGGTCACAGTTCCATTTACATGATGCAATGACTCGGAGCGTGCTTCCTTATGCTCCGAGCAACTTGAATCGAATCAATTAGTGTATTATGGGACCAACAAATATATTGTGGCACATGTCCCGATACACCTTCTTGAAGTTTCCCATTGGTATTCTAATAGCTAGTATATTTATTCGAGATGAAATATGTTTACGTTGTTGTTAAATGCACTGTTCAAAAGGCGACGCGAGTACGATTGGGCTAAAATATGCCGTCCTTGGCCCGGGGATGCCGTCAAAACGTCACGACGGTATCGTAATGCTTCTTATCGGCAAATAATAAAAAATCAGATAAATAAAAGTCAATGAATGTGAAACACGCGACATTACAAGTGTTTATAAATAACTAGTCGAGCCGTTTTGATTTATTTTGCCATAATATGGGGAGATAATATTTTAGCATTTATACCCACAGACACTGCCAATTAGTGAGAAAATGTGAGTAAATATCGGTAAATGTTGGTTAATAAGACATGTAGAGTGTAGTTTTTGTTTACTGATGTCTGTTACAACCACTAGCAATGTATTTTTTCACAATGCTGTTGAGTTTTATTCACCTAGTGACTACGCTCGTCATAGTCTTAGTGCTAATGTATACCCCTTATGACGTCATAAAATCCCTTGGTCTAGGTGGGACCGGAAATACCCGAAAACTCTCGAAGTAAATCCGAAGGGAAGTGACTGAAAAAGGGTCATTTTAAGGTGTTTGCAGACGCTTTTGAAAAGTTTTAAAACCAGAATGCATTTCACAAACATGTCGTCTAGCAAATTAGCGATAGTGAATGTGAGCATTTTGAATCACCTTTAAAATGAAGATTTGAGTCGTTTTTGTACTCAAGTATTTAGCAAATGACATTGTTATATGCCACCACTAACAAGATAATATCTTCTCTCTGTTACACATTAGATCTCTGATATACTTCGCCCAACCTGGTATGGCAATAAACTCCAACAATAAACTAACATTCATGGGTACATGTGGAGACTGTGAACAGTACAGTGTGGTGTATAGCTGGGAATTGTTTGTGGTGCTGGATGGCGTCACTACAAATACCTTACCAGGTAAGTACTGTAACCCCAGTCAGTAGAATGATTTTTTTGTCAAGACACTTGGCAGTGCATACAACTACGGAAAGCAAGCTATCACCAAACTAGTGTATACATAAACTAAAACTGTTGTTGTTGCATGTTTTAGGTTACATAGATATATGATAGTGGTGCCTTGGTTCTATGGATATATTCATCCTGTAATCAAGACAATGTAAATAAGGTTGAATGATCTACCATGCCTGAAAAACTTGCTATCTCAGAAACACCACCCTGTTGTGAGTGTAACTATAGAAACATCACCCTGTTGTGAGTGTAACTATAGGACCACTACCCTGTTGTGAGTGCAACTATAGAAATGCTACCCTGTTGTGAGTGCAACTATGGAAACACCACCCTATTGTGAGTGTAACTATAGGACCACCACCCTGTTGTGAGTGCAACTATAGAAATGCTACCCTGTTGTGAGTGTAACTATAGGACCACCACCCTGTTGTGAGTGTAACTATAGGACCACCACTCTGTTGTGAGTGTAACTATAGAAATGCTACCCTGTTGTGAGTTTAACTATAGAAACGCCACCCTGTTATGAGTGTAACTATAGAAACACCACCCTGTTGTGAGTGTAACTATAGGACCACCACCCTGTTGTGAGTGTAACTATAGGACCACCACTCTGTTGTGAGTGTAACTATAGAAATGCTACCCTGTTGTGAGTTTAACTATAGAAACGCCACCCTGTTATGAGTGTAACTATAGAAACACCACCCTGTTGTGAGTGTAACTATAGAAATGCTACCCTGTTGTGAGTTTAACTATAGAAACACTACCCTGTTGTGAGTGTAACTATAGGACCACCACCCTGTTGTGAGTGTAACTATAGGACCACCACTCTGTTATGAGTGTAACTATAGAAATGCTACCCTGTTGTGAGTGTAACTATAGAAACACCACCCTGTTGTGAGTGTAACTATAGGACCACCACCCTGTTGTGAGTGTAACTATAGAAACGCCACTCTGTTGTGAGTGTAACTATAGAAACGCCACCCTGTTGTGAGTAACTATAGAAACACCACCTTATTGTGATTGTAACTATAGAAATACCACCCTACTGTGTGTGTAATTTACACAAAGTAAGTTGATATCTGATATCAACATGTAGCTCAGAGACTTGCCATATTACTCACTATCACAGGCTGCCTTATTATCAAGCCTAATAGGCTATCAGAATATACTGTGATAATGATACTTTAGGCCAAAAAATGTGTATTATAATTGTATTCTCCTGATAGTGGTATATATAACTAAAATCAAATTCATTGTGTCTTTTACAGTTTAAGAAATTCTAGTGTTACTGACAGGTAATATGTTATATTTCAGCATCGTACCGTTGTGTGGCAGCTGATGGATCAGACTATGCCCAGTTCCTACTTGCCAATGGGACACAAAGTAACTCAGTTGTGGATACAACTACACTACCAGAGGGCCAGCACACTATATCAAATGAAATAGGTACAGTAAACTTTTTAAAGAGATACCGCCTATCAAAGGTGTGGAAATGAATTTGTGAAACTGTTCTTGATGAGAAGATATTCATATTTTGAATAGTGAAATTCTAAATTGTCTACGTCACACAAGGAATGGACATGTATGACACAAATGACATTGAAATTATTGATATTAACTCGAGTGCACACTCAGTGTATTACCGTTTTTATGAACACATGCACTTGCTGCCACACTTGGCTATATGATCAGTCTTACAGTGCTTCTAATCGAAGTATAAACGACATATTGATACATTACTGAACTTGCCCTGATGCATTGACGTAGATGGTAGTCACAACATTGCCTACTCAGTGGCAGAATTGAATAATAGTTTACTTTGATAATGCCACCGAATGAATTCTCAATATTCATTGTTGCAAATAAACCCTGTCTATTGGTAGATATCATCATGGCTAGATTTATAAAGTGATGTATGAGACAACAAACCTTGGTAAATGTAAGAGGCGCCAAATTTGAAATTTGTTACGATGAAGTTATCAGTATAAATGATGCACACAATTGCAGCACATCTTTGATCTGACCCTACTAAATTTTTTACAAAGACACAGACCTATTTCGGTATTGAGTCATTATGTTGCAGGAGTTTGTCGTTCATACTATGATTGGAATCACTGTAAATAATAATATTATGATTAACAACTGTTGATTACTCCATAAAAATGTTAGAAAAGTGAATTAAGAATGTAACCCATTTGTTATGGTTTCCATCAACAGATAGCAATCCTGGATACAATGTTGGATCAGAGCTAGAATCAAGTGACCTGTTCTCCAACCAGATACAGGAATATGGTGGCCCAGTAGAGACAGACGACGGAGATGGAGGTGGTGATCCATTCTATGACTACATAGGAGAGTACGGTTTTGAAGATACCAACAGCGATGTACCCATTGACGAGGACACTCTGGTTGAAGGGGAGACAGATGGAAGAGACCCTGCCACTGGTACTGGTGACACTGGATGGGATTATGGAAGTGATGGATTGACAGAAGGTGGCACTGGTGATGAAGGTGAGGTATTTTGTCAAAATATACAGGAGAAATGAAGATGTCTTCAATTTGGTGTTTCACTCATGAGACATGATGTTTTTTTTACACCCACACTCACACAGACAACTTAAAATACAAAATAAACAATTATTAGAAGTGCCGTACACAGAGTGGGGATGTAGAAGTAGACAAGTTAACATGTTGATTATCCGTTGGAAAGCAAACAATTGAAGACATTACAATCATCTAGTCAATGTGTGACATTTCAACAGAAACCTGTTTTTATTGCACTGTGAAAGAATAGCAATGCTTATCACTTTTCAACGTGATTGGAGCAGCTGTGTGTGTTATGTCTCTGTTATTGTTAGTCTACATTAATAGGCCTTTCCAAAATTTGCCATGGTGGCACTCTCTACTTCCTGTCTGTGTGTACCTTGGGGGTATACATGGTATATGTTACTTAGTTAATCACAGAGCACCAGCAGTTTCCTCGATGTCTGAACAATACGAAAATCATCCCTGATATACATTTCTACTGAATACCAAGGATATTCATTTCTTTTACTCATGAAAACTACTTTGACTTGTTTTGCTATATTCAGGAGGTAATGGGGATGTATTAGAAGAAGGGGAAGGCACTGGTCGAGGTACAGGAAGTGGAACTAATACTGATGGTAAGATAAATCAATGCAATTTACAACTACAACATTGTGAATCAACATAGTGTAAACATTGGAAGTCCCAAAACAGCACTGGCTGCAAGTTCATGGAACTCTTTAAGTAAACTAGTTTTCAGAGACACCCTACTGAGACTATGATTAGTGTCCATTTAATACCTTATCACTGTTGTATCAACATGTTGTGACAATAGTTTTAGTTTGTGACTATCTTAGAAAACTGAAGGCTCAACAACCAGGGTAATGCAAGTCTCAAACCATTGCTGTTATTGTGTTTAAGAAAAGGCCAGCCCAATCTCGGTTCAAATCAAGAAGAAAATGGATGGGTCACCTGCAATATTTATGAATAGAGAACAAAATGGTCTCTCAATCTATCCAGACTGACATTGTATGAAATTCTGTGATGATGACGTCACACATTTCTGTGACTTTATACTCTTCAAACATGACATTGACATCTTGTATCAGTGAAGATATATACAACCAGAACTTGCAGTAACATTTAAATCTGTTAAAAGTAGAAATTGATTTTCAAATTGTCTTTCAGATGGCACTGAAGGCAGTGAGAACACTGATGATGACGGAAATGATGGTGGAGGTGATCAAGTCAGAGATGAAGACCTATCACCATTAATGCTAGAAGAGCACATTGTCAGTAAAACTTTACAACCTGTCATCATATTAGATTCTCAAACTAGTACGGGAGTCAATGGTAAATCCTTGGTTATCAATGACGGTGTACTTGATGAAGGAAGATCCTATGCCGTGGCCCTTACTCTAACAAGTTCCAGTAAGTGTCTTCTTGTTGTTGTTGTTGTATTAAATTTAGCTTCAACAGGTCAAAAGCCTGCTTTTATAGGACTGACAGAAAAGAAAGGTTAAAAAGCACAGTAATTTAATAATGTGCACACATGTACACACATGCGCTTGTGCGCACGCACACACACACACACACACACACACACACACACACACACACACACACACACACACACACACACACACACACACACACACACACACACACACACACACACACTGATCCACCACTACTGATCGATCCACACAATGTTTCAGCTGAATGTAACTTTCCTGAGGCATTGGTAAACATCTTGTAAGCCCATGCTTATACATTGTAGATGGCAAAGTTGAAAGACAGGGTCTATCCAACTATTATTTCACTGTCAACACTGGTCCAATGTGGGGACAGTGCACTGTGTCACCTGACCACGGTGTAGAGATGGACACTCAGTTTACAATCACATGTCCAGAGTGGATCGATGATGATCTACCATTGGTCTATGAAATCAGCTACAGTATAGGACAAGACACTACAGAAGAATTACTGTACTATGGAATGAAGACTATTATTACCTTTCAGCTACCTGCGGGTGATGAAAATGACAACTCTAATGGTCAGTATTGTCTTCAAATTATTAACTTTAAACTTATGTGTTTTCTTGAAAGGGTCTGAATAAGTGTAAAGCTAGTTGGATATTAATGAAGCTAAAAATCGTCAAGTTTTGTTGTTACTGTACATGTTACAAAGAGAGCTCAAATCCATTCTCAGTTAAAATTTTAAGAAGAAAAAAAACGTGCCACTGTACAAATGTTCAAAATAGAAGGTGAAAATGATATTTTAGAATCCAAGCTGGCCAACATACCATACTTTGGGAAAATACAACCCATAACACCAAAGTAGCATTTTCTGTATGTGCCACAATTGTTTATAGCATCCATCATTATCAAGTACAACCCATAACACCAAAGTAAAGTGTTTTCTGTATTTACCACAATTGCTTATAGCATCCATATCAAGTATAAAAGTATACTCTTTCATTTGCTAATTGACCACATTAGAAAGGCCACTTGCTAGGCTTGTAAATAAACTGATTGAAACAGTATACTTTTACACTAGATATGAATGCTATAAACAATTGTAGCACATAGAGAAAGTACTTTACAGTAGTGTTTAATACTCATTGTAAAAGTCAGTCTCTTTGAAAACAAGACAATGGACCCCAAAGTACTTTTAATATATCAAGAGGACCAGGAACAAGTTTTTGTACAACAAAGTTTGCAGAAATTGTAAGAATGTCTATTTATGTTTGTTTTCAGCATACTTACATATAGCCATTGTGGATAACCGTGGAGGCAAAACAAAAGTGTGTTCAATAGCTGTACAGGTGACACCTAAACAGCTGACTGGGTCTACATCAGCTGAACATATCCTGTAAGTAAACATGTATTATGAATAAGAAAAGATATCCATTGGATTCATGAAGGAAGGAAGGAAGGAATTGATGGATGGATTGTTGAGTGAGCGAGCAAGTGTACGTGCATGTGTGCGTGCGTGCATAGACAATAGATCTATTGTCTATGGTGCATGCGTGAGTGAGTGAGTGAGTGACTGTGAGTGAGAATGAGTGAGTGAATGAATGGATGGTTGAACGCATGTTTTTAATCCCAATTTAAATAGTTTGTAACTGATATTTCTACATGTGACTTTGTTTTTGTTTCACACACAGACATGGTTATGTTGTTGGTAGTGAAAGTCAACTTTCCATTTACATGCAGAATGGTGATGATCAAAGTGTACAGTTGTATGTCAGAATGATATCATCTATGATTAACAGACTAAATCCACTGGATTCAAAACATGTCAATTTCACACAGGTCAGTCTTCATATCTATTGCTATTTCTATTTCTGAACCTATCAGTAATACTCACTCAACCTGAATCAATGACATTGATCGATTTGCATGATGTTGTTTGTGTTTCCATCCTTTCATTGGCCTATTCCATATAATGTCCACTCAATGACACTTTGATATATCTACAGGATTTCAATGCATATGTGTTGCAGTGATTCCATTCTTTCATTGGCCTACTCATTTCATGTCTACCCAATGACACTTTAATACCACCTACAGGATATTGTCAAGTGTCCATGGTTTCATTCACCTACCCAGTGTAGTGTTATACACTTAATGACACTTTTTGATATATCTAAAAGATTTCACTGCATGCATGTTGTCAGTGTTTTTATCCATTCATTGACACATTTATTACTCAATGACATTGTCATATATATCTGTAGGATTTTACATTATGAGTGTTGTCAGTGTTTCTATCCTTTGATTGACATGTTCACATAAGAATGTCTACTCAATGACAATTTGATATATCTACAAGATTTCATTACGTGCATATTGCAAGTGTTTATATCCATTCATTGGCCAACTCATATAAAGTCTACTCAGTGACATGTTGATATGTCTGAAGGCCAAGTATGTTGTCAGTGTTTCCATCATTTCATTGGCCTATTCATGTAATTTCCACTCAATGACACTTTGTTACTATCTACAGGATTTGAGGATTAGACAGGAGATAAGATTTGCCTTGCTACAAGCTATTGACTTCCTATCAATAAGGGACGCTAGTGATGTCCTCCAGTATGCCATGATACTATCCACAATAACAGCATCACCTTCTGAGGTATGTACACTTATACAGAAATTAGCCACTGTTTTGACCTTCAACATATAAACAGTGTTCACAGTGTCACTCAATATTGGTTTCTGGCCAAAACACAATGTCAAGTGCTGTAGGGTTTCTTTACAAGATTCTGAAGTTGAGCTACTGAGGTGCTATTTTATTACCCATGGCAAACTCATTGATAGTAGTAATACAGGTGTACTAAAACAAAGTAAGTCTGACTGGAAGTTTCTTTAATGGGTCATGCAAGGCATGTGATAGAACATTTTCTGGTTATGATACTGTCAATATTGCCAATGCTGCATTCAGAGGTTGGGCGTCTCTTCCAAACTAAGATCATCAAAGCCAATATTATAGGCACATAAAGATCTTTATAATGATGTTTTGCTATGATAGTTAAATGATTAGAGGGGCTGACTCATAATCTGTGTTCTACTGGTTTGATCCTCACCACTTTAGATTGTACCAGGGACGGACTCGACTAGTTGCAAGACAACTAATTTTCTTCTCCTTTCCCACATTGTGTAGAATAGTTCATGTTTCAGTGTTACTGTAAATTTATCTTAAATATATCTCTTGAATAAATCAATTAATTAATTAATTAATTAACTAACTACCTTTAGTTTCTGATTGGCAAAACTCCTTCTGGATTAGTTATAATCACCATAGTGCTCAACTAAACCTAACTGTATAAATGGGGACCTGGTAGGACAGAAATGGTGATGTGAAGGATTTTGGTCGTGTTTGCTTAAATGGCAGCTCAGCTTTCCAGTCTGTCAAAAAAGTATAAAAGGTTCTATAAATGATACAAAATGCACTGCTTTTCAGCCAATATTTTAGTTGTAGGTAGGTAAAATGTGCATCCTTGTTACAGCTGTGGAATAGAATTAGCTGTTATCTGAATAATGTTATATCAGTGGTGGACACTTGAAACATGGCTTTAAAGATGTAATACCTGCACTATGTGATGTACAGAGTATTTGGAAGTACAACATCTAATGATTGTGTTTTGATTTTGATATTTCAGCTATCGGTGAAAGCGATGTTACTTGCTGCAGAACTAGTAGAGAAGATGGCTGAAGTACTACTATCCATTGCTGATATTCCCAAAGAGACTTGTGAGAGTATACTTAATCCGATAGCTGTCATCACTTCTAATCTTCTGAAAGCATCTGATGGCAGCTATGCTGTTGTACCCCTTAGGAAGAAAGAAACCATTGTTGTCACTACTATTGGTGCTACTGAAAAATTACTCCAGGTAACTAACTTAGTAACTACCAGTGGTTAACATCAAATATGTTCCTTCAGAGCTAGCAGATTTGAAAACTGTATGCCAATTTGAATTTGTTTTACCAGCTAGTACTCATTTTACAAGGATCTTTTATTTTTGAAATTGAAATTGAAGTTGAAATTTATTTCCCACAAAATAATGTATGAATAAAAAGTAAAACATTAACATAAAAAAAGAAAACGGTTTAAGGTTGTGGGTGAGAGACTAGAAAATAGTTTTGAGAAAACTAATTGAGCCTAGCCGCTTGATTTCAAAAGTGTCAATTGCATATCATACTGAACAGGGGTCAAATCTGAAAACTGTATGGTTATTTTAACTTGTTTATCATCAAACTTTTACAAAGATTTTTTATCTTCAGACCATGTAGGAAAAATTTGAAACACCTTTTAGCAATTTCAATCTGTTTCAATGCAAGTGTGGAATAGTGGTCACATATACTTGACTATACAAAACAGCTTTATGCTAGGGGGTCCAACCCTATCCCTAATCCCAACTCCCTAGCTTCAAGATAAATACCAATATGCATCTTTTGTAAAGTCAGTCCACAATGTACTTACCTCTGTTCCCCAGTACATTTGACACTATTTTTGACAAGTAATGAAATGATTTTGTTAGTATGGCTATGTTCAGATCTGATAACAATGCATGTGATGATTTCCTAGACTGAGATTCGTTACTGTGTACAACTCCTGTAATTTCTTGTGACTAGTTAGTTTAGCAATAATAGAGAACTAACAGTGATGAGTTTTTCATTCTCATGATATTCATGATGTATGTGTGGTAAAAATCCACCCTTCTTTCTTTTTTCTAGTCCCACCAAAAAATGCAAGCCATTGATGAAACAGCATTGGAAATAGACACTGAAATGATGGACGTTTACAGTGCCACATTCAGCCAACTCTCATCTGTGTGTGTTACCAAGGGAGATGCCCAGTTTCAGTTTCCAAGCAACATGAATGAAGTGTTGACACATCTCGAAGGTGGTGTAATGAAGAATTGTTATGGTGTCAAGTTATTGGCTTTTAATGACAACCCATACACATGGAGTCCATCATCTTCTAAGGTACTGCATTCACTTTCCACATGTCAGTGGTTTGATTTATGTACCATTGTGTTTTTGCTTACTAGCCTACTAGGGACCCTGGTAACAGAAAGTGGAAAATGGTAAAAGTGGCATGGTGTTCTATGCAATTTGTTTTGGGAACATTGGTATAATGACTGGGGGGGGGGGGGGGGGGGGGGGGGGGGGGGGGGGGGGCTTAACCCTGTAACTTTTACCTACTTACTACGTATAGCAAAAACACTGTGTACTTGATCAAAGTTGACTTGTCTTCTATATGTAATGGGAAATATTAACAGTTTGTACATATGTGCAAGTATATGTTTGTGTTCAACTATCTGTCTGTATTGGATCTCCAAGACCCGATTGTCCACTAGTCAATAACCAACTCAACGTAGTTGTGGCTCTGTCTTTGTTTTTATTTCATTCAGAGTGTATTTCTGACTCCTTCTAAGTGTATCTTGTGTGGTTTGGTCCAAAATTATCTACATGTCAATAGAAAACAATTGTAGAAATCTATATTTAATTTATAGGATGAATTTATATGGTCGATTCTTGTCTTTAAAATATTATCACACAAATAGTAGCAGTGCAGTGAGGAAAGTATATATTAAAGTCTGTACAAAAGTTAGTAGAAATTGTCAATTTGTATGTTTATTTACTTGCGATGTTTTACACTTTCTATACAACACATCAGGTTGCTACGGATGTATCTTCATTTGAAGTACTCAGTTGTGATGGAGGCAATTTGACAATAAAGGATCTGAGAGAACCAATCAACATACAGTTACCAAGGACTCCTGAGGAGGTAAGGACACATAATACATTTGTTAAGGTGGTCTTTGTAACCTTGTAGCCATGTGGGTATATATAGACGCAATCCAAGTATGTGGTAGAAAGTAGCTTGCATTGATAGCTTTATGACTGTGTTGGTAGGGTGCCCTCTAGTGGTGGTGTCAAAATAATGACAACTGAGTTTTCTTGTGAGTCATCATATATTACGGGATGCTGGACACAATTCAACTGTGTGAAGAAATTTATTGGAAGTGGCTATGATTTTACCTGTCAAGCATGAAATACTGTATTAAAGAAAAAATGACAAAAATACTGGCAATTCTGAATGCTTTGACTCATATTTTAATACGGCTGAACCAGTGACATAGATTGGATTGTCATGATGTCGAATGACCAGGGGATAAATTCTGTATTTTCTGTTTGAATTAACACACACAACTTGGCCTGCATGTGGTTTATGTCATGCCTATAATAATTTTGTCATGTCTGTTTGGGACACTTTCACTTGATTGATACATTCTTTGTCTGTCATTTTCAGCATATTGTACTCCATAATTTCACCTTTGATAAAGAACATGTCAACTATCATGAATTTAATGTAAGTGTAACAAACATGGAGCAGTCGTTTCATCTCATCATTGAACTCTTACCAGTCGAAGAGAGAGGCTTTCCTATCAAGTTGATTATGAGGTAAGTTACAGCCATTAAAGGATGAGCATGCAGTTTGGTTTAGACGAGATATAAAGTTCTGTGAGACTGGCCACAAGTTTTTATATTACAGCCTTTATAGGATGAGCATGTAGTTTGGGTTAGATGAAATATCACAGACTGGTTACAAGGTTTTATGTTACAGCCTTAACAAGATGAGCATGTAGTTTGGTTGCAATGAAATATCATGTTCAGTCAATGTGAAACTGTCCACAAGATTAACAACAGTCAGTGCTTCCAAACTGTCTGCTCTGTATTTGGTTATAGGATGTAAATGGTAGTGGCATGCACCTGCTAATATTACAATAGACATATAGTAGACCTGGTATATTGTACATGTTTAACGTTCAAATATCCAACTTTACACCAACCATACAAACCACACACACTGAAATGCTTTGAGATTGCTGAGAGATCAGTCTCTGTACTGTGATACATCTGGTGTTATTCTTGGAAATCGTTATCTAACTTTCAATCTCCATTGTACAGGTATGAGGAACTGCCAACTCCATACGACTACATGTTTGAGAGACTATTTGATGAGAATGTCAATATAATGAAGGTGTACTTCCCTGCTGGTTATTTTAATAGTAAGTATTTAGTACAAACTTGTAGTCAAAACTTTTCTTGTTTCATTACTTTCCACAATGTATGATTATTGGGTAATGGTCAAAGAATGAAAAATAATATACTTCACTTATCTCAGACTGTGTACTTTTATAAATTCACCCTTAGTTTTAAATCATGAAATATTCTACTTTTTAAGTCTTTTATTTTTAAAAATGGTTAACTTAACTTGTTACTGATCTTATCTCAATATCTGTAAAGTTAAACAATGTGAATTTTTCGATGCCACTCACATTGTAAAATGAAGTCATGAAGTTCAGTGTTAAGTAGCCACAGTAAAGTATGTGTCATACTGTGTGTTTTAGCAGCAATTAGACAGAGTTACAAGAACTTCTGATTTTAATGCCATGTCAGTTTATCATACTATTCACAAGATCTGAGCTGACCATAGTCCAGAGGCTATCTATTGGGTTTGAATCTGAAAATCTCTTTTTGGGTAAAGAAATCTTCAGATTCGAATATCAAACTCAATGGATAGCATCTAGACTGAGCTGACCATTGACAGAGTCTTTTTAGAATTGCATTTTTATTTGGGAAAAAATAACTCTTTATTTGCATTTGACAGATACGGGTACTTATTACCTTGGTGTAATGGATGGAGAGTTCGGTGAGTTTAAATACCGACCAGATTCAGTGACTGTACGGGATTACACAATCAAACAATGGTGGGGTGAATGTCTGTATTGGAGTCCATCCACTGTCAGCTGGTTATCAGATGGCTGTCAAACTATGGAGAGTTCTACCTATGACAGCACACACTGTAAATGTAATCACTTGACTAACTTTGGAGGAGGATTCTTCAATGCTCCACAGGAATTCAGTCTGACTGAAATTAGTCAGTTTGAAAGGTTTGTACCATTAAGAGTTTTTACTAAAAAAAAGAAAAAAAAAGTAAGCAACAGTATGAAAAGTATGTCCAGAATGTACATTTCTTGATTTGCAAACAGCTTAGTTTAAACTATGTTTCCTAAAATCAATTTGTAAAATATTCTCTGTCTTGATCAAGATTTAAATATTTATGATAAAGAATAATTTGTTAGCCCGATGATGTTCTGTGAAGTGGGCATAAGCGCGTGTGAAAAAACGTACAGAAATGAGTTTTGTAGAGGCCACAAAGTTGTCTTTCTGACCAATCGTAATAATATTCTGATATTGTTTGATTACAGAGAAACACAGAATGCCGTCACCTATTCCTTTGTCATCGTTCTGTTCAGTGTCTATATCATCTTGTTCTTCTACTGTTACTTTGCTGACATCCATGATGAGAAGAAGAGAGGTGTTATCTATCTCCAAGACAACCAACCATCGGATCAACAATGGTAAGGACAATCGGAAGGGTTAGATCTATACTTTACATGCTAGGCAGATTTGTAAAATCTATTCCTCAACCAAAACTAATCACGTGGGTTTGTTTGTACTCTACAAGGTTTGTGCACAGTAAACACATATTGTGAATATCAATGTACCTGTGTGAAGCATATGATAACTTTAACCAGAAGAGTGTTTAAACTGTGGAATCAAACTTTTGGGAAACATCAGTCCTATTATTAGTATTATTCAAACTTTATTGCACGATACAGTGATCTCATTACAAAAACACAGATACAATGCAACAATACAGACATTTAAAAAGTACGTATAAAGGATAGAAATAATTAAGTTGAACACTTTAAAATAGATGAAATTTATATATTGGCTTCATATTGAGTTTCACAATAGATACATTTGTACATGTGTTTCATCAGCCCCATTCATTTAGGGATTGGTCATATCTTGTGGCCTGAGATCGTGCAGTAGATATATCAATGAGTGCAACAATTGGCTCTGACATGAACAGTTTAGGATAAAATGTCAAATGAAACAAAGATGTGATGACAGTCTAAAACAAGTCTTTTCTACCCTACAGCTATGAAGTGACTGTTGAGACTGGATTTCGAATGGATGCTGGTACTTCAGCTAAGGTCAGCATAGTATTACATGGTGATATGGGACGGTCTGAGACCAGAGAATTGACTGCTGAAAATAAACCACTATTTGAACGCAACTCCAGGGATAGGTTTGTTATAAGGTAAATACAACATAATGAAAGTTACATTGACCATAGGCTTAGCTGTCAGGTTTGTGGAACATTTTATGTGTCTTTCTTGTATATTAGCAGTGGTAATGGTAATTGAAAGTGGATTGCTTTCAAGTTTACCATTTGCACACATTTTGATAATAGTAGGCTAAGTGAACCCTATATATACCCCAGTGGCACAGAAACATCATTTGAATCATATAATCACATAAACTGGCTCAAAAATATTATTTTATATGCAAACATGTAAAAATAGTGAAGAACTTAGCAAGACCAAATCACTGAGTGAACGGATATCGATAAGAGCGCCACTTGCTTATTTGGGCACAGTGTGCCAGGGCGTGATACAGAAAATTATTGCTCGGGTTTGATGCACATGCTGTGCATTGAATTGTATTTGAAGCAATACTGGGTGTATGATAACAATGTGGAATATATAGCGAACCATTATCCGTGTTTTAATACACTACAATGCAATACTTACTCTGTAGTGTTCCTGAAAGTTTGGGTACAGTTTACAAGATCCATGTATGGCACAACAATGCTGGTGTATCTCCTAGTTGGTTTCTGAGTAGGATGGCGGTACGAGATCTCATCACGGGACAGAAATGGTACTTCATTTGTGAGAAATGGTTTGCTGTTGAAGAAGATGATGGCAAAGTGGAGAGAGATCTGTATTCACGAGAGCATGGTGTTGGCTTTCAGAAGGTAAAAGTTGGTTTAAACATGTCTAGAAAGAAGCTGTGAAATTTCATCCCGTGTAAAACCCCCCTTCCCCTCTCCTCCCCAAAAAATTGTTGAGAAAAGAGCAAAATACTGCAAAATAGTTAGAATGTAGCAGAAATATGCAGATGGAAATATCTCAAGAATCAGGTATACTAAGAAAGATTCCCAAACATGCACACCCAAAGGTAGAATAATAGAGGGTTAGATTATGGGTACATAAAGAAAATGCATTGTCGATGTTTATTATGCATGCACCGTTGCATTCTAATATCTTATGCACTTGCATTCATATTCAAACTTGAGTTACAGGGCTTGGTTGTCAGTGGCAACGTTGTAGTATGACATAAATAGATGTTTAATAATTTGGTTTGTCTTTTCTCCAACAGGTGTTGTTTGCCAAAGGTTCCCAGTATTTTGCTGACTACCATTTATGGAGTTCTATCTTCACTAGACCTGCCCACAGTAGATTTAGTAAAGTACAGAGATTGACTTGCTGTTTGGCTATACTCTTGACGTTCATGTGTATCAATGCTGTATGGTATCATTTTAACGATCGACCGGTAAGACATAGTCTTTGCACTTTGAACTCTCGTATCATTTTAAGGATTGACCGGTAAGACAGTCTGTGCTAAAGTTTGGTCGTCAGATTTGGCAAATAATCTGGGACTAACTAATTCAGCTATAGTTTTCTATAGATTTCCATTGGTCTATTAAATAACACAAGACCACCGTATGAATTTAATTACAATGTTTAGTACATTATGTGCCTTGGAGTACTCCTAATTTTGAGCTCAGGTATCATTTCAACTATCGACTAGTAAGACGTAGTCTTTGCACACATTGCAGTGCATGTTTTTGCTATTAAGGTCTGGGAACCCAGATGACGGAGGATGGAAATCTGGTAAAATTTGCAAAAGATTTCAAAACCATGTACCATAGTTTTGGTGGGGAACCCCAGTAAAATGCTTGACAAACGGATGTAGATTTTACCTACTTACCACCCTTTAACAAAAACATTGGTAGGGAACCCTGGTAAAATTTCTGAGGAACTCAGATAGATGTGACCTGCTTATAGTTATACTACCCTTAACAACAAAAACACAGCATCGTCATAATTCAACCTAAAATTGAATAAATTCTATTCTTTCCGTTAAAATCACCCAGTACACAGGAGGAGGTTGATTATTATTCATCTATGGTTTATATAAATTAGTATTATTCTTGAATTCATAATGATATTAATTATTTGGCTATTTGTTTGCCACTTTTTATATCGACTGCA